>NW_026607182.1:127500-457500 GCF_029890125.1 Rhinichthys klamathensis goyatoka
TAAAATGCATTGTAGGAGCTACTGTTACTTTCACTGTTCATATTATTGCTCTATCATATTTCATCTTTAATTTAATAGCACAGTGAATATTTAGAGCTGCTCCAGCAGGGCTCAACCAGTCTTTTGTTGTTAGATTAACATTGAGGACAAAGACACAGCAGTAGGTTTATAAGGCTGCTGTCACTTTAAGAGCTGCATGTGTCCAATATACTGTTACACACACCTTTTCTTTTCAACGGTTTACGTTCACTTAACTGACTGTTTCACGAGGATACTTGCCTATACAGGCATTTTGACATAATTTTCTGTGAATTTGTCCATTCAAGTGCAAAAAGACATGAAAACCAGCTCGATTTAAAGGCACGCTATGCAAGATTTGTACCTTAATATAACAGCTTCGAAGTCATTTCGATGGTAAACGAACTCGTAGTAGGGCGAATCATCCCGATAGCAAATCAGGGGGGGACGCCACTGGCAAAACCAGCAATGCAGGTTTGAGAGGTGGCGCCCAGCCAAATCTCGCGAGAATCACGACTTGCTTTACGGCACGACGTCACATACATCAACAACATATGAAGCAGCCTCTATGGAATACACTAGCACGCATTTCAGACTTGGCAGAGTCGACGAAGAAAAGAAGAAAGCGCGGTCGGAAGAGTGCAGAGACGGCTCTGCGTGAGTGGTATTTACGACAGTAATGTAAAATACAAGTACTCCACAGCGAGTACTCTAGGGGTCGCTGTTTGACAAAAACAGAAACTGCATAGTATGCCTTTAGGCTATCCGCGCGCTGTGCGAGAGGCCTTTTTCTGGGCACGTGCTTTGGATGTTTGCGTACAGAAAACTTGAAAACGTCATGTCTGCTGTTTGCTATGTTGTCTGTGTTTCTTTGTCACAAGCACTGTACACACTGCATGGTATCGGTTGTTGGTATCGGAGCATTTTAACGAGTACACAAACGCAGTATCGATGCATCCCTAATATATATTGAAATAAATAATATAATACATTTGAAAAATAATATAACCTTTATACTAGGACTGTCAATCAATTTTAAATATTTAATTGAATTAATAAACGTAATTAACTTAATTTAAAGACAGGCTTCACAAGATTAACCCCGTAAGTGTATTTTCTTTTTGGGGCATCTTGTTGGCTGTAGTTTAAATAGAGGATTAGAGATCCATGAAAAACAAATGTAGTATGTCAAGTTATTTTGTTGTGTTGTTATTCAGGTGCAGTGGTGAAAGTGGAATGTGGCTTAATATGTAGTTTGTTTTTTGTATGTGTGCATGAGATGTGATCATCACATGGTCTGTCTTGCAGAGATTGCAGTTCTGAGCAACCTGGCACAAGTCTTTAACCTGCTAGACTCCATCAAACAAATTGTGAATGTTCGACGGCAAATGACGGACCCAGAGCAGACACAGATGCTCCGAACACTGACAAGTGAGTGAAGTAACCAAAGGGAAGTAGGGACATTTTCACACTGGAACTTTTGGTGTGGCCTGTTGGACATGCTAAAACTGTGTTCCTATTAATTGTGATTGATGTAAAAGTGATTTCCTCCAAGAAATGTACGGCAAGTGTCACAAATATTAAACCTCAATTGCATTTGAAAATAACACACCGCCTACAATAGAGCTGCATGATTAATCGTTAATTCAAACACCCACGCAGTCTCTTTCCAAAATGACAATGATTCAGTTGTGTCTAATAAACCTTTGACAAAATCACACCAGAACATTCAAATCTGCGTTCGCACTGCCACTGACCCAGAGAGTGCAATTCTCATGTATAGGTATGAAACGGCTTCACAAACAGTCTTTTCAACCACACATTATCATTATTTCTGTGTTACTAATATTCATATTATCACAGAAGTACTGGGATAAAAGTTTATAGTTTGGATAAAAACACTGATGTCTATGGAAGCAATCAAAATAGATCAAATGACCTTTTGTTTACATCGTTACACCAGCAGGTGGACAAGTGTGACTGTTACACATTTATTTTTCATTCAATCATTCATTCAAGAGATTCGTTCAAAAATGCTGATTCATCCAGTAATGAAATAAGTGAAGTCTTTTGATTTTTTTAAATAACTAGTTTTGTTTAGTTGTCTGTTCAGAATCGGGATCTCTATTTAAAAAAAATCATGATTCTCAATTTATCCAGAATTGTGCAGCTCTAACCTACAGTAAACCCTACCCTAAACCTAACCGAATGTAAACGAGAGATGAAAATGCCATTTTAGCTTGCTTCTACAAGTCTTCGAGCTCTTTTATCGAGCGTCGTACCTGACATGTACCAGGTGAGCTCCTGAACAAGTTTAGTGATTTAGAAAAGCCATTCATGTGGAAGCTGGTAATGCGATGCAAACATTAAAGTCCCCCTGTAGTCAATAATTTTATTCCTTAAAACTCATCTTTGATCACCAAGATGACATTTAAAAAAGATTCCTTGAAAAAATAAATTCTTCATGCCTTGAAATAGCTTGAATGTAAGTCTACACCCTTGCCTCAATTAGTATTTTTGGTTCTATGAATTTGTAAATTGGCCCCTTCTCCACTCACTCACACCAGCTCAGAGATCCACTCGTTGACGATCACACGTTGACGTGATTGATTACAAGGTAGTTTGTGACGTCAGAAACACCAGCGATTTCAAACCGCGTTTTTGAGACTGTCTTCGGTTCACTGCAGTTTTAAGGAGAAAATACTCTGCAATGGTGTTAACTTATAAATTTGGTCTTAAAGCATATTAAAAACACCACATAGAGATATAAACAACATTTAAAAGCTTGATGTTCACCACAGGGGGACTTTAAAATGTATTAGTTTACAAACATTGAGCAAAAAAAAACATTTGAACCGAATTCTTTATTAACCGATAATCTACCTCTGTAATTGTAATTTGTGTGAAAATGGAAAATGTAAAAGTTATTGGCATAATTTCATGACGACCTTACGGGGGTTTTAAAGACTAAGACTTAATGGAATCTTTGTTCCATTAATTTTCTATTATCTCTGTAAAGCTGCTTTGAAACAATCTGTATGGCAAAAAGCGCTATATAAATGAAGGTGACTTGACTCTGCTTTGCATTATGCCAATAAGAGCACTTGTTACCCATGCTAAAATCATTGTAACACATAGATTATTGCTTTAATTCTTTGAAAACAACAGTGTCTTTTGTGTTTGTTTAGCATTGGAACAGCAGGTAGAAGAGCAGAAGAGGCAGCAGTCCCTCAGCTGGTCGTCTCAATCACAGGTCCTCAGCAGTCTGGTTCTCCCCTCCACCCCTCCTGCCAAACGCGCTCCCAAACGGCCCCGCCTCCAGCGGCCCGCCTCTACCACCGTGCTCGGCACATCCATAGCCCAGCCTCTCACCCTCCAGCCCCAGCAATTCACTGTCATTTCCCCCATCACCCTTTCATCCATCGGCCAGTCGTTTACAGTGGCTGGCCTCAATCAGCCATCTAATACGGTCACCCTACATGCTCTACCCGCAGGCTCGCAGCTCTTCACGCGAATTGCTGGAGGTTCTGATGGAAAAACCGAAGCCATTGCCCTCCATCCTGCATCTGGGCTCACGTTGCTGGGCGCCACAGCCATGCAGGACCACGCACAGCTCGGGACAGTCATGAGCCCCATCGAGCTCGTCCAATTGACGCAGAAGATGACTTCTGCAGGTGTAGCCCAAGACGGTCAGGTGGTCGCAGGTACGGTTGTGATGCAAGACGGCATCGTCAGGGTCGTGCAAGAGGACGAGAACCAGGATAACGCCACCTTGATTGAGATAGACCCGGCATCCGCTGACCACAGCGTGAGCGTCATGGAACTGCAGCTCGAGGGAGACGAAGCGGGGGACGGTGCAACCGTAATGGAAGGAGGCGAGGAGGTGGTGCAAGGCGAAACAGAGGAGACAGGGGAGATACAGCTTGATGCCAATGGTCAGTTCCACAATTTGCCCATTGTAGTGGTGGAGGAAGAGACACAGGACGCCGGCAAAGCCAAGTGATTCACTGACATGCTCACACAAACCGCCCTCAGAGACTGACGGACCGAATCAGACAGGGACGGGGATTGTGTCGCCCCAGGTGGAGTGTGCTTTTGCCCTTCCAGCAGTCTTGTTTTTTCATTACTTACTTCCTGCACAGCCAAGCTCAGCTCTTCAAGCCTGCGGTGTCACGTATTTGTAAAAGCAAATTCAGTATTCCTTTTTTACACGTAAAAAGCAACAGTTTATGATGTTTTGTTAGAACACATTCAGTATTTGCTTTCTGTTTTTTGAGTGTGGAAGTTTAGGCACTTATTTTCCGTTTTCCTTTTGTTTTGGTGCCAAAATGTCACATAGTAGCCATGTCCAGATTTCAAGTTCATGACTCTCTGATCTGAAGGTGAAGACTGATATTTAAGACACTCCCATAATAATAATTTACACTGTCGGTGTCTCTGTGTGTTTTCTGACATCAGGGTAAATGGCACTAATGCAGAGTTCTTCAACCCTGCTCCTGGAGAACCACTGCCCTGCAAAGTTTATCTACAGCCTGCTTCAGCTTTTGATTTTCATACGATCCTGAAGAGCTTGATTAGCTGGTTCAGGTGGGTTTGATTCGGGTTCGAGCAAAACTCTTCAGGACATTGGGTCCCCAGGAGCAGGGTTGAATACCTCTGCCATATTGTTAGTGATATTTTAGCACAGTTGATCTCAACTCTGGTCCTTGGCACCCACATCACTCCCTTATCTGACAGACTGTGTTCAGTTTATGCGGCTCTCTGCTAATGATCTGATGATCTGAATTATGTGTGTAAATAAGGGAGACAAAAGAGCAGTGCTTTGGGTCCCAGGCTCAGAGTTGAGGACCCCACTGTTAGCACATATAATGAAAGATGTGTTAAGAATGTTTGTGAATGGATCATGTGTGTCCTTCACTGAAAATAAAATGGATATTCCTTTTCCTGCGAGTTATATTGTAAATGATTGTAGAATGCGGGATTGTGCATTTTAAAGTCTGTTACAGTTTCAGAGTTATTTTTTGAACAAAAGTAGAAGCAAAAATACTTGATTTGGAGGTTTATAAGTGCACTTTTGCAAAACAAATTAATGTATTACATTTAAAGAAATAGTTACTCTACTCTATAGTTTACTCATCCTCATGTCGTTCTAAACCCACAGACTTTCTGTAGACCACGAATGGAGATGTTTAGCAGAATGTTCACACTTATGCAGTTCGCAAATTATTTTGCTGCTTGTTTATATTAATTAAATTGAGGTAATATCACAATTCTTGAATATTTTGTCCCCAACTTTAATTCATTACACACAATCAACTTAAATTCGTAAAACAGAAGTTTATATAATTGATTTGTCTTGTGTAATTTATACCATGAACTGAATCTGGCCTGGGGATTTCTAGTTCACAGCATGCTTTATATGGGACTTGATGAGGAGAGTGAATGTTTTTTTTTTTTTTTGTGAGTTTAGATTAGAAGAGGATATAAAGTCAGTAAGGTATATATTTTTAAAGAAATTAATATTTTTAATCAGCAAGGATGTATTAAAGTGAGCAAGAAACAGTAAAAACATTTATAATGTTAAAAAGGATTTCTATTGAAAAAAGTCCCCCCCTCCCCCCCCCCCAAAAAAAAAAAAAAAAAATACAAATACAAATAAAATAAAAAACCCAAACATATAAATGATTAAAATACCAAGAAGAAGCATCAAAAACATCCACAAAAAAAAATTGAGCATCACATCTGCATATTAGAAGGATTTCTAAAGGATCATGAGACACTGAAGACTGGAGTAATAGATATTGTCATCACTGAATACTTTTCTATTTTAATATATTTTAAAATACAAAATTTCAAATTGTAATCATATTTATCAAATAATTTAAGTTAGTTTGGCATGTGTAATGTTTACTCTGTTCAGTTGGGTTTGTTTTGCACATGGTTTTTGAGTTTACTGTTTTGTTTCATGGTGCTGTCTGTTTTTTTGTGAGAGCTATTGTGTTCCATCTTATCATGAATTTCGATCTTACACTCCAAAACCGAAAAAAGCATAATAAAATTAAAAAGTATTTTTCTTTCTGGTGATTTGTACAATAAAAACAGTAGTAGCCAGAACTTACATTTACAGTAAAAAGCATATTTCATTAACTGATATAATGTTAATTTACCAATCTACTAAAATACTAAAGTCTGTTTTGTACCTTTACTGACAACCACTAAAAAATAGAATTGTCAAAGAGAAAACTACATGATGAATCAAAGCTTATCACAAGTAGCTTTTCCACAGACTGAGGTAAAAACCAATAAATGTGCACACAGTATCATAAGCACAAATACAAAACACCATCATGGTAGCAAACATGATACTAAAATAATGCAATGATCATTAATTTAACAACATGTATCAAAACTAAGAAGAAACAGTTATTTCAATGAAAAACCATCAAATGTAAAGCATCACACAGAGAATTCCAGAAATGTCAATTTACGTTTTTTCCCCCACTAAATTATAATGACTTGTTCTTTTTCACTTCCAATAATTGTAAATGTATTAATATTTTATTGTAAAAAATACAGGAAATGTCCTGTTGGATTTGTACGGTTTTCACTGAGTAAAAGAGCAGTATTGAACACAATTAACAGGTCTTTACCACAGCATTTTTACAGTCTTTTGCCGTTAAAATTATGCTCATTTTAATTCTTCCGTTTTTGAGCAGAGGCGCCTCCAGAAAATCTCCATGGTGCAGCCAGGTGGGAACCAGAAAGGCTGTAAGAGCGAGGGCTCAATCGGAAGGCTTTGCCTCCAGCTGCACTGCTGCAGTTTTGTTGATTCAGTATTTGCCTCTCAGTGAATCATTGCTTAGTAAAATGTTTATTGCCAGAACAGTCAACACTATTGTATAATTTAACAAATAACACGCTGTAGATTTCAAAACTCCGTGGTTACAACACGTGGTTCAGCATCAACACCAAACCTTCCATGAAACGTGTCCAAGTGGCATATTTGAGTGCTGCTGTGGAGGAGGGGAAGATTGTTTAGTTTTGACATTTAAATTTGGTTATGTTCCTAATGAAGAGAAGTCGTATGGACCATTTGTGGTACCTTTATGGCGCTTATTTTGACATTACACATGGCACTTATCAGTCAGAGACTGAAATCAGTCCAGCCCTTTCGGGTTGATTGATATTGCTGTGACTGTGAACTATATTCGACCTAATCTCATATGAGAAAACACATAAATGGTACGGCTTGTGAAGAGAAAGAAAATAAAGAAATATGTACATTTAAAAAATCATTAAGCACTGGTCAAAAGTTTGGAATAATTCAGATAATTAATTCAGATTTTTTTTTTTAAAGAAGTCTCTTATGCTCAAGAAATTGTAAAATATTATACTAATACCTTTTCTATTTGAATTCATTCCTCTGTTGGCAAAGCTGAATTTTCAGCATCATTACTTCAGTCTCACATTCTAATATGCAGTTGATGCTCAAGAAACATTTTTTTTTTATCATTATCAATGTTGAAAACAATAGTTTTGGAAACCATGATACTGTACCATTCAAAATGTTGGAGTAAATAAGATTTTGTTTTATTCAACAAGGATGCATTAAACTGATCAAAGGTGACAGTAAAGATATGTATAATGTTAAAAAAAGATTATATTTAAAATAAACGCTTTCTATTCATCAAAAAATCCTGAAAAAAAGTATCACCGTTTCCACAAAAATATTAAGCAGCAAAAATTGTTTTCAATATTGATAATAACCATTAATTGAGCACCAATAATAATTGAGCATGAAATGTAGATCAATGTTTCTCAACCTTGGTCCTGCATGGTCCAACACTGTACATTTGGATGCCTTGCTCATCTGACAAATATATTTCCGATCCTTGAGTTTCTTCTAATGAGCTGATGAAGGACCAGGGTGGAGAAACACTGATATAAACAAACTCAAACCTAACAGACAGGGGGAAAAGCCAATTCCAATATTGATTTCATTATGTCTTCAATCAAATGAGCATATTAGTCACTAGGGGGCACTTGAGCTCCACTGGGACTGTTGAGATAGGAATGCACTAAATATGTAGTAATCCTCTTTGTAAGTGGGTAGCCTATCATCTTTCTGTGAGTGTGATTATGAAAATCTGAACTATGTGTGGGTGCATCTGCTTTAATGAAGAGCAGAAATAAGTTGAGTAGACTGCTGTAATCGGCATCTCCCCGTCTCTCTCTCATTGATACGGCGGCTGCTAAATCAGGGCTGTCAGCTCTTGTATCTCTGATGGGCGGCTGCTGTTTCTGGTGCTGACGGCCTGTTTGAGCCACTTGTCTTCACAGCTGCAAAATCTAAACGCCCCAAGACAGCTGAAGTTGCCCTCTGAGGACGCTCAGGACTTTAAGGCATATTTGTCTCTCCTCTAGGTGAAATCGTTCCCTCTTAAATCTTAGTTCTTCGTGAAGCGATTACGCTAAGTCAGGTCAGATTGATGGTATTTACGAGATGAGCGCTTGAACGGCACCAACAATTACTGGTGGGAAGCTCAGGAGCCTACACATTTCTTTCGCCGATCAAGTGATATAAAGCATTGATTACTCATCTACTGCACGTCTTTTGCTTTTAATGTTTGTAGTTGCGCTAAAAGGCTTTCTACCTTTTGTTGGAAAATAAAAAAGAGAGAAAGAAATATGAAATTGGTCATCACGTCCATATTATTCAGACCAAACGCATATCACACAATAATGATTTCTAAGCTCATAAGTAGAAACTTTCCAGGCTGCAATACTTGAATGGCATGTTTTTTTTTTCTTGTGTGGTCATGGCAACGAAACCAGCCACTATTGTAAATGATGAGTAAACAGCATGTTTTCTGAATATAAGGATGTGACCTTTGGCCATATGTTTCAAAAGACTGGACATGATGTCATTATATGCCTTTGATCAGAACAACACCTGAAACTTTTTTAGTTTTCTTCACATAAATGAGCTGAATGATTCTGTCATTTTTTACAGCAGGTATCTTTACATAATTATGCTGAGTTTTGTGAATACAGCATTCTATAACATTCTCTAACGAGCCGAAAATAGGTGTTTTTGAGAAGAATGACTGTAAAATAATGTACACTGAAGTGGCAAATGTTAGGTGAACTTGCCCCAATGTGAATGAAAGATGATTTATAAATATGTTTTTAAGATTCTTCCTACGTAGCCAACGGGCAGGTCTATACCAGCCAGAGTTGGACTTCATTGCCAGCCCCCTTAAGACCCATCTCAAGACTAGATCCCTCAAATCCCAACATTCACTTTGAACACTGAGCCTCTTCCGTTTAAAGTCAGCATGAAACAAAAGTTGTGATAGTCTTTTATTCCCTATTGTGATATATATCTGAGTTAAACGGATTCTACCAGAAAGACTCAGAGGGCAGGTGAACGTTTTGTGGTATTTATTTCATAAAGTATTAACAAATGGTAGTGAGCTACAATGATTTATGTCTAGTTGTCTAAAAAAGTTATTTGGTGTAGGCCCCGTCCTTAGTCCAAATCCTGGGGAATGCAGATTTGGCTGATCCTGCCTGAAGATAAAGGCAGGGGCGAAGCCTACCACAGACAGATGAACAGGGACCAACCTGGTGGTGGTGGGTGTAATGATATCAGATTATGTTGTTACCTGAGAAAACCACTAGAGGTCACTGTGTGCTATGTGATGTGTGTTGTAACATACAATGATAGGTGCAGAAGAAACTGGGCACATGTAGAAATAAAAAAACACTTGTTGTTACTGCACTGCAGATTGTTTAATTAAGAAAGTATTAAACAAAACATGGTACCAGGAGTGAAATCATCCAAAGATTACCTGTTGTGAAAGCAACAAGATGGATACTTTGAGACCACCGGAGAATTTGAAGCTCACAGGAAATGTTGATTGCAACTGGCACAGTTTCAGGCAGCAATTTGAGCTATACATGGCAGCCATCGGGATGGACACGAAGCCAGAAGCACGTTAGGTTGATTTATTGCTGACGATTGCTCTGTCTGCCTTGCTGCTGGTCTGCGTCTGTAAGCTCCGTATAGTTTTCTGTTTGAATCTCTATTTACTATCATTCCTTTCTGTTCTTATTTGCTAAATTTAACTTATTAATCAACATATATTAGATATTGTCTAATATTGCCTATCACATTAATCTGACATCGCTTTTATCTAAATCATTATCGCTAGCACAACGCGCTAGTATCTTGCTAGCCTGTTAACCTGCCATCCGTGCTTGCCATCTTTTTTTTCCTTTCTCTCACGCGCTCGCGTCTTTTATGAGTCTATCAAGCAACTAAGGTAAGTAGAATCAGTCAGCAAACACGGTGAGTAATGTCTTCTCCAGTTATTGTCACTTGCACTTCATGTCACATGTATAGTATAGCATTCTCTGTCAGCGTTGAATGATTTACATGTGAAAAATGCAGGGAGACAGTCAGGCTAACGGAGAAGATTTCAGAACTAGAGACACGCATCCAAACTTTAATCGAGGATAGTAAGAATGCAAGGGCTTTAGAATACTGCTTTGGATGCGACTAGCTTAGTGAACTCTGTACATTGTTCGGTTCCGGCTGTAGAGCCCGTGCATCAGGGCAACTGGGTGACTGTGAGACGTAGTAGTCGCGGGACAAAACACCACTCTTCCGTTCCGATAACAACATTAAACAGGTTCTCCCCTCTCAGTGAAGCACCCACTGAGAATCCTGTTGAATGTGCCCTAGTTATTCTATTACACAGAAGGTGAAAATAGAGACACCAGCCACCATAGTCACATGTTTGCCGGGAGCCAGAACGCCTGACATCAAAGCAAATTTAAAAGTGCTGGCTAATGCTAATCGTAAATTCTCTAAGATTATTATTCACATCGGCACTAATTATGTTCGACTTCGCCAGTCGGAGATCACCAAAATTAATGTTAAAGAGGTGTGTGAACTCGCAAGTACAATGTCAGGCACTGTAATTTGCTCTGGCCCCCTTCCTGTTTGCAGGAGTGATGAGATACTTAGTAGACTGTGCTCACTCAATGGCTGTCTGTTCTAAGTGGTGTCCGCAAAATAATATAGAATTCATAGACAATTGGAAAAGTTTTTGGGGCAGACCTGACCTGTTGAAAAGAGATGGTATTCATCCCTCCTGGGATGGTGCTGCTCTTCTCTCTAGTAATATGGCACATAGTCTTAGAGCTCAAACATGAATTGGGGCTCAGGTCAGGAAGCAGACAGACTGGCTAAACCGACCTTCTGGTAGCTGTCTCACGTCACTGAGGTCAGATAAATCCCATCACATAGAGATTATTTCACCTAGATATCATAATATAGAGACTGTGTCTGTTCCCCGAATTAGGACATACAAAAAACTCCTAAACCCATTCAAGGGTAAAAATGTAATTGATGTTCAACAAATAAAAAGCGGAAATAATACGGATGAACAAATGATAAAGCTTGGGTGCTGAATATTCAATCCCTTACTTCAAAAGCACTTATTGTTAATGGTATGATTACAGATTATAACCTAGATGTGCTGTGTTTGACAGAAACCTGGCTAAAACCAGATGATTACATTACTTTAAATGAGTCCACCCCGCAAGATTACTGTTATAAACATGAGCCTCGTCTGAAAGGCAAGGGGGAGGTGTTGCTGTAATTTATAGTAATATCTTCAGAATTACTGAGAAGTCTAGTTTTAAATATAATTATTTTGAAGTGTTGGTGTTTAATGTAACACTATCTAGAGTAAATGATAAATCACGTTTGAGATTTGTGCTGGCTACTGTATACAGGCCACCAGGGTACCATACAGACTTTATCAAATAATTTGCTGATTTTCTTTCAGAGTTAGTACTGGCTGCAGATAAAGTCCTAATTGTTGGTGATTTTAATATACATGTAGATAACGAAAAAGATGCATTGGGATTGGCATTTAAAGACATTCTGAACTCTATTGGAGCTAGACAACACGTGTCAGGACCTAATCATTGTCGTAATCATACTCTAGATCAGGGGTCCCAAACTAAATTGGCAAGAGGTCCACTAACCCGATCAGCCCAGTAAACGAGGGTCCGGACATGCAAAAACACCCGGCAAAATAAGTTCTTTCATTTTATTAAATTGTAACCATGTCAACAAATTGACAAAATCTTTGACAATAAAATCTTTATCTTTAAATGTATTCAACTGATTTTGTTGAAATTCATTCAAGTATTATTTCATTTTAGTGCAAATATTCAAATGTAAAACCTTTCAACATCAATAACAGCAACAGGAAGCATAAAAATAAAGACTAAAAGTCACAATCTTAATATATTAGGTGCAAATGATTTACCTTCATAACTACTCAAAGAAAAATGCATTCAGTGTTGTGAACAGCTGCTATTGCACATAAACTTGCAAACATTGCACTTCAAAAGTGCAAAAAGGGAACAAATAATGCACCTCATAATGCATTATATAAGTAAAAAAATACACAATACTTCTATTAGTGCAACAAAATGAAAATAAAACCTTTGACAATAAAATCTTTCTTTAAATGTATTCAACTGATTTTGTTGAAATTCATTCAAGTATTATTTCATTTTAGTGCAAATATTCAAATGTAAAACCTTTCAACATCAATAACAGCAACAGTAACCATAAAAATAAAGACTGAAAGTCACAATCTTAATATATTAGGTGCAAATGATTTACCTTCATAACTACTCAAAGAAAAATGCATTCAGTGTTGTGAACAGCTGCTATTTCACATAAACGTGCAAACATTGCACTTCAAAAGTGCAAAAGGGAACAAACAATGCACCTCATAATGCATTATATAAAAAAATGTTAAACAATACTTCTATTAGTGCAACAAAAAATAAAGTAAACATTTTTGTAAACAAGCAAGTTTTTAAACTTAGCTCAGTGTGAGAAATTTGCATTGGCACTGGCAGCCAATCTCTTAAATCTGGGTAGGAATGGAGTCAAAGCAATTCTCAGACATCCATGCACATGGTCATTGGTCAGTTGTGAGCGGTACTTATTCTTAATGATGTTTAGCGTAGAGAAGGCTGACTCGCAGCTATAGGTAGAGCCAAACATTGTTAATGTGTACACAGCCACTTTGTTAAACAGGAAACTTTGCCTTTGGCACAGTCTGCAGCCAAAATGTGACAGGGTCAGAGGATTCACATTGCTCTCTCAACACTACATCAGCCTGTAAATCTAATAGCTCCATTTGAAGGGCCTGTGCATTAGCCCATTTGTACATATGTACTGCCTCCTTTGAGAAAGAAATAACATTCTTAACAAAAAATGGACTCCTAACAAAGAGCATCAGCTGATCTCCCAATGCAAAGCCATCAAAGCGAGCCTTAAAGTTTTCAATCAACTTTTGGATAAAGTCAGAATGAGCAGTGACATTGATCTCCTGTATCTCCTTCATTGAAGGAAAATGTGTACAGTCCTGCTCAAGATCCATTTTCAGAATGTCCAGTTTCCTCTGAAAAGACTGGACTGCAGCCACCAAGTCACACACAGAATTGTCTTTCCCTTGAAGCTTCAGATTGAGGTCATTTAAATGCCCTGTGATGTCAACCAGAAAGGCCAGTGTGTCCATGTTACTTTCCTCTCCTAAAAAGTGCAAAAACACCTGAGCCTTGTGATTTTTTTGTTGTGCAAGGAAATCTTTAATTTCTTTTCTTATCTTCCAAAAGCGAGCCAGCACTTTCCCTTTACTCAACCATCTGACATTGGAGTGCAAGAGCAGGTCATTGGCAGGAGCATCTACTTCTGCTAAAAACTCCCTGAGCAGACGATGCTGGTGAGCTGATGAAGCCCTGAGAAAGTTAACTAGTTTGGTGATGGTGTTCATAACTTCTGCGTGGTGCTCTGAAAGTGTGGAGCAGAGAACAGACATGTGGATAATGCAGTGATATGACAAGAGCTCTGGGTTGTCCTCTTTCAGTCGACTGACTGCACCTTTTTCTCTTCCCATCATAGACGGTGCCCCGTCAGTGGTGATGGAGACAACATTTTTTACATCGATTCTCCTCTCTGTCAGCATTTCCTTTATGGCCAAATATATGTCCTCTCCCCTGGTGTGCGTTTTTAAAGCTGTGACGCCTAAAATGTCCTCTACAAATGTTTTAGTCTCCTCATGATAGAATCGGACATACACCAAGAGCTGAGCGTTGTCACTTACGTCAGTTGATTCATCAGCAGCTAACGCAATGCACGGGGCACTTTGGATGGCGCTGTCAAGCTGGGACTGCACATCTTCCGACAGTAGCTCAGCTCTTCTTGTTGTTGTTGTGAATGATAAAGGAATCTGACGAACCTTTTGTTTTAGCTGCTGTCCTTCTTTACCCTCAAACAGCGTGTCTGCCAACGCCTCCATACATTCTTTCACCATTCCGGAGTCCGTAAAAGGCTTTTTATGTTTGCCCAAAATCCACTGTACTCGAAGTGAGCACTCGTAGGCTCGTTGCTGTGCTGTAAGGGACTGTGTTATCACCCGTGTTGCACGCTCATACTGTCCTTTCAGTTCACAAATTTTCCTCGTCCTCGCGGGTGATCCTGGCGGGTAATTTTCATTGAAAGTTTTGTGTCTTGTCTCGAAATGCCGCTTGATGTTTCCACTTTTAACAACAGCAACAGACTCCGAACAAATAAGACACACGGGCCTCGTAGAGCTCGATGACGGCAAAATGAACGCGTACGCTTCAGTCCACTCATCTCGAAAGATGCGGTTTTCAGAGTCCACTTTTCTCATTTTTGACAAAGCCATAATAATCCATTCACGAATATCATAGTAATGTGTGTACAAGCCAAAGTTTGTGATCTCTCCGGACCCTGGCTCTTGCAAAGGACCTGACACAGACATAGCTGCCCGCGCGCACACCTGTTCAAAAATTACTTTCGGTAAAAATTAATTTTTATTTTTTTTCCAAAACTTTTTAACAAAAATGTTTAGAGGTCCGGATAAAAAGGTATTGGGGTCCGCCAGTTGGGGACCTCTGCTCTAGATCTAATATTATCGGATGGAATCAGTGTTGATGCCGTTGAAATTCTACAGCAGAGCAATGACGTCTCAGATCATTATCTAGTCTCGTGTATACTTCATTTAGCCAAGGCTGCAGAGTCGACTCTGTGTTACAAATATGTTAGACCTATCACTTCTGCCACTAAAGATCGCTTTATTAATACTATTCCTGATCAGTTTCATCTCCTCAGCATCCCAGATAGCTTAGAAGAACTCGATATTGCGACAGAAACGTTTGACTCTCTTTTCCAGCACTTTAGACACAGTTGCTCCTTTGCGCTTAAAGAAGATAGTCCAACGCCGTGGTACAACGAGCAGCCAGAAAAATGGAGTGCAACTGGAAGAAAACAAAACTAGAACTATGCGTTTTTTCGCATTGCATGGAAAGAGAGCACAATTGCATACAGAGAGACCTTAAAAGCTGCTAGATCTGCTTATTTTTCAACTTTCAATTGGAAGAAAATAAACAAAACCCTAGGTATTTATTTGAAACAGTGGCTAAATTAACGAAAAATAAAGCTTCAACCCCAGACGTTTCCAAGCAGCACAGCAGTAATGACTTTATGAACTTTTTTACTTACAAGATTGATAATATTAGGGAGAAAATTATAATTATGCAACCATCTACGACAGTATCGCATCAGGCAGTGCATTGTAGTCTCCCTGAGGAAATATTTGATTCATTCATTGCTTTAGGAGAGGGAGAATTTTCTAAACTCGTTAAATCATCTAAATCGACAACAAGTATGTTTACCCTATACGACTACGCAATTGAAAGATATGCTTCCAGAGGTCATAGATCCTCTTCTTAATATCATTAATTCATCTTTGTCATTAGGATACGTACCATAAACTTTTAAGCTGGCTATGATTAAACCGCTTGTTAAAAAAACGCAACTTTATCCTACAGAATTAGTCAATTACAGGCCGATCTTGAATCTACCTTCTCTGTCAAAGATACTAGAAAAGGTAGTATCCTCACAACTATGTTCCTTTTTAGAAATAAATGGTATCTGCGAGGATTTTCAGTCAGGATTTAGACCGTACCATAGTACTGAGACAGCTCTCATCAGAGTCACAAATGATTTGCTCTTATCATCCGATCGTGGTTGAATCTATTAGTGTTACTCGATCTTAGTGCTGCATTTGATACCATTGACCACAACATTTTTTTAAAAAGACTTATGTTGGCATTAGTGGAATTGCATTAGCATGGGTTAAATCATACTTATCTGACCGTTATCAGTTTGTAGCAGTAAGAGATGTCTTATCGATCAAAAGTTCAGTATGGTGTACCACAAGGCTCAGTACTAGGACCGTTGCTGTTCACTCTGTACATGCTACCCTTAGGAGATATCATTAGGAAGCATGGCATTAGTTTTCACTGTTATGCTGATGATACTCAGCTCTATATTTCTTTACGCCCTGACGGAACTTACCAATTCACAAAATTAACGGAATGCATAGCTGATATAAAAAACTGGATGCCTAGTAATTTCCTACTACTTAAAGGTGAACTATGTAACTTTTTTACCTTAACTGAACAGCTTTGGAGTCATTGTAATGTTTATATTACTGATTTCGTGTTGAATGGTGGTCGTCTCGCACCCCCCTAGTGCCTGTGAGCCGCAAAACCACCCTTGCAACTTTGGGCCAGCGGGCCGCCGGCCTCAGTGTTAGGAAGTATGGTGTGATATCAGGTCTCGCGAGGTAACGAATTGCTTTACGGCAAAAAAACAGATCTGATAAAATTCTGATAAAATGAGCATCAAACAGAAATAACCCGGCGCCGTATACATGTGGTGTTCGAGGCGCACATACAATACAGACTGCCGACAGTTAAACAGGGCGCGCGCAACTCTTAAAGGGGCCATACCTTATTTCCACTCGTTACAGCATCCATCCTACTGAACAGGTACCGGTGTATAGGGGAGGGGATCCGGCCGTGAGTGGAGAGCCATCTCTGCGTGAGTGCTATTCACGACAGTACAAGTACTCCACAGCGACTCTAGGGGTCGCTGTTTGACAAAAACGGAATTCCTACTTAGTGCTGCTTTAATTCTGAAAAAAAACAGAGATTCTAATTATTGGACGAAAAACTTCCTCACATACTAACCTAGAATACTGTCTAACACTTGATGGCTGCTCTGTCAAGTCTTCGTCGTCGGTTAGGAACATAGACTGTAAAAAAAGATGGACGATGCCCCTTCGCTCTCTTCCATTGGTGAGAAGTGAAGCCGCCAGTGTCCCGATATGACGCTGACATCTTTGGACTTGAGTCTGCGCAGTAGCGATCTCGGGACCAGACCTGCGCAGTAGCGAGCAGGAAGTAAAACCGCGAAATCAACGCTCCGCCCTCACTCTCGCAGAATGAACTGCCCTGCACTTTTTTAAGTAGCCTAGGGCTGCTCCGTTCCTCCGTTCTGCTCCAATTTTGATGTCTGTTGATTGCAGTACGACAAGAGGCTTTTTAAAATAAAGTAAATACAATCTCCTGAGTCCTCCTAAGATCCCGAAAAAAGTCCGTTGGTGCTTCTTCTATGACTACTTCGCTCAGAGACCCTGTCAATCACAGCTGTCAATCATGTTATACCACCGTTTTTATAGCATCACGTAACTAACTAAAAACAAACTTATTTTAAAAACGGACACTTGAACTTACATCAGTGTGATAAAACCGACAGCAAAAAAATCTTGTAAAAATCTTATAAGATGGGAATTTTCTGAGAGCTCCTACCTGTACCACATGGCCACTGCAGATTCAGTTTGGCAGTGTTGCCATAGAAACACATAAATCCCAGTCCAAGGACGTGAACAGCTCTGAATAGAATGTCAAGCGTTGTCATCTCAAGCATAGATATATACATAGATTCCTCATTAGCGGCTGTTTCTATGGACCGCTATATGCAAGACATTCGCCATATTGGAACGGTCGAAGCCTGTTCGTGAACATTCGAGAGCAAGTTCACTGTGTGTCTGCAACCGTAGTTAGATGCATGTTTGGATATTTATATATGCAACAGACTTCAGTAGATGACTTTGCTAAACTAACACAATACAACACGACAAAGGCGTCAGCTAACAAGATATTAAAAAGTTACTACCGGTATATAAAAACCTGTAATATTGATTGAATACATATAAAAACACAAACCAACACATTCTCACCTGTGAAAGGTTATCCACTTTCTTTATAATTTAAATCTTGGTGGTTTAACAACCAGAAACTGTGCAATGTTGTGGCATCATACATTCTTAATGTGAATGAAGACACGTTGACGATTCCAAGATGGTGGTTGAGCGACGTATTTGGAACGGTCGAATGTGGATTCTACATATACATATCTATTATTTCAAGACTACGGTAATTATGACATGACGTGAATGCAGCAATAGCTCTCATTTTGTCTAGCTTTGTTTATAACTACCTTATGTTGATGTCAACTCAAGTCATTGTCTGGTATTGTTTATTTTAATTTTGTTATTTGCTGTTTGTGATGAGAAAAACAAAGCTTTCAAAACTTTGACTCAATTGAAACGATTACTTCGCAAAATGATTTACAGCATTCGAAACGCCACACGCTGGTGATGCTTGCTTGTCAGAACGATGTAAATGCTATGACAACTCAACTCAAAACATGCATTAAAAACACCTTTTACAAAACAGGTGTAATCTATTAGATGCAATAAACAAATCATCTAATACCATTAAATTAGCCTGGATGCCAGCCCGAACCCCACCCACAACATTTTTTGGACGGGAAGTTCGGTCTGGACTCGATCCATTGAGGAGTAATTATGATCGGTTCAGAAATCGTCGAGCCAATCAAATTGCCAGGGCGGGCTTTATACGATGATGGACAGATGATCTTACGTAATCATCACGTTATCAAAGAGCGCTTGGGTTGAACCAGAGACAATTTATATAGAGACATGCCACTTCCTCAATCCTCAATACCATTATATAGGGAAAACCCGTAGCGTCAAAGATGGCGGTTGTATGCACATGTCCCGCCCCTCCCGCTGGAAAGCCAATCGTCTGCTTTTAACAGTCAAGCCGGGAAACATTTAAGCCTATTGTCTGGTTCCACTAACGCATGCGCACAGTTGAGGTTTGCGACAGCGGAGACGATTTGGCGACAGTGAGTTGTGTTGTGCTATTGTGTTGTGTGCAAGATCAGATGGAATCCACATGGAAGAGGGTGACAACAACGCGAAGGCACCGGACTACCAAGGTAGTTGTGGCGAGCAGGACGAGGACGAGGGCCGTGAGAGAGCGGTGCGAGGCCGGTGGCGTGATTACTGATGAGCGACACCTGCACAACGCACCGGTCTCGTATCTCTCACGAAGGAGTGGAAGCATAAAGGAGCCTGGTCTTTTTAGTCCGAAATAGCTGCTCGGAGGCGTTGCCAAGATGGCGGCCGAGTGGCATGACTTGCCTAAAAGGACTTTGGTTGATCTGGTTTCCCTTAAAGATGACTGCAGCTGGAGAATTGAGATGTATATAGATGTATGTATATTCCGTTATCGCGTCTGTTGTAAAAGAAATCGACAGCGCATTAATTTTAAAAGACGAACAGAGAACTGCAATCAAGGCATTTGTCGATCGGAAAGATGTGTTTGCCGTCCTTCCTACGGGATTCGGCAATAGTTTCATTTATCAGCTGGCTCCGATGGCGCTAAGAAGATGGGACGCAATGAAAACCCTGTGGTCGTTGTGGTTTCTCCTTTGGTCGCACTCATGGAGGACCAAGTAAAAGAAGCAACACATTATTTTACTACTTCTTCCAGCGTGGGTGCAGTTGAGTTCTGTTGACAACTATGCGTAGCTCAGCGTTGCTCTGATTGGTTGTAGGTCTATCCAATTAAGTGCAGGGTTTTTTTTTTTTCTGTATCGGTTAAGACACGCATCATAATCAAAACCCTATGGAGCAGTATCAGACTCACATTCTGACTAGAATATGAGTATGACGAAGTCAGGCTACCATTAAATATGAAGTGTCTTTATAATAGGTGTTATTTTATTACATTGTAGGGCTTGTTTTGTTTGTGCTATGTAGAGCTTGATTAATCATACCAGTAAGAGAAAACTCTTCCTTTTCATTATACAACCCCATTTCCAGAAAAGTTGGGACATTTTATAAAATGCAATAACATTCACTATCTGTGATTTGTTAATTCTCTTGAACCATTTTTTAACTGTCAAAAGTACAAAGAAAAGTTTTCCAGTGTTTTCACTGACCCACATAATAGTATTTTGTAAATATAAACAAATTTTGATATTGATGGCTGCAACACACTACAAAAAAGGGACCAACCAGACTTTCATCAGTGACAGGTGGAAAAGCAAACATCCGTCCTGGTATTAGGGTGCATCATTGCAATCGGAATGGGTGACTTTCATTTCTGTGAAGGTATCACTGACATGGAGGCATATATTTGGATTGTACAGAGACATAAACTGCCATCAAGATGGTATCTTTCCTGGGAAGCAAGACAATGCCAGGCCTAATTCTGAACATGCTAAAACTGAGTGGTTTCAGACACTCTGCACCATAGAAGAGATGTGCCTGCCTGCCTGCAGTCCAGATCGGTCTCTTATTGAAAATGTATGACCCATCATGAAAAGAAGAATCAGGCAACGATGACCACAGACTGTTGAGCAGCTGTCTTGTATCAGAAAAGATTGGGCAAATATTCCACTTACAAAACTGCAACAATTAGTATCCTCATTTCCCAAATGATTAAAAAGTGTAATTAAAAGGAAAGGTGATGTGACATGGTGGTAAACATGCCTCTGTCCCAACTTTTGTGGAGTGTGTTGCAGCCATCAAAATCAAAACGTGTCTATATTTACAAAATAAAATTAAGTTGGTCAGTGAAAACATTGGAAATATTTTTTTTGTACATTTGTCAGTTAAATAAAGGTTCAAGAGAATTAACAAATCACAGATTCTTGATTTTATTGCATTTTACAAAATGTCACAACTATTCTGGAAATGGGGTTGTACAAGCTTGTCATGTCTACAAATGTCTACAAATTTATTAAATTAATCAGAGATTAGGTAAAAATAATATAGACGTCTGGTTCATGGGTCTGGTTCACATAGATCATCGCCCCCTAGCAGCTATCTATTAAAGCTACACTGTGTGATTTTTACCCCCATCTAGCGGTGAAAAGGTATATGACCATCCAGTGAATATTAGTTTCTGTTCCTCTCAATTCCGATTTCGTTTTAACTCCTACGGTGGCCAATGTAGTCCAAGATTAACATGGCTTCCAGTTCGACCTCGTCCATGAGTGTTCCTTCAAGTGATGAGGTTATTTTAGAAAACTATTATAATTTGCAGTAATTTAATTTGTCAGGTAACATATAGGTTATTTATATGACATTCGACACGGTGCCATCGAGTGTTAAAACGCGAAAGGCGAAGCTTGAATTAACGGGTATGTCCCTCTTTGGCTAATGTACTTTCAAGATGGAGGGGCAACATGGCGACCGACATTAGAACCCCTTACCCGTATGTATTTTCAATGGCATATTATACACTCACGAGAATACTTTATTACTTGAACGAAGTAAATATACATTAATGAGCACATATATTTTTGAAAGAACTAAGTGTTTTTAGCTAAGCATAAACTAAAAAAGTTACACAGTGTAGCTTTAAATTTGAAACAGTAATGACGTAATGAAGCCTTGTTTACTGAAATCATGTGACTTTGGCAGTTTGATACACGCTCCGAATCACTGGTTTGAAACAAATGATTAGCAAAGGTTTCGAAAGCACCCATCACTACTTGCTATAATAAACTGCATTTGGGCTCAACTGTACTAATGGATGCTGAAAATTCGGTTTTGTCATTACAGGAATATAAAATACATTTTAAAATATATTGAAATAAAAAGACAGTTATTTTAAATTGTACTGTATTTTTTATCAAATAAAATGCATCTTTGGTGAGCATAAGATATTTTTTTCAAAATCATTAAAAAATCTTACCAACTTTAAAACTTTGAATGTTGAATGAAATTATAATACTGACAGCCAGGGGTGTGGATGTGTCAAGCAAATGTTTTTAGTTACCAATACCATTGTAGAAAAGTGTTATGTAAGGGATAATGTACACAGTTGTTATCACAGAATAAACCCTGACATGGTGATCAGGAGCCTGAAGGGGTTTATTCTGCGATAACAACCGGCTGGATGCATATTATCCCACTTTTTACATGGCTACTTGCCATGTAATAAGTAAATAATTAGACATGAAATATTGATCTGAGTCGAAATATTTTATTAGCTCTTTAAACGAAAGCAGTTGCTGGCAAGCAGCAAGCTCAAGCTAAGAAGCTTGGCTTCTTTATTGACAAGTTATAGATTTATCTCCACACTGCTTCATAAATATGATCTTGCTGAAAGTCTCACAGCAATTTAAACAGTGAATTCATTATATGTCTTAGTGTAGACGCTGTAGTCAGATGGTAGCAAGACAGCATCCTTTGTTATGAAGGTCTCTGGAAGGTCTTCGGCACACTAGAGATGAATGCTTGAAAAGAGACCGTTGGATCGGAACTCCAAAAATATGTGAGCCAGAGCCAGAGTCAGCGTGACATTACAGCTGATGCGCTGTCACAATGGCAGCCGCATCAATGCGGTCGCTGCGCTGGCAGTCATTGTGGGCCGCTTTCAGTGAGCTCTGACAGCAGGTGTGACTTTACATTTGGTGCTTTAGGAGGATGAAAAGAGAGAATGAGAAAAATGGAAAATGATAGACAAAGGTGTGAACTCCATCCCTCAGGTGGGAAGATAGGAGTACACTTGTTTATAGAACCACAGCGACATGGCAGAACAGAGAGAGGAAGTGGAGGGGGAGATGTCAGGATAGCGATGGAAAAAGAGAAATGCAGGTCATCACCTTGTCTTTGACAGGCCTTATCTTGCCCACTCACGACAGGACATGCTGTGTGAGTGCGCTTAGAACTGTCATCCTAATCATCACTTCATACTTCATTAATCTCCCTTTCTTGCTCAAGTTTTCTTGCCATAATCCTCAAATGTGTGACATGAGGTGGGAGTGTTTAGATACATTCCCAATAGTAATTTTTAGAAAGTGCCTCTATCAAGCTTCAACCACCTCCATAAATCAGGCGTAATCCACACAGAATTACCGACAGTGACTGCAAACATCAGACTGCTTAGAGATCCAACTAATTAATGCATCACAAACATATTTGCAAGTTTCTAAGATAAGAAAAGTATAATGCTTAATTAGAAAATCATTGTAAAATAGTGAAATATTATGTTGAATATAAATGTTTGTGTCTACATGTTCAGTGTTCAGCCAGCAGCCATATCACCCTGTGGCCCAAGACTGGTTGCCCACTGAAGCTAAGCAGAGTTGAGCCTGGTCAGAACCTGGATGGGAGACCTCCTGGGAAAACTAGGTTGCTGCTGGAAGAGGTGTTAGTGAGGCCAGCAGGGGGCGCTCACCCTGGGGTCTGTGTGGGTCCTAACGCCCCAGTATAGTGATAGGGACACTATACTGTCAAAGAGCACCGTCCTTCGGATGAGACGTTAAACCGAGGTCCTGACTCTCTGTGGTTATTAAAAATCCCAGGATGTCCTTTGGAAAAAGAGTAGCGGTTTAACCCTGGGCATCCTGGCCAAATTTTCCCATTGGCCTCTGTCCATCATGGCCTCCTAATCATCCCCATATATATACTGATTGGTTCTATCATTCTGTCTCCTTTCCACCTATAAGCTGGTGTGTGGTGGGCGTTCTGGTGCAATATGGCTGCCGTCGCATCATCCAGGTGGATGCTGCACATTGGAAGTGGTTGAGGAGATTCCCCCTTCCATATGTAAAAGCGCTATATAAATGTAACACATTATTATTATTATGTTAATGAGGAATTTCTGGACACATTAATGTTTTTAGATTGGAGTAAAAATGATTTTGAAGTTGGTGTCGGTGTTTAAAATCTGCTCCAGTCGTTGGAAACGGTCTGTAAGTGTGTTCAGTTCAGTCTTAGAATGTTTCAGCTAGTTGTTAAATGTGTCCCCGGCGTTAGTTAAAGCTCAAACGATAATCATAGGTTTAGCCCCCTATACGCTGATTTCACAGAGCCAGGGACGTGCACAGGAATTTTGAGGGGCAGTTGCTCTGACCTTTTTTTTTTTAAAAAGGTGCTTTTAAAAAAAAAAAAGTAGTAGCAAAAGTTAAGAACATGTAAATGTGAATTTGAGAACTTGTACAATAAATGTTCGTACTTGTATGCTAAAATTTACACTCACAAATACAAATCTGAAGTTGAATGTTGAGATTTGCACTCACAGACAATAGTCACAAACCTGTATTCTGAATTTGAAGTTGCAGACAAGTAGTCAAAAATGTGTAAAATGCTATTCACAGAAATACAATGACAGACACAATGTACAGAAAAGCAGATGAGCCCAGATTATGAACACAACATGTTTAATTACGCGTTAAGCGATTTCCTCCCATAGAAAAAAAAAAAAAAAAAAAACGCTTAATGGACCAACAGATAGAAAAAAGACAAAATTCGTTATAGATTATTAATAAAACACAGACAGGTTTAGTGAATTGCTAAAACTAAATCTGTACTCACACTTAGATTGTCAAACACAGAGGGAGAACTATTCCAACAAGCTATCTATCACAACCTTAATTAAGTGACACAATGAAACACAAATTTGCTTTCTGAAACACAAATTTGCTTTGAGCGCGCATGCATTCAGCGGTAAAGGTGGACCATTGTCATATCGTTTCCATCATAAAGCAAACATAGCCTTTGGATATTGTTGTAAATTGTTCTGAATTCCCCCTCCTCCTTCCACGGTGAATTATTATCAAAATCATTAAATAATGCATAGCATTTAAATAGCACTTTTCATACACAAAAGGCGATTGCAGTATACTTGTCCAATTAGGCTGGACATGCAGTCTGCCAAAATATGTACCCCCCACCAAAATGTACAGATGATGGCTTTTAAAGTGTTTTATTTTGTGAATACTTCACATCATGTCTAATAACAGTGGTGCATATGGACAAGTTTCTTGTTTCCTGGCAAATGTTATTGTGGGATACAGATTATTTCAGACTGTTTTTCAACCTGCTATAAAAAGTATCACCTCTCCATAATGCACAGATGATGGACTATCAACGTCTCCACTTCCTGCAGCGCATGAAGAAAGCAAGGAAAGCCCACCTCCACCCATCCTCACCACATTCTACAGAGATACTATAGAGCAGCGGTTCCCAAACCTTTTTTCCTGCGCACCCCCTTCTATGTCCCAACCGGGTTGGCGCACCCCCAATCCCCACTTCAAAAAAACCCGCAACAAAGCTTTGTTTTATCGCCAAATAAAGACTCATGTTTAATCATGCGCAAATAACCAGAACACGCTTGACAATAACAACATCAACAAAGTTTCAATATAATGCAAAAAGCTACGCACAAGCTTCCACTTTTAAGAGGACGAGTGACAGACAAAGGCTCAGTAACGGAAAGCACGGTTATTTTCAGCCGCGTAAAAGAAACATTGCAGCAATAGGCTAGGCCTATTAAATGACCGTGGAGCTAGCATCATCATCATCATCATTGTAGAAAACTAGCTCTATGAAATATTAATAATCAATCATAACTTGTTATAATTGATTATGAATATTTGGATCAGTTAATCGGGTTAACTTGACGTAGCTACATTGACATTACAACCAATTACTCGGTTCATCCCGTGAACACTCAATATTGGTTATTAATTAATTAATAGAAATGTACATTTCCGGGGCATGGGAAATGTCTTTCTTACTAAGTACTACTAAGAGCAAGTAGTCAAGATCTATGATTAGTGACTCCAGATATGAGCTTGAGACACTGACAACTTTACGTGTGATATGAAAAAGACTTTATTAACTAGACTAAACATTTAAACTACTCTAAAATACACATGCATACATGCATACAGTTTACCAAGGGAAAGAGACCTGGAGCAGAATACAGGAAAGCAAGAAGTTATAGCATTGTTTGATGTTCAGCAGATCAACAGCCTGAGCAAACCATCAGTTTAGTTCTAACACGCCCTTCTTGAAAAGGGGTAAGGATACTTAATGTATCAAATAATGAGACTAAGTTTGATACTTGCATGTCTCGTCCATTTGCTTTAAACTGTCCTGATGCAATTTGTTGAGGCTCCAGTTGATCTTTGCTGATGTGGTCTTGATGAGAGAGAACCAGTGGGAGTCAGAAGATCTTTGGTGAATGGAAAGACAAGGCCGCAGCCTGGCACAAGCTTGGGAATCCTTGAGGGACTTCTAGTTCAGCATCATCTTCACATTAGGACTTCTCAGGAAGGGCCGAGAGAGTAAGGGGCTGTTTACACCTGGCCACTTCATGCGTTTTCTCAGATCGGATAGCTATCTGATTTATCAAAACGATTCCATTTACACCTGGTCACATAAATGTGTTTTTGCAAAACGGATATAAATCCGATCTTCAATTCCCGCGCTATATGCAGATTTAATGGAGTGCACGTCACCGAAAGCAACAGATATGAGCTGCATTTTATTGATCATCAGCTAATTTCAAAATCAAAGACCGCAATAAGAGGGAGCGGCAACAGCCCTGGTAAGATCATTTCGTTTCTTTACTTTTAATGAAGATGATTAGTGTGTTAAGCGTCTGCGACTTACTTTCACTTTGATTTGCGATAGTTTGCACGTTGGCTTGATGAATAGATGCTCAGCTGCTCATCTGCTGTAATGCGTGTTGCAGTAGCGACGTCATATCTGACTATAACATGACATATAGCCTATATAACACGCTCTCACACGTTTATTTTTTAGCATTTTTGTGAGGAGTGAAATTTACATATGTGGTTTCAACAACCAGATGCATTTACACTTGTCCAGTTTCATCTGGAATGCGGCCCAGACCACCTCCTGAAGTGGTTTGAGTGATCGGATTTAAATCCGTCTCGAATGCGTTTCAGAGGGCATTTACACCTGGTCTTTTCACGATCGGATAGCTATCCGATCACGGAAAACGCATGAAGTGGCCAGGTGTAAACAGCCCCTAAGAGAGCAAAAGGCCAAGAGGACCAGAGAGGACAAGCGAAGAGCTAAGAGAGACCTGATCTTGATGATCAGTGATTTTTAAAGCGTGAAAATGTCACACCCTCTGGAGGTGCTTGAGCCAATGCGAAGCCATCCCTTTGGAGGGAATTTTTACGACCCATTGTCTTCTAGAAGGCCATTTGAATGTTTAATTTCATTGGGTGTATACGAAAAGAATCTTCAAGATTCTTATAATACTAATGCGTCATAAAGTTAGCAAAATGTAATGTAAATTAACAAATGAGGGACGAAGATTGGATTTTATAGAGACTAAACATGCTATACATATGATTTTGGTTACCCATAGTATGAAAGTCATGTTTCAGACCAAAATAGTTTAGAAGAGAGAATGAAACATAGGCCAAACCACATAAAAGGAAAATTATGAGATGGAAAATTAGATACATGTTAAGACATTTATCACATGGTTATATATATATATATATATATATATATATATATATATATATATATAGAATATATAGGATTGAAAGGGTTCATTTCTTCTTCTCAGCAAGAATTAGGAGAAAATTCCCTGCACATTATTTTGGGTCGTAAAACTCTTATCAGTCCTAAGGTGTCCTGTAACAGAACAATGGGTTCTGCCAGTGTTGGCTTTATTTGTGAGGGAAGTTTCATAGAACTTTGTTGGGAGAGTGAGTTTGTTGGATTATTCATTAAATATAATGAATAATTTGTGTGTGTCTGATTGGTCCAGACGCTACATCATAACAAAACGGTTATGGAAATTAGAACAACAGTACATTGAATTAAATTGCAATGAAGTTACAAACGATCCACAACATTAAAGAGAATAGGCTCCGAAATAGATAAAATAAATAAAAACGAGGATCAATCTGAAACTTTTCAAGTGCGACAAAATTAGCCTACACACGATCCACAATATAATTACCGTAATTCCTCAAATAAAAACCGGTATTCAAATAAACGCCGGGCCTCTGATAGTGGCCGGGTGCGTGATCAACGTGGACAAATAAAGGCCGGTCTCAAATAAAGGCCGGGGGAAAATTAGTGTGGATAATCTCCTAAATGCCTTTCATTGAAGAGATGTTACACCTGTCCACTTCATGCGTGTTCTGTGATCTGATGGCTATCTGATTGTGAAAAGACCAGGTATAAATGCCATCCGAAGCGCATTCGAGACGATTTAAAGCCGATCACTCAAACCACTTCTTCAGGAGGAGATCTGAGACAAGATTCCAGACGAAACTGCACAAGTGTAAATCAGATGCATCTGATTGTTGAAACCATGTATCTAAATTTTACTCCTCCCAAAAACGCTGAGAAATAAATGTGTGAGAGCGTGTTATAGGCTATGTAATGTTATAGCAAGTTGTCACAACGCTACTGCAACACGCATCACGGCAGCTGAGCATATATTCATAAAGCAAACGTGCAAACTATTGCAAATTAAAGTGAAAGTAAGTCGCAGACAATACTCCTCATCATTAAAAGTAAAGAAACGAAATGATCTTACCAGGGCTGTTGCCGCGCTCTCTTATTGCGGTCTTTTGATTTTGAAATTGGCTGATCTATCAAATGCAGCAGCTCATATCTGTTGCTTTCGGTTGCGTGAACTCCATTAATTATGCACATAGTGCGATTTATATCCGTTTTGCGAAAATGCATTTGTGAGCAGATTTAAGTAGAATTGTTTTGATAAATCAGATAGCTTTCCGATCTGAGAAAACGCATGAAGTGGCCACGTGTAAACATCCCCTAATGTGCATTCAAGTTCATCGTAACGTACAGCCAATAGATGGTAGTAATAGATGTAACACAGATATCATTTAGTGCTGCTAGTAAGTATAACGGTCTTTTCAACAACTTTATTGAAAACGAAAATGTCTTGAGGAGCATTTGGAACCCAGACGGAAATTTGATTTTGATTTTTTTTTTAATAAAGGCCTGCCTCTAATAAAAGCCTGCTTCAAATAAAAGCCGGTAATACCTTCTGCAGTTTAGGTAAATAAAGGCCCCGGCTTTTATTTGAGGAATTACGGTAAGTAACAAAGAGCATAGGCTCAAACATAAAATAAATTAAAAGAGGATAAAAGAGGATCCATCTGGAACTTTTCAAGTGCAGCGCAAAAGTCGCTCAGCCTGCAGCGAGAGAGAGAGGGAGGGGGGTGGGAGACGGGGAGGAGGATGTGTTAGTATTCCCAGTAGGCCTATATGTGTAGCAATAATATCAAATACTTACCCATATTAATGCGACTGGTGGGCTAGCATCTTGGCACAAAGCTCTATGAAGTCTGGCGCAATGGAAGACAGTTTAACCCTCTGGGGACCAAGGGGTTTTTGGGGCCCTTGGGATGTTTTGACATGCACTGACATTTGTGCTTTTTTCAGTTATTTATAAACATGTTAATGGCAAAGGTGTAAATTCACTCTATATAGCACAAACGGGGGTACCATAATATGTGAGCAACATGTATGTACATGTTTGTATTTTTGAGAGAATATTATTTATGCATGGTTATTGAAAAAACTAAGGCCACAAAACACATATTGATTATTTCTTCACAAGACTTTTGAAAATTGTATCACATGGTCTAGAATATTTGCTCCAAAACTATGTGAGAATCATCCTGACTACTCATTCAGATAAGTCAATAAAGTCTTTTAGAATGTGTATGACGTGTTTAGTGTGAGAAAGCTTTATGCGAGGAGGCGTGATCTCTCATTAATATGTATGGCATTTCACACCTGAGAAAGACAAAGACCCTCCCATAATGGCCCTATTAGGTGTGCTATCAGGCCCTATCATTATGAGGAGCCTTGCACAAAGAATGAGGAGATTTAAAAAAGAATGGCTTTTAGATTGTTTGGATTTATTTACAACACAACATAATCCAAAGATACACAACAAAGGACAAAAAAGCAAATTAGTAAACACACTGATCTAAAGACAGAGGCTTGAACAGTCACACAACATTGTCCCATTCCTGAAACATAGTACATACCTGTCATTTCCAAGGCGTTTGATTTTTCATTTTACCATGTTCATGTACAGTCTCCTGTGAATGTTGAAGTCAGCAGGACTCATCAGTGGCATCTCGTTCCTGTAAAAAAAATAAAAATAAACACCTGTGAACATGCTGATATCAAGATAAACTATATGGCTGCACGACTTTGGGCATGCATTGTAGATTTTTCTGGTTAAAATTGCTTTTTATTATATACACACACACACACACACACACACACACACACACACACACACAGCTTAGAATAAGTGAACACACCCATGCTAAAGTTGACTAAAAAGAGGAATAAAAAATCTTAATGCCTTAATTAAAAAAATGAGGAAAACTCCAACCTTTAGGGACATGAATAATGTCCCTGAATTCTTTGTGAATGAATAATGTATCGCAAATAAATAAATGTTCTTCTTTAAAATACAGGGTGCATACGTCTGGACACTTCTATCACACACCCTTCACCATATAGACATGGTTTTATTTCAGTTAGTTAATAATAATAACAATAGCCTAGCATGCGGCCTATAAATCGTTAAAAAGGAAAACTTCAATACACTAGAAAAAATAAATGGATACGTTTACTTCAAATGTTTCCATTCGTTACAAACACAGTATTTAACAGTAAATATGTTTCTAAACATTATAATATTCACCATATTAGGAAAACACTGATACTAGCCTAACATAAAGCTGTGTTTTATTAAACATAAAAACATCCTCGTGTCGTACATAACAAATACATTTCCTGCCTGTCTAGGCTATAGTTCATATTTCAACATGTTTCTGTCGATTTCATACATTTTAGTCTAGCAACAGTTCAACTGGAATGTCAAGTGTTTGCAACAATAACACTAACTAATATAATTCATAATACATTTCTTACCTTACATCTTTCTTGTCTTCAAATCGCGTTCTTCTTCTGATGTAACTAAATCCAATGTAAGCTCACTGCGTGTCTTCCGAACTCGACGAAAAGCAGAGGACTGATGAAGTTTGGTGCTTTGTTTTTGAGGTAATGAGCGCGTTTGCGTTTCTTCATGGAGATTTGCATATCAGTCTCTTTTGCGGGCGTGGGCGTGGTCAAATTAAAAATAATGAGCAAGCGTTTGAGAAACTGGAAATCTTGTTAGTTTTATACAAATTACTTAAACAGAGAAAATTTGTTTTCGTTTTGAATCAGATCATTTAAAAGTACAAACTTAAATGATTATAAAGATATACATTTCAGGCCTGGGTGAATAGTATTAGCTGAGTTTTGTTTAAGAGACGTGCTCGAGAAAAAAAGTTCACGGAGAAGGGGAGGCAGAACGCACACCGTGTTTATTTTCTTTATTTTACAAAAGCACAATATTTTATTTCGATTGGATGTGGGCACATAAAAAAAGTAGACATTTAACAGTTTATTTTATCATTTTTCTTAACTCTATATGACCAGAAATGATGGTAGTACTTTAAGTCTATTTTTCTGCTATGTGAAAAAAAACGAGCAAAATGCACGGGTGCGTTCTTGGTCCCCAGAGGGTTAAGCCTCAATTCCTTCTCAACAGCATCCAGTCTTTGCCGATGTTTAGTTTGAACTGTTATGTAAGCAGAGAAGCCAGCCTCGCAGAGATAAGTTGTGGCGAAGGGCATCAAAACTCTCAAGGCTTGCTTTGCCAAGACTGTGTATGATGTCAGTGACTCGGTCTAAAAATCCACAAGTGGCTTTCGTTTGAACTATAACTGCAGTGTTCCATCAGATGACAGCTCGATCAGCTGCTCTTGCTTGTGAAATGACAGCTGTGGGACGGGCAGGGAAACTTCAAATGGATTGCGAATCCAAGCGCGAGATGTGTCCATAGGTGGGAAGTGTTTCCGTAGCTGCTCGACGAGTTGGTTGAGGTGTTCAATTATGAGACTTTTTACATGCTCACCCAGGTCCACGTCATTTCCCCCCAAGAACTTGTGAAGCATAGGGAAACACAGGTGTGTGTTCCCACTCACACAACTTGCCCAGAACCGTAGCTTCTTTATCATGGCCTCAATCCTGTCTTGTGTGTTGAACACAGTTACACTGACTCCCTGCAGACTTAGATTGAGTTCATTCAGAGCTGAGAAGATGTCCGCTAGATAGGCGAGCCTTTTCAGAAAATCTTCATCATGCATACTGGAGGCCAAATGAAACGGATTCTCCTAAAAAAACTGCTGCAATTTGTGCCGGAGTTCAAAGAGCCTTGTCAGCACTTTTCCCGCGGGACAGCCAACCCACCTCTGTGTGCAGCTGCAGTGATTTGTGTTCGCTGCCCATCTCAACAGTGTGAATATTCGTGAATTTAGCGGACGTCGTTCAGCACTGCAAGTAGATCAGCTGGCATGTTTTTGGCTGCAAGGGCCTCTCTGTGAATACTGCAGTGTAACCAGCTGATGGATGGGCAGACTCTCCTAATATGAGCTATAAGCCCTGTGTGTTTCTCCTTCATTGATTTTGCCCCGTCTGTGCAAATTCCCACACATCCCATTGGTCCTCATAAAAACGTCAATTAAATTGAAGATTTCCTGTCCTGTTGTTCGGGTAGCAAGGGGCCGACAGAACAAAAATCTTCTTGTCCCGTTCCTTCAAAAAGGTAACTGACATACAGAAGAAGATTGGCTAGATTTGCAACATCTGTAGACTCGTCTACTTGCAGAGAGTAAAATCACTTTTCTTCACACGGTTGACTAGTGTAGCCAGGATGTCTTCAGACATGGCATCAATGCGGCGCTACACAGTGTTATTGGACACAGGAATCGAGTCCAACTTTTTTGCCTCTTTCTCTCCAATCATACACTCCACCATCTCTTTGGCCGCTGGCAGACACACGTCTTCGGCAATTGTGTGCGGCAGCCCCTTTCTCCCTACTCTGTAACTGAGCAGATATGAAGCTCGTAATGCGTCTTTCGTAGACCGAACGCATGAATGAAACTGCATTTTTTTGGGGCTTTTCTGCAACTCCTCCAACTTTGCTTTAAAAAATGTAAGGGGCTTTTAACTTAAATTGCCATGTTTCGTGTGCAGGTGACGACGGAGATAAGACGGCTTCAGACTGCTGTTTGCTAGAACTTCACTGCATAACACGCACTGAGGGTTCAGGCAATCTGTATCGCCGATCCAAGTGAAGCCCAGACCCAGATAATTGTCATCATATTTCCTTATTTTTTCCCCGTCTGGTGTTCACCCTCATCACCTCTTTTTTGCCATCTCCTTCCCTCCTCTTCAGTTTCCTCCGGCGCTTCTTCTCACTCCCGCTCATTTTCTTTCTCTATTTTCTCCGTCTCTGTTGCCTCCATATCCTCACTCTCTCTTGGTCCCTCTACTCCTTCGTGACTAACAACTTTTTCATAAGACGTCCCACTTGACAGTTTCCCTGATTTCAGCCAGTTAAGCATATTTATAATATACATATATATGGAATGAATGAAACGAGTTGGCACGCATATAGCCTAGCGGCTGCAGAGTATAAAAGAAGAGCAGTGCGTAGAAGATGACAGCAGCTGTCTTCTTCTGCTGTCTTCTTCTACGTTTCTATCAAAAACTAATAAATTATAGTTTTTTTATTTGAAATAAAAGCGATTACAAAGGAAATGTTTACTGTTCATGTTTTTTAAATTTTATTGTATGGAAAAATCCCACTTAAAAAAACAGACCGCCATTAAATTTTTCCTCTCGCGCACCCCATGGTGGCAGCTCCCGTACACTTTGGGAATCCCTGCATAGAGAGTGTTTCAGTCAGCTGCATCAATGTCTGGCCTGGAAATTGTAGGGCCTCCGACCACAGCGGATAGTGAAGACAGCTAGTAAGATCATAGGAACTGCTCTCCCACCAAACTATGACATCTACAATTCTCAGTGTATTTGGAGAGCCGTCAGCATCATAAAGGATCCCACACACCCACTTCACCCTTCAACCCTCTGGCAGGAGGTACCAGAGAATCAGCGCTGCCACCACCAGAGTATGAAACAGTTTCACAGTTTCTCCTCAACACTCTAAACACCAAAGCTCCTGCAAAATGAACATCAAACACTTCCTCACACCAGAACACTTATACCCCCCTGTTGCATCTAGGAATTCTTTAAGCTTAGGCCTTAACTTCAAGTGAGTCTCCAGTGGACTTTCAGGTTTAATTGTATAATAGGATACACTCAGTAGATCCTGCATCCACTGCATCCATTTCTTCATCACTTTAATTACCTCAAAGTATGTTTGCTCAGTATGACAATATACAGTAAGACAATGACTTTGGCGTCTGTTTTTCAAATGCTGTTTATACCACATACCAACAGTGGTGTAGTCTAGTTTTTTGTAGTGAGTATACTGTGATTTACCGTACAGTGGGTCTCATTCATGAAACATTCGTAAATATACGAGTAAATATGCGAGGGATTTGCGCGTAAAGAGACCTTCCCGAAAACTCTTCTCCTGATTCACAAATACTTCGTAAACGTCAGATGTGATAGTGAAATGTGTGTGTGTTAATGAATTCCAATCAGTCGTAAATGGGATGCGCGTGCACGTTCATTCTCAATTACCATAAATCCCGCCCATTAAATCCGACTGACAACTATATATGGGCATCATATTATGACATGAATGCGAATGAAATTTTTTTTTTCTCAGATGCAGAAATTGAAGTTTTATTATCAGAAGTTCATTCAAAACGCCACATTTTATTTTCAAGTGTACATAGTGGCGTATCGGGTCCTAAAAAAAAAGGAAGCTTGGCAGCATATTACAGATGCAGTTAATGGAGTTTCATCTGTTAATCAAACATTCCCAGAAGTGAGAAGAAAATGGTTCGACATTAAGCTTGAGAGCAAAAAACGAATTAATTCACTTCGGAAAAATAGTATTCAAACTGGAGAAGGACCACCATCGCAGATGCTATTACTGGCTCTCATAATAAGAAAAACCGTATGTAATTACTATATATAATATTTTTTCAAAATGCTGTGCAAATATGTACGCGATTAAGGTGAATTAAAATGCAGCCTTATTAATGAGCAAAACGTTTGGGTGTTAAGCGCACTATTTACGCGTGGCTGGGAGCAGGTGTAGATTTCTTGTGTACCAACTAACATTTGGAAAATACGAACATTTTAATGAATCCGAAAATTTACGCCAGAACCACTTTACACACGATTTACACAAAAATTCGTTCTGCTCGTGTTTCATGAATGAGACCCAGTGATTGTACTTTAAAAAGTACATTTTAGTGTGCAATTTATCTTTTTTTTTCAAGTTGGACCGAATTTTTATTTTGACGGGTTGTCGTAAAGACCTAGTTTCTGTGTGTATATGATATGACGAATGAATGACGATAGTTTTATTTTTTATGAAATTAAATGGTGAAATGCTGGTGAAGTGACTCTCATAGCAGCTCTGCGATGAAGGTCACATGTGCTTATGTCCTCATACAGTGAGACGCTGAAAACACCACGAGCGCCACGCGTGCTTCAGTATGTGTGTAGTAGATGAAACTGCGCTGCTCAGCCACACAGATTGCGCAGAGCATGCAGACATTAGATTTCAAGAGCAGTCTTTTTGTCAGCCCTACTTTTGATTTATTCATTAAAAAATATGGCAAAATTCCGTGACGTTCTGCTTTATATGTGTGACTGGATTCCGTGATTCCATCCGTGCCGCTTCGCAACACAGACTGTCACAAAACAATGTAGGTATACGGAAATCCTTGACCTTTCCTAGAGGGTATACGGCGTATACCTGTATCACGTAGACTGCACCACTGTACCAAGTATTAGTCGATTAATCAATCGAAAGTAAGTTAATCAGCAATCATTTTATTAATCAATTTATTGTAAGCCATTTTTCAAGCAAAATGAATAATTTCAATAATAAGTTGTAATACTTTTTTCAATCACAAAAAAACCCAACTATTACAGAGCATGTTTAGCAACACTGGCATGCCAAATAACAGCATTTCTAAGTTACTCATAGAAAAAAAAACACATAAAGAACAAAAATATTAAATTAAGATGTTTAGAGGCCAGATGGATTGGCAGTAACAATTGCAACAGCTTGTCATCTCTTTTTTACCAGTTGTGGCAAAGAAATGTACAAGTAGGCCTACTTATACATAATATAATGGTAATTTAGAGAGGCATGCAGTGGAGAAAGACCTATCTAGATTTTTTTAAGATAAGACGGCACAAACCTGGGAGGTGTAACGGAATACAACAAGATGTAATGAATCACTTCCTCCAGTACAATAATGTTGTACAGAAAACTAAGCAGGAGTACAAGCAGTACACAAGAAGGCATCCTCTGTTGGTGGGCCTTGAACGCACACATGGTGGAACCACTACAAACAAATGTCACACTGAATCGGAAAACAAATAAATTGGATTTTAAATAAGATGTCTTCAGTATAAAATGCAAATTTTCATTCTTGTGTAATTGATGTTATCTTTATAATATACAGTAATTCATGTGGAGATTAAATAATAAAATGTTTGTTAGTCCTGGGTAAAATAGCAGAAATAGTACTGAAGAATCCAACAACAATACAAGATCATTCTAAATTACTTTATAACAAAACGTACTCGGTTACTAACGTAACCTCGGTTCTCTCTAGAGAGAGGAACGAGTACTGCGTAGTAAAACTACGCTTTGGGGGAAAATCCTTTTCCACGAGAATACTGAAGCCTAAAATGATCCTTAATTTTGTATAGATGTAAAACGCGTTGCCGCAGCATACAGACCTAGGCGAGACAGCTCGCGCGCCGATTGGCTGCTGTGCTGGCAACTGCTTGAGCCTATCGAGCGAGACCATGAGTGACATCACACCCAATGGGGTGTCCCACCTGCGTCACGTCCCGCCGAAACAGGCGTGGCTTGGGACTATAAATTGCGCTCGCAGGCTTAACTCTGTGATTTTTAACAGTGAAGTACAACAGAGTGCACGCACGACATGATACGCAGTACTCGTTCCTCTCTCTAGAGAGAACCGAGGTTACGTTAGTAACCGAGTACGTTCTCTTACGAGAGATACTCTCGTACTGCGTAGTAAAACTACGCTTTGGGGAACTCGATGTAAAACGTCGTGCGTGCTGGGATCCGACACCATAGACCCAAGGCGACCAGCCGGGGTTCATACAGTGCATAATCACCAAGGGACTCACAGGGAATCCTGGAAGAAGAGGGTTTAGCCACTATCTTCCTAAAAAGGCTGCTTAAGCGGCCCTGCTATTATAATAGCCATATATAACAAGACTGAACTTCAGTCTAGCCCCTTTTAGGCCTAATTAGACCGATAGTAACCTGGCTTGAAGAGCAGGAACCTCTAGGTTATAAAACCTTATAAATGTAGACGGGGAGGCCCAGCCTGCCGCCATACAGATATCTTGCAAGGCAATCCCACTTGACCAGGCCCACGATGAAGCCATGCTTCTCGTGGAATGTGCTCTGACACCCAACGGGCATTGCACGCCCTTGGTAGTGTATGCTAGAGCTATTGCGTCCACTATCCATCTGGATAGGCTCTGCTTCGAAGCGGCTAGTCCCTTAGAACGCCCGCTAAACGAAACAAAAAGTTGCTCCGTCTGTCTGAAAACAGACGAGCGCGACACATATGCTCTCAATGCCCTGACCGGGCAGAGATAACTTTCGTCCACGTTTTCCACAGCAACCGGTAGGGCAGACAGGGAAATGACCTGTGCCCTAAACGGAGTATTAAGGGATTTTGGAACATAACCATGCTTAGGTTTGAGTATGACCCTCGAGTCGTTAGGCCCAAACTCTAAACACGCAGCACTCACGGAAAGCGCGTGTAAGTCCCCAATGCGCTTCACTGAAGCGAGAGCCAGAAGAAACACCGTCTTGAACGGCAATCTCCTGTACAGGCTCGAATGGATGACCTTTCATGGCTTCCAGAACCATAGAAAGGTCCCATATGGGAACTGTGGGAGGTCTGGGAGGATTCAGCCTCCTAGCTCCTCTAAGGAACCGGATGACTAAATCGTTCCTTCCTATAGACTGACCAGGCGTCTTTTCGGAAAAAGCCGCTATGGCCGCTACATATACTTTGAGCGTGGAAGGGGACCTGCCCTTATCCAGCAGCTCTTGTAGGAAGGAGAGAACCTCTGCCACTCCGCAATCCGGGGGTGACACACCACGAGCTGTGCACCAACCAGAAAATACCGACCACTTAGAGGCATAGAGACGTTGCATAGACGGAGCTCTGGCCTGCGTGATCGTGTTTAACACTCCCTGAGGGAGGTCAGCGGATACCCGTTGATGGCCCACACGTGAAGGGACCATAGTTCCGGGTGGGGATGCCAAATCGAGCCATTGGCTTGAGAAAGGAGATCCCTTCTCAGAGGCACTGGCCACGGGGCGGTGCTCGCTAACTGCATCACAGCTGGGAACCATGGTTGGTTCGTCCAGAGCGGCGCTATAAGCAGCACTGAGCATCCTTCCTCCCTGATCCGCTCCACCACCTGGGCTAGGAGGGAGACAGGGGGAAAAGCATAGAGAGGACGACGAGGCCACGAATGGGTCAGGGCGTCCTTGTTTTTCGAGAAAAATTCTGGACAGTGAGCGTTCTCTTGAGATGCAAACAGGTCTACATCCGCTCTGCCGAATTTCCTCCACAGTAGTTGTACCGTCTGTGGGTGTAGAGACCATTCTCCTGTCGGAACGTAGTTCCTGGACAGTCTGTCTGGTCCTACATTCAGGCGACCCGGCACGTGCGCTGCTTTCAGCGAGCGCAGGTTGCTGCGCGCCCAAATCAGAAGGCGCCTGGTCAGCCTGTATAGCATCAGGGACCTGAGGCCGCCCTGGCGATTTATGTAGGATACCACTGATATGTTGTCCGAACGTATCAAAACATGGCATCCCGCTATCAGGGGGCGAAAACGCGTGAGCGCTTTGCACACCGCTAACATTTCGAGGCAGTTTATGTGGAGGAGCTTCTCTCGCTCTGACCATAGGCCGAAAAGCGGTCTGCCCTCGAGCAGCGCTCCCCATCCTGCATTGGATGCGTCCGTAGACACCACCCTCAGTCTCGAAAAAGTCCCCAGGCTTACACCTGAATGGTACCAGTCTTTCGACCCCCAAGGGTTCAAAGCTGTGATGCACGCTTGATCGACCTTGAGGCGAAGATGACCGGTTGCCCACGCCCTGTGAGGCACTCTCTCTTTGAGCCAGAACTGCAGTGGGCGCATGCGCAGCAGGCCCAGCTGGAGGACTGAAGAAGCTGAGGCCATTAGACCCAGCATCCTTTGAAAACTCTTGAGAGGGACTATAGCGCCGCAGCGGAAGGAGCTGACTGTGCGCTGAACGTCCAGTGTGCGCTGAGGTGACAGTCGCGCTGTCATTGACAGCGAGTTCATTTCTATCCCCAGAAACAAAATAGTTTGACTGGGAAATAGCGAACTCTTTTCCCAGTTCACTGTTAAACCGAGACTGTCGAGGTGGTTCAGTAACATGGCCTTGTGCTCCATGATCTCTGAGTGAGATTGGGCTAGAATGAGCCAGTCGTCCAAATAATTCAACACTCGAACGCCCCTGAGTTTGAGGGGTGTGAGCGCTGCGTCCATGCACTTCGTAAATGTACGGGGTGCTAGGGACAAGCCGAACGGCAGGACTGTGTACTGATACGCCTGACCCTCGAAGGCGAATCTCAAAAATCGCCTGTGACGTGACGCAATCTGTATTTGAAAATACGCGTCCTTCAGATCTATTGACACAAACCAGTCCCCTTGGCGAACATGCGCGAGGATTTTTCTGGTTGTGAGCATCTTGAACTGGCGCTTGATAAGCACATTGTTCAGTTGCCGTAGATCTAGTATGGGTCTGAGACCCCCGTCTTTTTTGGGTACTAGGAAATATCTGGTGTAAAGACCCCCTTCGCTCTGAGCTTGAGAAGGGTTCTATAGCCCCTTTGCTCAGTAGTTTCTGAATTTCGGCTCGAAGTAGGTGTGCTACATTCGAGCCTACCGTGGTTTCGACGCGCGCCGCGAGGCGGCGAGGGCGTCGGCGAAACTGTAGCGAATAGCCTTCTTTTATGATGTTTAGCACCCATTTTGAGACTCCGGGGAGCTTTGCCCATGCAGCTGCACGGGTTGATAGGGGCTGAAGCGCGCTCTGATCGACTTGCGATACAACGGCTTTGGGTGAGCTGTGACGTAAGCGCCGTGCTCAAAACATCTGAGGCGGGGGCCGCGCTGATGACAGCGGGCAGAATGTCCGCGCTCGATCCCTCTACAGTGGTTAGCTGGGAGGGAGAGGGCTGGACGAGTTCCACTGGAACTGTGATGCTTGTGTGTGGGTGTGGGCAAGGGGGAGCGGGCACATTTACCACCTTTATAGCATCGCTCGCCTGGGGTAGCATAAGTGGGCACTGAGTCGTGGGCACATCTGCTACGTTTGTTGCGCAATCGAGCTGGGTCGATTTTATGTGCGCGAGCCCTGTATGTGGGGCTGTGCTTGTGTGTAGGGATGGGCACTTTACAGTAGGCAGTCTTACCACACATGAAACACCATCGGCCGTGGCCGGGACACCAGAAAATACGCTCTTTAAAGGATTTATCTGGGTAGCCGTGAAAACGGCTGTTGTGTGCAGGCAAGCGGGCAATGAGACGGGCTTGTTGACTGCTAAATACACTGGACCAGTCACTTCTCTTGGGACTGGACGAGCGTCAAACTTCGGTGAGGGTCTCGCCACAGCGGGACCTGAACACCGTCGTTTTCCTAGGAGTGCTAGGATGACTTCTGGGCCTCGGGTTTCAACGCGATCTTCGGCCGCGGGCCACGCAACGCGGGGCGGCGGCTGGAAGATCGAGAGCGCGGTCTCGAGCTCTGGTTCTGGCGGCGTTGAGAAGAGGCGCTGGGCGGAGGCTTAGGCTGCGAGCTCTGAGCAGACGGTTTCGCACGGCCTGCTGCAGAGTTGGAGCGCTTCGGGAGGAAGCTTTCTGTACCTCAGCGTACCTGTCAGTGAAGTCTTTGACCGAGGTACCGAAGAGGCCCGCAGGGGAAAGCGGCGCGTCGAGGAAGGTGGTGCGCTCCGCGTCCGGCATGTCTGAGAGCGTGAGCCAGAGGTGCCTCTCAGACACGGTGAGCGCCGCCATGCTCCGTCCGATGGCCTGTGCTGCAGACTTCGAAGCGCGGAGAGCGAGGTCCGTGGCGCTCCTTAAGTCCGCCACACAGATCGCGTCAGTCCCTTTCTCGTCCAGCTTGCGGAGGAGATCGGCCTGGAAGATCTGTAGCGTAGCCATCGTGTGCAGCGCTGACGCAGCCTGTCCATTGGCGGCGAAAGCGCGGTGGAGCAGGGATGACGTCATGCGGCAAGCCTTAGAGGGCAGCGCCATCTTAGCACGCCGTCCAGCGGAGGGCGGGCATAAGTGCGCTGCTATAGGCTCTTCGACCGGCGGCAGGGAAAGGTATCCTCTGTTTTTGGCGTCGTCGACAGCGGAGAACGCCAGGGAAACAGAGGACCGTGTCCTGGTCGAATACGGGGAGCTCCAAGCTTTAGCGAGTTCTTCGTGAAGCTCAGGAAGAAACGGCGCTGGCTTAGAAGCAGGAGATGAGCGCTCCCCGGGCAGGAAGTAACCGTCCAGTCGGTTGGTGGCGGGCTGTTCGGGCGAAAGGCTCGCCGTGGCCAGAGTGAGCATGCGAATCAGTTCCGCCTCGATGCTCGCTCTCTTTCCCGTAGATGAGCGTAAAGGAGGCGCGAGGTCCACAGAGCTCGCCCAATCCTCGCTGCAGGAATCGCCTTCCCTCAGCATCGCGTCGACCTCATCCTCGTCGGCAACAGAAACGGCGGCAGGCTGCGGCCGTTGTCCGGCGGAGAACGATGGAGATGAAGCCGGTGACGCAGCTCGCGGGCGCACCGGCGAGCTATGGCGGCTGGGGGAGGGTTCCGGGATCCGCTGAGCACGGCGCTTTTTATGGCGCGGTATAACAGCGGAGAACACGGGCTCTTGCAGTGATGCCAAGCGAGTCCGCAGAGTCGCTAAAGGCAACAGCTCGCAGTGAGGGCAGCCGCCGTCCGCGAGCGCAAGAGTAGCGTGTTGTTCACCCAGACAGGAAACGCAGAGAAGATGGCGGTCCCCGTCGATGAGTGAGGCTCTGCATGAGCCACAGGATGCCATCTTTAAAAAGACGCTTGCTCTTTTAGAAGATGGAGTGTGTGATCGCGCCGGCGAGCACACACAGAGGTTAGAGAAAGGATATAGGCGCCGGATAGCACAGCTGGGAAGGCGGTGAAGGCGGCGAGGCCAGCAGCTTCCGACTCGTCCCGCTGAGTTGCTTCTGCCGATGGCGCGGCTTCTCCTCGGATCCAGCGATGTAGGAGACTTCGCTGAAGGATTAAAAATCACAGAGTTAAGCCTGCGAGCGCAATTTATAGTCCCAAGCCACGCCTGTTTCGGCGGGACGTGACGCAGAAGGGCGCGAAGCGCCCCCATTGGGTGTGACGTCACTCATGGTCTCGCTCGATAGGCTCAAGCAGTTGCCAGCACAGCAGCCAATCGGCGCGCGAGCTGTCTCGCCTAGGTCTGTATGCTGCGGCAACGCGTTTTACATCTATACAAAATTAAGGATAATTTTAGGCTTCAGTATTCTCGTGGAAAAGGATTTTCCCCCAAAGCGTAGTTTTACTACGCAGTACGAGAGTATCTCTCGTAAGAGAACATATTTAATTTCACATTTCTTGAGTTTTATTTACCCAACTCAAGTCTGTCTCAGGCTCTTCTTCCCCATAGAAGTGACATATATGTCATTCAGGTCATCTTGGAAACAACACAAAACAAAAAATACAGATCATGAATCTACAATTCGTCATTTTTCCACACTGTATTAGTATTTAGGTAAGTATGGAATAATTCTGATAGCTGCATATTATGTTTTACAGCAATTGTAAGGACAATTATTTGGATTGACAAAACATCCCTGAACCCTGATAGCTTATTACTTAGCAGTCTCTAGGAGCAAATTGACAGCGATTTGCAGCCTGTGTTTGATGATGGCCTCTTTTGTAGCAGGAAAACCTTTTTTCGAATTGTTCTGCAAACTGAAAAATACATTTTATGATTACATTAAAAAAAATCATGTTACAGACACATAAATCTGCTGTCAGTGAATAACTTTGTAGTTTTAGTCAGTGGTTGTGTAAAAGAAATGTTATGTTCTTTTTTTGGGTAACACTCTTAACCGAACAATAGTCATATTATAATGTGAGGGTGAGGACACTGCTCTGAATAGTAAACATACTTTCAAGGCAAAGACTCCACACAAGTTACTGTCTGATTGTTTGGGATGTGGGACAGTGTCACATGTTCACCTTGAGACATTGCATCCCTTGTTTTGCATGAATGCCCTGAAGAAAGACAATAACAATATTAATAAATATTATGTTTTACAATTTTGTCACACACAAAACAGTTTGATGTTTGTAGTTTTTTGTTAGATTCGTATGCTTTTCACATCTTTATAGAGCTCCACGGTGGATAGGTTTTTAGACTTAACAAATTGTGGGCTGTGTAAAGAATGAAAAGCTCTAATGGTGGCTAAAATCCTGTGCTGCCAACTACTCCTTTTTCTTTTATTATTATTTTGTTAAAATGTTCTGTTTTCCTATTGACAGTGGACATACTACATTAAATGTTGAAATGTTAATAATGGCGAAGTTAAATTTTTACAGCTATCCTTACCTTGTTGTTTCAAGACATATTTTGTCAGTTGATCCAGGAACACAGGGACTTTTTTTGTTGTGGGTAGATCACCTTTTTTCATGAAAACAAATCAAACTCAATGAAGTCTATCATGAAACATAATATTATGGCACTGCATTTTTATTTCTTTGACGTAATTTACTTTTATAATATGTGTATAGTAAATTTTACCGCTGATGGTTCGGCCAAGATGGCGGCGAGGTAGGAAGTGTTTCTTAAAGGGATACTCCACTTTTTTGGAATAGGCTCATTTTACAACTCCCCCAGAGTTAAACTGTTAAGTTTTACCGTTTTTGAATCCATTCAGCCGATCTCCGGTTCTGCGGTACCACTTTTAGCATAGCTTAGCATACATCATTGAAGTGGACAAGACCATTAACGTTTCTAAAAAAAAAATGACCAAAGAGTTTCGATATTTTTCCTATTTAAAACTTGACTCTTCTGTAGTTACATCGTGCACTAAGACCGACGGAAAATGTAATGTTGCGATTTTCTAGGCTGATATGGCTAGGAACTATACTCTCATTCCTGCGTAATAATCAAGAAACTTTACTGCCGTACCATGAGTGCAGCAGGCGTAATGATATGACGTAGCGCCTGAAAATAGTTCCTTTGTGTTGACGGAAGGTAGCCTATTTTCAGGCGCCTTTCTAATTTTAGGCGGTGATTTTAATGAATGTTTAGATAACACACTGGACAGATTTCCTCCTAGATGCAATGAAGGTCTCAATAATTCTAATAATGTTTTATCACTATGTTCTTCTCTCTCCCTCACAGATCCTTGGCGTTTTTTTCATCCTGACACACATGACTTTACTTGGTCAAATGGTAAAATGTCTTTAAAATCTAGAATTGATTCCTTTTTAGTTTCATCATCAGCCCTGCAATTTGTTAAAGGTGTATCTCATTCGTTCGCCCCCCTTTCTGATCACAAACAAATAATTAAAAAATTAGGCTGTAATGATGAGAGTCCAAAGTTACGTGGTTATTGGAAATTTAATAACTGTCTTTTAAATGCTAACATCTTCAATGACAATATAAAAAAAATAATTAATTATATGTTTTCTGATAAAATTCATAACGAGTATAGAGCCAATTGGGAATTTTTTTAATACAGAGCTAGACAAATAGCTATAAAAAGAAGTAAAGATTTAAAAACATAAAAAAATAATAAAATAAATGGAAAGAATAAATTATTTATTGATAGGTAATCTGTCTCAGGAAGAGGAGTTAGAATTAAGGGAGTTACATCTACAAATTAATCAAGCATATTTATATATTGCCAAAGGTGCCTTTGTCAGGTCCAGGGCTAAGTGGCTGGAAGAAGGAGAGGTGAATTCTAGTTATTTTTTTGCATTAGAGAAAAGGAACTGGAAAAAAAAATCTCTGACTGTTCTTCTTAAATATTAATGGTGTCAACTGCACAGATCCTAATTTGATATCTAATTTTGTCACAGCCTTCTATAAAAACATTTACACATGTGTGTTTGATAAACACAATTGTGATAATTTTATAAAGAAGGTTCAAGCTCATGTGCCACTTATTGATACTGATTTCAAAGCCTTCTGTGATTCTGGTTTGACCATTGAGGAAGTTTGAATAGCGCTTAACTCAATGAAGAAAGGAAAATCTCAGGCAGTGATGGATTAACTGTTGAGTTTTATATTCATTTTTGGGAACTAATCAAACAGCCATTGCTTTGTATGTATAAAGAATGTATTGATTCACAGGAAATGACAGCATCAATGAAACAAAGTGTTATCTCCCTTGTTCCCAAACCGGAAAAGGACACTCTTTTAATAGATCATCAGCGTCCAATTGTGCTCCTGACTATCGATTATAAAATTTTAGCCTTGGTTTTTGCTAATAGATTAAAGGTCAAACTTAATCAGTTGGTTGCAGGGACACAATCAGGTTTTTATAAAAGATAGGCACATCAGTAACATTATAAGATTTATTTTAGATCTTTTGGATAATGCAGATTTTATACATTCTAAAGCCATGATTCTTTTCCTAAACTTGTATAAAGCTTTTGACACCCTTGAGCATGGATTTATTTTGCAGACTCTCAAGTTATTTGGTTTTGGTGACTTTTTTGTTAATGTTGTTGAAATGTTTTATAGAGATATTAGCAGCTCTGTCTTAATTAGCTTCAATACTTCTAAGAGATTTTGTTAAAAAGCTGTCCAATTTCCCCCTTTTTATTTATTTTAGTTACAGAACTATTATCGTTAAGTATTATCTATGAACAAAGCTAGCAGGTATATCGATCTTTGATAGAGGAATTCAAATCTCCCAGTTAGTTGATGACACGACTCTCTTTTTTGAAAGATAAGAGTCAATTAACTAAGGCTATAAATGTAATTGAGCAGTTTTCATGTGCTTCTGGATTGAAACTAAGGGTGTACTCACACTAGCCAGTTTGAACCGTGCCCGAGTGCGTTTGACCACCAAAGCGCGGTTCGTTTGACTAGTGTAAGTGCTTCACTTAAAGTCGGCACAGCCGCTCTTCTTGTTTATCCCGAAACCGTCGCACCATAATGACGTAAGCGTGCTCCGGCACGAATGCTGAAACCCTATGTGAGTGCAGGCCAGAGGGGGAGTGGGGAGGGGGGACAATCGTACTCGGGCCCGGTTCATGGCAACCGTGCCTAGTGTGAGTACACCCTAAGGCCCTGTCCACACGGACACGGGTATTTTTATAACCGTGACTTTTTTTACGCGGTTCGGCCGTTCGTCCACACGAAAACGCACTGAAACCGAACATTTTTGAAAACCCCTGCCAGGGTGAGGATTTTCAGAAACGCCGGTTACAGTGTTGTCGTGTAGACAGTGAAACCGGGGTTTTTGCCTTGCGACGTCAGAGTGTGCGCCGTTATCCGCTGTGTTTGACGTCAGATTTGCGCTTCTGATTGGCCAACGTGGCTTTACGGTTAAGGTTTATATCGCCGCCTGCTGGCGTGGCATGCTCTTGACCGCGCTTGATACGCGTTTTTGCGTTTTCATGTAGACGGAGACCGAGCATGTGTGGACGGGATTTTTTTTTTAAACGCTGTAGGAAAAACTCCGGTTATAAAAATACCCGCGTCCGTGTGGACAAGGCCTAAATATGTCCAAGTGTGAGATAGTGACGCTCTATAAAAATGATGATTCATCAATCGATGGTATCTCAGTAAAAGAGACCATCTTGGTATTTATTTAACAAAAAATGTAGCAGCTCGACAACAGCTTAATTTTTCTGGCCGGGTTAAAAAAAACAAAAACATCTTTGATCTTTTTATGGGAGGGTTCTTTTGTCCAAAGCAGAAGGATTATCTCGTTTTGTATATCCCTCTTTCGCTTTTTGTCAATGTCTCTACTGCTAAAGGAATTAACAAAATCTTTCTAGACTTCATATGGAAAAACAAACCTCATAAGCTCAGAAAAAAACAGTCCTTTCAAATAGTCGGAAAAAAAGGTGGACTTGAAGTGTTAGATTTTAGTGATACAGTGAACACCTTTCGGATAAACTGGATTAAAAGATGCTTAACAAATACTAATTCTATATGTTTTTTATACCGAATCATATCTTTACAAAAATTGGTGGCCTTCCCTTTATATTGAAATGTAGCTATTTGCCGAATAAATCTAAATTTCATCATCAGGCCCTTGAAGTTATGCTACACCCACAATTTTTCAACACATAAAACCTTTCTATGGAACAACTCTAATATAATGATTAGGAATAAATCAGTGTTTCTCTCTAAATGGTTTAACAGGAATATAATTGGAATTCTCTCAATTTTTGATAAATCTGGTAATTTTACATCTTATGCAGAATTTATGTCTGTTCATAATTTCCCCTTACCATTTAAATATAACGCAGGTCATATAATGCCGTGTTTGTACAAGTTAATATGAATGTTTAGGGTCTAAATGAAAACTTTGTAATATACTTGTATTAAAAATTCTCATTAGTATTTTAAGAAAACACTAATTTTACCTGGTCAAAATCAGCTCTGTTTTCAGCACGCCGTTTCAGTGCATATACCTTTAAATAATAAACCCCGCCCCTCTATTCTGCAGGCGTTTAGACACAGCGCACGTGGAGTGTTGCCTTGACAACAGTTGAGGGTATATTTTGGAGAAAGAATGGCAGTCTCTTGGAGTCTCTTGAGGACACATCTGTGCAATCATATCAGTTTGAACCGGAGTCGCACCCGGAACAAGATGACGGCCGCAAAGAAGTTCGACAATTAAGGCTCGAACAGGACGTTTCTGAATGGTTGGTTAACGTAATGTCACTTTGATCTATCTTTGTATGCACTGGCAGGGTAGAGTAGTGAGATACAAACGCTGTGTTTACTGATGTAACGTTATACGTTAGTTCATTGACAGATTGACGTTACAACTAATGGTCATGAAAAACTTGTTTCCGCGATTTGCAAAGATTAATATAAAGGTTAATACAACTTTACACTCCCTTCTTCTGGAGGTGTAGAGGGAACATACATTTTGGTACAGATTCTTTTTTCAGGAGCAGCTTCTTAGCAAAACCAGCTTTATACTGACCCTCGTTTATAAAGAAGTCTACGATAAATTATTCGCGCAAACATGAAAGCATTGACGTTGATCGTGGGGAATATTCCCATCGTAAACAAAACTCAGCCACTGCGTCTTCAGCGGTTCAAATTTAGGAACATCAAAATGATTTCTGTGTTTGTTATTGCACCCAAGAACAGAACAACACAATCGCTTAGACGCCATTCTGCTCCAGTGTATCAACAATGACGGACTATGATGAGAGCTCGCTCAGGGCGAGTCTGTGTGGAAACTGCTGTCAATCAACAACCGTGGGAGGGGCGTCATGCGCCGTGTGACGTCACATGGTGAAACGGCTCGATTTGAGACGGGAAAACATATAAGGAGATTAAAACAAAACCACTGGATGGATTTTTATCATTAAATGATGGTTGTGTGCAGGCACCTGCCAACACATTGCAGTACAATCAACTTGTAAAAGTGCATGTACCATTATATGACCCCTTTAAAGCAATTCCTTCCGGTCTAAATCAACTTGTTAAATGTCATCTAAGTTTTAGTAAGAGTGTCACCAAAGAACCTGATTTGATCTTAGATGGATTAAGTATATTTAGCAAGAAATGTAATAATAAGCAAATTCAACAAATTCTTCAAAATAAAAATTTTATTGTTGCTAAAGGCAAATTTTATTGGGCCTCTTTTATTGAACTTATAGACTGGAAGGAAGCCTGGCTGTTACCTCATAAGTACTGCATTTCCAATAAGGCTAAAGAAGTTCATTTTAAGATCTTACATAAAATATACCCGGTGAATGATACTGTGGCAAAATGGATGTTGACAGTTGCTCATTTTGTGGGAATGAGGCTGAAACACTAATCCATTTATTTTCCAGTGTGAAAAAACTCAAAACTTTTGGAATAGGTTATATCGTCATAATAGGTAAGCACCTTGATTCTTCCAAATCCGTTCAGTTAAAAGATATAATATAGATAATATAAAGATAAAGCTAATACTTCAATGAATTACATTGTTAATTTTTTTTATATGTTTATCATGTTATTTTATGTATGTATATATATATATATATATATACATAATTAATTGTCCATAAAATATTAACAGAAATGTGTAAAGAAAATCACAGAATAAAATGGAGGTTAAGAATAAAATAAAAGCTAGGGATGGGTAGGGCTGGGTATCGTAACAAAATTTTCGATACCGACACCATATCGATACCTTGACTTCGATACCGGTTCCTGAACGACACTTTTTTCGATACCAATTTTATGAAATCCGTTTGAACAATATTACATAACCTAAAAAAAAACTTTTATTTTTTCAGTTTGTTGACCATTTTACACTCATATTTTGCGTCTGTAAAAAAGCACCAATGCTAAAGTTTTCTATGTTTCCTAACCCTCTGGGGTCCTTCATTTCAGAGTCACACTCAGGACCTTCGGGTCCAAATGGGCCGGAAGGGTGGGATTAATATGTATAAAAAAAAATCATCTTTTTTTTTTTTTTACTTGTTTTTTATAATATTTTTTCTTTTCTTTTTTGGTGTTTTGAGATAATTTCAAATATAAAACTGATTTATAATTAATATTAATGCAATAATTATGACCCATTTTTTTCCCCATTGAATATAATAGAAAATGTTTTTTTTTTTTTTTTTTTTTTTTTTTTTTTAAGCTGTATTTCATTTTAGAGTCAAGCCTAGGCCTCATGAAAGCAATTTTTGAAATGAGATGGATGCCATCTGGTGGACAAACTGAGCATTTTAAAAATTCAAAACCCATATGTAATCTGAATTTATTAGTGTGTATGTGTATAAAAGTGTGTTTGTGTGTGTGTGTGTGTGTGTGTGTGTGTGTGTGTGGATGTGTCTGTTTTGCACTCTTGATGTTTAATAGATTCACCCCTTCACTGCTGTGTGCTTTTTTTCTGGATCGTGGCTGATTTGTAGATTGTACACACAAAAAAACTCTGTATTTTCACATTTTTGCCAATTTCCCATTCATTTCCTATGCGGGTTCATTTGGACCCGAAGGTCCTGAGTGTGACTATTTTTTTTACAACCACTTAGACTATTCAAATCCTGTCCCCATTTTTTTTGGGTGTTCATATACCAAGTACCAACAAAGTCACCAAATTTCGGACCATTCCGATAAAGCTATGATTTTTAAATAAAAAATATTTAAATGCTTCGGGTCCATTTGGGCCGAAGGACCCCAGAGGGCTAATCATTTAACAAAATATATTCATTACTTCAATGAGCTCATTGTTTCTGCCTTAACTTAATGCATTGTTTAACAATGTAACTGAATGAAAATTAATTTAAATGCATTACACACAGTCACCTATGATAACAGATCACTCTAAATTTAGACGCATGCATTTTCTGTAAAGCTGCTTTGAAACGATATGTATTGTGAAAAATGCTATACAAATAAATGTGAATTGAATTAAATATAGGCTACTGGGGTGCGGGACATATGCCTCATGCTCAGCACACATAAAGCTTGCCGCAAAGCACTGGCGAAAGTAGCCTAATGATTGTGGATGTGTCGGGAAAAAATAGCGAGGAGATATTTTAATTGTTTATTAATAAACAAGTGTTTTCTGAGTGTGTTGGCTGCAAAGATGAATATGGCGATGCTGACTCGTCATTCCTGCAGTAGTGAACCTGTGCGCGCACCTATATGGATTACATAATCAAACTATTTATTTCTAATTGTTTCGTTTAAAAGTAGACATATCGAACTCGATACTCAGCCGTAGCTTTATGGGCGCTTTTCTATGGAATTACCTTTGTGCCAATAATAATGAATGTAACTTTTCAAGAAACTAATGCAAATATAAATTGAAACTAAATAAGATATCTGTGAAACTAAAAAAAAAAAAAAAAACGCAGGCAAATTTTTTGACTTCGTTTTTAATACACAACACTGCATGTTTTGCTAACTGTTTTCATATCTTTCTTTTGCTGATCTGAACTTACAAATGCGTTTCCAGACTTTTCATTTATGCATCTGAAGTTTTCGTTTATGCTCCCTGAGTTTTCGTTTCTCCATTCTGGCACATATCTCTCGTAGGGGCGGGGCTATTAGCAGTGAGTTCTCATTGGCTACTGAGTTTTTGATTGACAGCTTCTTGACCTGGAAGTGAAGACGTCAATGTTGTGTTTACAGAAGTGTCGCTTTCTATTTCATTTTAGTGATATAAATTTTATATCTGTATTTATCTGCTGCTACACTACATCGTTGAGATGATTTCTTATAGAATGAATAGGTCAGACGAATGAAATCATAATCATCAGTCATCGTCGCTATCAGGATACTGGATACTCGTGGGAAGTCAGATTAAAAAACAGGTTTTAATATACTAATACTGTTTATAATACAGTACTTGTTTTTTCAGGTGGAGAGGTATTTTACAGCTCAATGAGAGCCCATAACATTATACAGCAGTGTTGTCTTGATTTAGCCCAATCATTACAGGGCCTGTTTATCTACATACGGTTACAGTCTGCGATTAGATCATATTTACTTTGATTAGATCATATTTCCCCCCAGCCACCCCAAACAACATTGGGCTAGAGTACTGTACATTATCTGTACTGTACAGTATAAAAAGGACTGTATCTGACAACCGATGCTATTGGACCAGAGTGCTGTCAATCACTGCCTGATTCAACTTTGGCAATGTAAAGCCTTTTTACCATACCAATAAAGCTATTTAAACCTGAATTTTTAAATTGCTGATTAATTTGCGATGCATAGTTTTTGAAAGAGGAGAGACACGACTTGACCACAGACCACGTCTCTGTTCATGATATGTAAACACTCAATTATTTTTAAGTATCGCCCTGGTCGCAGTGAGTCAATATTTATTCTGATTACTATTGTGTGACTGATCAAGCTATTATATGTAGCTAATATGAGTAACAAAATGTGTCCATTTTTGAATATTAATAATTTAAAAATGATCAATTCAAATTAACATTTCTGAGAATTTTTTTAATCTGTGATCGTCTTTAATAATAAATATATGTCCAAATGCAAAACTGCAAGTAATTATGACTGAAAACATCCAGCAACCAGGGAATACACACAGCCATGGATAGATATATTGATATACACTCACCTAAAGGATTATTAGGAACAACATACTAATACTGTGTTTGACCCCCTTTCGCCTTCAGAACTGCCTTAATTCTACGTGGCATTGATTCAACAAGGTGCTGAAAGCATTCTTTAGAAATGTTCTTGCAGTAGCATCTTGTAGCATCTTGCAGTTGATGGAGATTTGTGGGATGCACATCCAGGGCACGAAGCTCCCGTTCCACCACATCCCAAAGATGCTCTATTGGGTTGAGATCTGGTGACTGTGGGGGCCATTTTAGTACAGTGAACTCATTGTCATGTTCAAGAAACCAATTTGAAATGATTCGAGCTTTGTGATATGGTGCATTATCCTGCTGGAAGTAGCCATCAGAGGATGGGTACATGGTGGCCATAAAGGGATGGACATGGTCAGAAACAATGCTCAGGTAAGCCGTGGCATTTAAACGATGCCCAATTGGCACTAAGGGGCCTAAAGTGTGCCAAGAAAACATCCCCCACACCATTACACCACCACCACCAGCCTGCACAGTGGTAACAAGGCATGATGGATCCATGTTCTCATTCTGTTTACGCCAAATTCTGACTCTACCATCTGAATGTCTCAACAGAAATCGAGACTCATCAGACCAGGCAACATTTTTCCAGTCTTCAACTGTCCAATTTTGGTGAGATCTTGCAAATTGTAGCCTCTTTTTCCTATTTGTAGTGGAGATGAGTGGTACCCGGTGGCGTCTTCTGCTGTTGTAGCCCATCCGCCTCAAGGTTGTGCGTGTTGTGGCTTCACAAATGCTTTGCTGCATACCTCGGTTGTAACGAGTGGTTATTTCAGTCAAAGTTGCTCTTCTATCAGCTTGAATCAGTCGGCCCATTCTCCTCTGACCTCTAGCATCAACAAGGCATTTTCGCCCACAGGACTGCCGCATACTGGATGTTTTTCCCTTTTCACACCATTCTTTGTAAACCCTAGAAATGGTTGTGCGTGAAAATCCCAGTAACTGAGCAGATTGTGAAATACTCAGACCAGCCCGTCTGGCACCAACAACCATGCCACGCTCAAAATTGCTTAAATCACCTTGCTTTCCCATTCTGACATTCAGTTTGGAGTTCAGGAGATTGTCTTGACCAGGACCACACCCCTAAATGCATTGAAGCAACTGCCATGTGATTGGTTGATTAGATAATTGCATTAATGAGAAATTGAACGGGTGTTCCTAATAATCCTTTAGGTGAGTGTATATATAGGGCTATACAGCCATCTACTGGTTGCACAACAGTATTACAGATAATAAATGGTGCATGAGGTATATTTATTTAGTACAGTAAATAAATTACCCTTAAAGGGGTCATATAATGGTATGCACTTTTACAAGTTGATTGTACTGAAATGTGTGTTGGCAGTGCCTGTACACAACCATCATATAATGATAAAAATCCATCCAGTGTTTTTTAAAAAAAATCTCCTTATATGTTTTCCCCTGTCTCAAACCGTGTGACGTCAAATAAACACGAATCAAGATTTTTAGGAAAGCAATCCATCTCTGCAAATGTGAAGAAAGAAAGTCATATACAGTACATCTGGGATGGCATAAAGGTAAGTAAATGATGACAGAATTTTTTTGGGTGGACTATCCTTGTACCCACCCAGTCACTGTTTTGTTACTTCTACTGTAACAGGAACTATTCAAATTATCATTGCATCATTTTAAATGTATATGAATTTTAAATATGTATTTTGTATTTGTTCTTGTGCATTTTGTATAGTAATGTATATCATGAGAATACTGTGCATTACATGTATTGTATGCAGGTAATGATTCTGGTCTTTCCTGTCACAACATAATTGCATCCAAGACTTTCACTTTGATACTTGTGTATATGCTGTAGTGACAAAGAATGTAAATGTATTTGAATTAATTCATATTTTCTATTACATTCATTCAACTGGTTTTATAAGTCACTTTTGAAATTGTTGATGATTGTTAAAAATGTATTTCCAATTTTAAATGTTAGAAGATATTAACTAAATGAAATGACTAATTAAAATTATCAGCATGATAAAAAAAAAATGGCAAAAAGAACATTCTTTGTGTGAAATATATAATGAAATGCCCTGGGACAGCAAGCCACAATTGTAATTTCCATATTGTTTAAATTCCTCTTAATTAAAGCTGCAGTCCGTAGCTTTTTTGGGGTTAACCCTCTAGGCGCCACGGTCGAGTTTACTCGACAAGATGCGGCACTGAATAAAACGGCCGATTTTGTCAAATTGGGTGTCAAATTTCGTTCGACCTCCCCTCCACTGGATGGCAGACATGTCATACTTCATCCCCGAATCAAAAAAACGTCATGCTTCTATACAAAATGTTCGAGTTAGAGCGCATTGAATCAGTGCGATGAAAAGCGGAGCTAGTGTGCGAGTGAGCCATTTTATCAGATCCTCTCCGCAATCGCGGCGACAGTATTGTGGTGGAGACTTTGTCTAATACCACTGGGTATGTTAGACGAGGTCGAAGTATTCATAGGACAGTTAGGAGACAACGTGGAGGCAGGGTGAGGAGTCGCAATGACAATGACAGTAGTCCGAGCTGTGCACACTCGGCGCGCGCGCGAGGCAGATCTGGCCGCGCTGCTCGTATCATCTCACTCATGATCTGTGCGAGTGAGCGTTTGAACTAAACAGGTCTTGTCTACTTGTGTTTGTATGTCATATGAATAATATATATGTGCCCCATACATGGAATCAGAGTGCCTACTGTCAGAGCCGGATTAATGCAAAGGCAAACTAGGCACGTGCCTAGGGCCCGATTGGCGGGATGGGGCCCAGACAGAGGGACAAAAAAAAAAAAAAAAATTTTTTTTACAAATGTCCAAAGAGTTTGGTTCCAAAACGCGATAAACGCCATTTTGAAAAAAAATTAGTTACTGCAAAAATCAGTATTGTATCTGGTTGGTATTGAAAAGTCAATGTTTAATTTTAAGTAAAATGCGATATCCGCCGTGTTATTCTGTCATGTTTTCTCCCTTTCTTTCCAAACCGCGACAAACGCCAGTCTCCCTTCTCTGCAGAATGCGATATATCCGCTCTCAACCAATCACAACGCACCATTCCACGCAATGTAAACAGTAACGGCAGCGACTAAAATACACCCGGCTTCCTAGTTTTTCTTATCGATTTTGTACTTTTCGATCAACAAACAAAAAAAAAAATATATATATTTTGACGGCATTGATGAACCTGTGGTTGTTTCTGCGGTGGGTAAGAAACGTAAGGCATCGAAATCGAATCATTTACGTGAGGAGATTAAGAAGATGAGGCACTCGGGAGGAGGAAACATGTTTTCAATCTTCTTTACAGTTCTTAATAAAAATGTTATACTAATAAACTTACGTTGTTGTGTATTTTCAACAGTTTCAATATGAAAAAAAAACTTTTATATTGATTCAATGGATTAATTGCATTTTGATTATTTTTTTTAATGGATTATTGCATTTTGGGGAAAAAAATAATCCGTTTTTATAATAAATCTTTGAAAATCAAAACCTGGATTTAATTTTTTTTTGTTATTATGACCTACAAATGCTATGTGAACGTTTGAAACAGAAAATAGTGGTTTTCATCTTTCCACTTTCTTGGTAAAGAAAACACATTTTTACTCAAATTAATCTAAATGGATTTATTGCGTTTTGGAACCAAACTCTTTTATTAATTAACTAAAAATAGTGACGATGTTTATCTTAACCATAGACTGTTACATTACGTCACATTAACGCCAGCCCATCAGGTGCTGCGAAGCAAAAGCCTAAATAGGCACGCAAAGAAGCACAGCTCGTAATGCAGGTGTGTGCGTTGTCGTCTCTATTTTGGAGTGATTGCAATGTATTCTAAATATAAACTTGTACTGTAGATCAGCGTCATTTCTGGAAAAATCATTCACCGCTTTATTACGAGTTTAAAAGAGCGCGAGCGTCATTAACGTGCCCAGACGCGACGCTTTGAATTTGCGCGTACAATGAATAACATCGCGTCGGGAGCTGAATAAAAACGCTACAAAAGTAAAAGACAAGACGTTTGTATTCAAAGTTAAAAAGCCAACACACTACAACATTTTTAAATGTTTAAAATAAAGGATCTCATATCTTCTAAATTCTGCTGATGATTAGATTATACCATGTCTGACATCAGCCTATTACGCCAATAATAGCCTATATCAGTTTAGAATTTTTGTCTAATCAGTAGCGATCGTGTCTTTCTCTTCCACTTGATTTGTGTATAGCATATTTAAGCTAGCAATGCAATGCATAATATCATATTACTTATATTAATAATATGACAATATCTGCAGTCAATATTGATTAAATGGGAGGGGAAAATCCTGCCCATACCAGCTATGAAAAAAATGATAAAAGCATATATCACTGAAGTGGTATTCTGGAACTGTGAATAAATTGAATAAAACAGCAAAATAACAATAACTATAACATCTTCATTAAACAAAAAAGAGATTACCTTAGATGAAGTCTGATTAATATGTACATACAGTAGCCTACTGGTAAAAAGTCTGGACCAATTACTATTTTTAATGTTTTTGAAAGAAGTTTTTTATTATGCTCTACAAGCCTGCATTTATTTGATAACCCCCCCCCCCCCCAATATATAAAAAGTGATAGTGAAGACTTTTTTAAAACAACTTTTTAATAAAAAAAAAAAAAATCCTGAAAAAAAGTATCACAGGTTATAAAATAAATATTAAGCACCATTTCTAACGTTTGATAATAAATCAGAATATTACAAAGTTTTCTGAAAGATCACATGACACTAAATTCAGCTTTGCATCACAGAAATATATTTTAAAGTATAGTAAAATAGGAAAACCAGTATTTAAAATTTTAATAATATTTCACTATATTATTTTTCTGTATTTTTGATCAAATAAATCCAGGCTTGATGAGCATAAGAGACTTCTTTCAAAAACATTAAAATAGTAATGTGTCCAAACTTATGTACTGTGTAAGTAAAAACATTTAAAATTAAATGTTGTATAAATTAAAAGGTTAGGAATCATATTTGTTTCAAGAGTTTTTTATTGGGGGTGGGGGGCCTCCAACATGAATATTGCCTAGGGCCTCCAAATGTCTAGAACCGGCCCTGCCTACTGTATTTAGAAAATGGAAAATCTCTACAGCAAAAGGCCAACCACTACATGCATTCGGTTTGTTTCTACCATTTATTAGTAATGATTTACACAGTTTGTTTACTACTTACTATATACCTGAGCATTCAGTATTGTGCAATATAGCATACAAAAGGTGATGGACATTTTTTGGGGAAAGAAGTGCTGCATTTTATCATTTAAACATGTGACTTTTCATGATAATTCTATAATCCAAGATTGCCACCCCCATATGATGTCATAATATGCAAATTAGATGGGAAAATGTAATCCCTACATAAACTTTGGGTCATCCTTAATATTTCTCTAATTTACAGAAAGTCTTTATCTTTTATCACTTTTACAGTTTTTTTATTGTTTACACGCAATTTTGAAAACCGGGTTCTTTTTTTCAAAATATAATCACAATTATCCAAACACCACACTCAATTTGCATAATTCCTAGATTGTTTGCAAAATGACACTTCTGTCAAAACATACACACTTCAGTCAAAAGATATACACATATTTGTGAAAATGCTATTAGTTTTCATTTAACCAAAACAGTCCTCAATGATCAGACACTATTGCAGCCAGTTTCACACGACTGTGATAAATAAAAAACACATTTGTATAAAAACTATTTTTAGGAAATAGCATGTGCTAGATTTTTGGCCAGACATTGTTATGTAAGGGATAATTTAGATGAAAAAAAAAAAAAAAATAGTGACAAACCCACAACATTCTTCATGATAAGTTTGAGATATAGGGAAAATGTACACAAATAGGCCTACTATAAACTTGCCAAGCACTGCACAACACTGATTTCTGCAGACTCATATTTCAAGTATTTATTTACAGTATTTCTTACCATAATCAGTTACAGTAATCAACCAACAAAGAAATCAATGAAAAAAATAAAATCTGTAGACAAATAAAAATTACTGCATGAAGTACATACAGTTTGACTCTGAAGAAAAACTACTGTAAAAGCAACAAGAATACTGTAACTATTCAGTTACAGTATCAACCAGAGATTTGGTTGATCTCTTTGTCCAGCTTCCATCAGTGTCAGTCCATGGTTGATAACATGGTCAATAAGTGTTGCACGGATTTCTTGAGTCAAATTTGGTCCTCGTCTTCTTTGTTCAGGTTCTATCAACTCTTCAAGTCCTTCTCTACCTCTTCCTCTACCTAGGCCTCTTCCTCTATCTCCTTCTTCTCCTCTTCCTCTATCTCCTTCTTCTCCTCTTCCTCTACCTCCTTCTCCTCCTCCTCCTCTACCTCCTTAACCTCTTCCTCTACCTCCTTCTCCTCTTCCTCTACCTCCTTCTTCTCCTCTTCCTCTACTTCCTTCTCCTCCTCCTCCTCTACCTCCTTAACCTCTTCCTCTACCTCCTTCTCCTCTTCCTCTACCTCCTTCACCTCTTCCTCTACCTCCTTCTCCTCTTCCTCTACCTCCTTCTCCTCTTCCTCTACCTCCTTCTCCTCTTCCTCTACCTCCTTCTCCTCTTCCTCCATCTCCTCTTTGAGCTCCCCCTCTTATTCTCACTCCTCTTCTTCTAGCTCCTTCCATTTTTGTTGAAGACAGGTGAACTCACCTGCTGCCTTTTATAGCACACCTGAGTGCTGCGTTTTCAAATTAGCACATGTGTGCTTCCACATCTGGTGGATGTGCATATCCAATTCATTCATTAGTGTGGTCAATGGCAAACCGGGGCTTTGTAATGACAAGGAAGTAACCTCACAATCCTTAACTGTGTCTAAGGTGTGAAAATGTGTGTAGAGTTTTACAAATTACTGTGTGTAATGTTTTGCAAAAAGGATGAAGCTGACAACGTGCTTACAATTGTGCAAATCTAGGCTGGTGTTTTGCTCCTTGAGTGTAAGGTTTTGCTAATAGTGGGAAAGTTTTAATTTTAGTGTGTAAGCAATTGAAAAAACTGTAAGATATAGCCTTTTGAAATTAAGATGTCAAAATCGAACGTTTTAGGAAAAAACCTCTGGCGCCTAAAGGGTTAAAAATGATCCAAAATACATGAGAAAATACATAACCAGCCAGTGTTCAAAACTATCTGCTTGCCTTAGCTCGATTCAAAGCGGTAAGCTTGTAATTATGTTTTTAACTCCAGTGGTACTGGTGGATTTCCGCGGGAGATTCGAGCATGTCTTTGTGTCATTACGTCACATCTGTACACATAAAGAAGGAGTCTCGGCTAGTAGCATACAGGTCCTTCTCAAACAATTAGCATATTGTGATAAAGTTCATTATTTTCCATAATGTAATGATAAAAATTAAACTTTCATATATTTTAGATTCATTGCACACCAACTGAAATATTTCAGGTCTTTTATTGTTTTAATACTGATGATTTTGGCATACAGCTCATGAAAACCCAAAATTCATGTCTCAAAAAATTAGCATATCATGAAAAGGGTCTCTAAACGAGCTATTAACCTAATCATCTGAATCAACTAATTAACTCTAAACACCTGCAAAAGATTCCTGAGGCTTTTAAAAACTCCCAGCCTGTTTCATTACTCAAAACCGCAATCATGGGTAAGACTGCCGACCTGACTGCTGTCCAGAAGGCCATCATTGACACCCTCAAGCAAGAGGGTAAGACAGAAAGAAATTTCTGAACAAATAGGCTGTTCCCAGAGTGCTGTATCAAGACACCTCAGTGGGAAGTCTGTGGGAAGGAAAAAGTGTGGCAAAAACCGCTGCACAACGAGAAGAGGTGACCGGACCCTGAGGAAGATTGTGGAGAAGGACCGATTCCAGACCTTGGGGGACCTGCGGAAGCAGTGGACTGAGTCTGGAGTAGAAACATCCAGAGCCACCGTGCACAGGCGTGTGCAGGAAATGGGCTACAGGTGCCGCATTCCCCAGGTCAAGCCACTTTTGAACCAGAAACAGCGGCAGAAGCGCCTGACCTGGGCTACAGAGAAGCAGCACTGGACTGTTGCTCAGTTTTGCATGTCATTCGGAAATCAAGGTGCCAGAGTCTGGAGGAAGACTGGGGAGAAGGAAATGCCAAAATGCCTGAAGTCCAGTGTCAAGTACCCACAGTCAGTGATGGTCTGGGGTGCCATGTCAGCTGCTGGTGTTGGTGCACTGTGTTTTATCAAGGGCAGGGTCAATGCAGCTAGCTATCAGGAGATTTTGGAGCACTTCATGCTTTCATCTGCTGATAAGCTTTATGGAGATGAAGATTTCATTTTTCAGCACGACCTGGCACCTGCTCACAGTGCCAAAACCACTGGTAAATGGTTTACTGACCATGGTATTACTGTGCTCAATTGGCATGCCAGCTCTCCTGACCTGAACCCCATAGAGAATCTGTGGGATATTGTGAAGAGAAAGTTGAGAGACGCAAGACCCAACACTCTGGATGAGCTTAAGGCCGCTATCGAAGCATCCTGGGCCTCCATAACACCTCAGCAGTGCCACAGGCTGATTGCCTCCATGCCACGCCGCATTGAAGCAGTCATTTCTGCAAAAGGATTCCCGACCAAGTATTCACTATTGAGTGCATAACTGAACATAATTATTTGAAGGTTGACTTTTTTTTGTATTAAAAACACTTCTTTTATTGGTCGGATGAAATATGCTAATTTTTTGAGACAGGAATTTTGGGTTTTCATGAGCTGTATGCCAAAATCATCAGTATTAAAACAATAAAAGACCTGAAATATTTCAGTTGGTGTGAAATGTATCTAAAATATATGAAGGTTTAATTTTTATCATTACATTATGGAAAATAATGAACTTTATCACAATATGCTAATTTTTTGAGAAGGACCTGTATATTGCGTGTGAGGATGTTGGAGGTGGAGATTTATAGCCTTTTCTCACAGCACTTGATATAATTAAACTTATCAATTTGATGGCGGATCCAGAAAGGTTCAAACGACAATCACCAGTGACAACAGATTCACCCGTTGTAAACTGCAAAAGACTTCGTTCGGACTTCGGAGTGGCTACAGAAAAAAAGATTCTGCAACTAGGGCTGCAACGGTTAGTCGACGTTGTCGACAACGTCGACAATAAAAATTTGTCGACAAATATCTTTGTTGTCGAGTAGTCGTTTGATCTCACGTGACCTAATGTAAGGGCCTGCAATCCCGCGATTTGACCGCTACGGCGCTGTAGCGCTAGAGTGTAGTGCAGCCCTTACAAATGCTATTGCGGTAGAAGAAAATACAGCGCGAATTATGACAGTGCAAACGAATCCGAACTAGCAAGGTTTAGGTTTGGGAAAGTTTCACAAAACTTCAAATCAAGAATGCTGTCGTGTGCAATTTTCACGGGAGCACAACATGCATGTTGGAGTGCAAGAGGAAACATCCCGGCAAAAGAGGAGCCGGTGAGAAGTGAGTGTTCTCCAGCTGGAGCTTAACGTTACTAACCAGCGGTAAATCTCTCTTTATTAGAGAATGCAATACTACTAATAATAGTAATAATATTATCAATAGTAATATAATTACAGTAATGTGATGACTTATTTTGTATAGAATAAAGCTTGATCGAGCTTAGGAGTCAGGGCTGTTTTTATTATTGTAACACTATTAGTATATTAGGTATTATTATAGTCTTAGGCTATCACTTGCCTGTATTTTGTTCAATAATCATGAAGACTTACAAAACGAGATGTTATAGGCCTATCCTTCCTATGATATAGGAAGAATATCATGGCAGTTCCTTTTTCATACTATAAATTAAAAGGTGAATGAGAACGTCTCTGTCAGCTCAATTGTCATGTAAAAAAATATTGTAATTTTATAATTATAATAATTGTTTGCAGATTAATATTTATCATTCTTTGTGTCCTGAAGTAAATGTCCCTTTTTCTGTTTCAGTTCTAAGAAAAGCAGTGGGCCTATTAAACAATGCTTAGAGAGCATTTGTGTGTGATTTGAGTTGGACCGAAATCTGAAAACTTAAAGAGAATGACCTGTTTAGTTGGCTCAAAGTTCATTAAAACAACTATTTCAAAAGCTGAAGTGATTTTCTTTTTTTATATTATAGTTAGAATATGTATAACTCAATGTTTTAAATAATTGGAAAAGCTGAATAATCGTTCCAAACTTACTGATTAGTCTGCGAAATAATCGATGATTAGTCGATTAATCGTTCTAATAATCGTTAGATTAATCGATTATCAAAATAATCGTTTGTTGCAGCCCTATCTGCAACCGGCCCATGCAAAACCAAGGATACATATCGGAAGGAAATTACATGTAGTCACGCAATGCTGACGTTGTTAACATTAACAATTTGAGAACAAAGTATAATTTGCACGGTTTTGTGTGATATTATAACTTATGAGCGATTGTTAGATTTAATCAGCGCGATTTACTGCAATGTCAGAATCAGAACAAAAGTGGATGTTTCTTACTAGTTCAGATGACATTTTCCGGTGAAAATTCTTATGTTGGTCATACTTCCAAAAAGAATAATCTGTGATTCTGAATGACAGTATCCACACCGGCGCGGTGACTGACAGCCTCACAGTCTCCTCAAACATTGTGTTCATCCGCGCTGTGCCGTGCCAATGGTGTCGAAGTATTTCGAACAGAGATGGCGACAAAGAGGAAAAACTGCGGACTGCAGCTTTAATGTACAATTACACCTGAATAGACTGAATAGATCTCGTGTGCTCCTAAAAGCTTCTGTCGACAAAGCGGCAGATAAACACAGATACAATTTTAAAAACAAAACTCATAACTTAATATCACTAAGATGAAATAGAAAGCTGTGCTTGCAGACACTTACATCCACACGTTACGTTAAACACAACACTGACGTCTTCACTTCCAGGTCAAGAAGCTGTCAATCAAAAACTCAGTAGCCAATGAGAACAAACTGCTGCTAGCCCCGCCCCCACGAGAGATATGTGCCAGATTGGCGAACGAATAGTCAGGGAGCGTAAACGAACACTTCAGAAGCGTAAATGAAAACTATGGGAGTGCATTTGTAAATTCAGATCAACGAAAGAAAGATGTGAAAACAGTTAGCAAAACATGCAGTGTATTAAAAACAAAATCAAAACATTTGCCTGCAATTTTTTTTTCTTCGTTTCACAGATATTTTATTCAGTTTCAATTTATATTTGCATTCGTTTCTTGAAAAGTTATGTTCATTATTATTGGCACAAATGTAATTCCATACTTTTCCGGTTGTAAAATACATTTGGCCAAAATCTAATTTTATAAAAGATGAAATGGTATTGTATGCACATGCTATTTAACTGCAGGCTATTGGCTATGACTAGATGGCAAATGCTAGCCCTCTCCATGTCCCACATGTCTCAGACCTCAAATACATAAAATATGAGCCTTTATAGACATATTGTACTTATTCAAACAAGATCTTTATTTACTCTTGCAAGACTTTGTTCAGCTGCTGTCTGCTGTGCGGCTGCTGCGGACTGGAGCTTAAGTTCATTCAGTCAAGATTTAGAGGGGGTGGAGTTAAGAGGTGTACTGACAGTTTGATGATTCAACAAGATTTAGTCACAAGCTCTTTTTAATATATTTCATTGGCTAAATATTTGTAAAACAGACAGACAGAGACAGACAGACATAAAGGGTGACCAATAGCATTGATTTATTGAAGGGACAATAAATAAATAAATAACCATCACCAAAACAATGGCACTTTGGAGTGTAAGGGCAAAATGGGCATGTGCTCTGCACAGGTTGAGCCCTACCTGTGCACGTATCTGCTCTGTACCTTATTTAAGTAAACAAATGGTAGATTCAGATGATAAACCAACCATGTAATGTTCCGGGACTTCCGACAGATAACGAGCCTCTCTGCCGAACATCAAATAGTAGGGTAGGGCGAGTACTGGTGGTTATCTGCTTTTTGGTTCGAAGACCGAACATCATGGCATCCAGGTAATCATCCCATGTTTAGGGATGGTTACCGAACAATTTACTCGGGGCTCTGTAAAAAATAAAGGCCATTTCAAAATATTATATCTAATGAGAATCATATTTTTTAGTGGACAGGCACACATAAAAGAAGTATAAACACATACGCATTTAATGACACATAATTATCAAATGTTGTATGTGTTATATTTTAATGTGGCCCACCTCTGAATTTTGCCATTCATTCTCTCTACCAATCCATTCGTTTGTGGATGTTATGGTGAGCATTGCCTTCTTTAAATGTTGAGAATTTTGCACACACTTTTGTTTATTTGCAATCATAAGGGAACATTGTTTTCAAAAAATATTTTATAATATATTTATAATTCATAATATTTAATCTCTCAACAACAGTGAATTTCTGCCTAGGACTAAATGAAGTACTTACAGCATTGACGAATTCTTTCCCCTGGTCAGTAAGAATCCTTTTGGGGGCTTCGAACTGATGGACAAATTTAATTATGCATTTTGTCACTTCCTTGGCTGCCTTTGATGTCAAAGGGTAAGCCTGGGGCCATTTCGTGAAGTAATCGGTCATCACGCAAATGTATTGATGTCCATGCTTGGTTTCCGTCAATTTTCCAATTAAGTCCATCCCCACCAACTCAAATGGCTGAGAAACCTTATAGCAAAAGATTTTCACATTAAAATAGTTTTCATCCAGACACTTAATTTATACTGCCTGATTTGCAAATGCACAATCAAGTTGTTTCTAATCAAATTATTTTGTGACATAAAATACACTCAGCATCTTTTCTATAACTTTTTTTTTTAATCAAGCACACATTTTCTTTTAAGGTATAACTTTTACACTGAAACCTTTTATCAGTATTTGGATATACTAACCATTATGGGAGTAAATGTGTTGGCTGTTTAAATGATGCACTACTGGCCTGTTAAGCTGAGCATTGGGACACCTGATGATAAAATGTTATGTAAAAATGGCAATTTATTAATAAAGATGTGTACTGTAAATACCAGGGTAACATTTTTATTAATCATTTTGAATGATAGAGAAAAAAAGTTATATAAAAACTCACTATGAAATAAGCCTTATTATTGAATAATTGTATAACGTACTGTATATTGTTTCCCTTGTTTTGGTCTGGCCACAGTGTGCAGTTTTTGAGATATAGAATTACATGTGGTATGTTAAACTACACATTTTGATATATTTGTTTCAAATATGCTTTGAGGCAATTATATTAGTACTGGTATTGGCTTCAGTGCTTAGGGTTTTCCAAAGGTATTGGCTTGATTATTGACCATAGGGGTGAACACTTCCGTTTAGTGGGTGTTGTTCCTCACATTCATTAATAGACTTGTCTTTGCTCTGCAAGTCATGCAAGGTAATACATTTTTCATCAACAGCAATAAACTTAAATGTTATTGCAGTTCTATAGATTTAGGCACATCTGCATAATAAGCCAGGCCACTTAGACAACATACTTTATTACAACGTAATAATGTCTTAATTGTGGGAAATGTCATGTGTATTGTACAGCACAACTGTGCCATGATAATGTTGGACAGTGTCAGTGACTCAGTCCAAGACTTAACCGGTGTATCCACCTGTTTCTCCAGCAACCAATGGGTGCTGACCTACTTCTGCTTTACGGTATTGTGTTTCCTGTTCAGCGGCTAACCTCTTCCTAAGCTGTTGCTAAGTTGCTAGCGTACCATGATATCGACAGAGAAGGCAACATTACATTGATTAGAATAAGTTGTGTTTAAATGTTGTTAACATGAGCTCAGGTTCAACTTGTGCCGTTGTTGGTTGCATCATGTCATCTAGCCACTCCGTCAGAAGTAGAGCTTAGATACTCTGCCCGAGCCCGATATTTCCCGACACTATCCTCGGGCCGGGCCCTTGATCTAGAGACGTGCACTCCCAACGCAATAGAGTGCGGCGCGGGACTAGATTTGATGACCGAGCGCGGGCGCGGGCGCGGGCGGTAATGCACTCACTCTGTGTGTGCGGGTTGCGGGAGAGTAAAACGATTCGCGGGACTCCCGCAAACTAGGAATATCTTTGAATAAAACATACAAAAACTCATAGATTTGTATTCATCTGTTGAAGAAAAGCAACAACTAAAACAAAATAGAAACGGGCCAGAGTTTCTATTCATAACATGTTTGCAGCGTTGAGCGATGTAGCCAATCACAGTCATTTGTGTTGATTTCTTGAACGCAATGGCCAATCAGAAGCATGTATGATAGACTCCCCTCACCGCTCAAAACGGACTTTTTATTCAGTGCTGAATTCTGTATGCTGGCAAATCCTCTAATTATAACAAACAAAGTGTGGAAATTATGAAAGATTCATTGTGCAGTCAGCTTCATTGATAATAACAGAGATGTGTGAGATCGCGATGAACTGTCAGCTTTTTAGGAATTATTAAGGGAGCGCGCATTCAGTCATGCCAGACCATGCACGCGGGAGAAAGTAACATAGAAAGTAGTTGAGAACGTCAGTTATAACGTCCCACGTATTAAAAAACGGTCGGGTTTAAATAGGGCTCGGGCTCATAATTACAGTTAATGTGTCGGGTAGGGTCAGGATTGATTTTTTTGGGCCCGATCTAAGCTCTAGTCAGAAGGGATGGATGAGGGACTGTTACGCTACTGTCGTCACGACTTGTTAAAACATCCATGGTGTATCCACCTCCGTTTTTGTCCATTTGTGCTTCATCCATGGAGAAACACCGGCTTTTACAGCAAACAAGATAGCAAGCTACAAGCTATCAAACGTACACAAGCTTCGAACCGGAAAAGGACAACCGACTTCCGGTTCAAACCCGCTATGAATCATGGGTAAATTCGCTAACCAGGAAAAAGGTGGATATAAAGGTCGTAAAAGCATGCTTTGCATGTTCATAAATTGGAATTGTTGGGGAGTATTAGGGCGAAATAAACTAATTCTGGCCAATCGTGAAACAGCTGTGTCGTCATCAGATCTCTGGAGAAGCTGCGCTGGCTGAGTCCTCCGGCTGCTCTCAAATTGCTCTCCAGGTACTTTGATGCCATACGACACAGTAACGTGGCGCCGCTGTCTCAAGTCGGACAAAATTTCTAACCGGCATGCACTGCTTCAAGTCAGCCGCAGATCGGTCTGCCCAGCACTGTATGAAGTCAAACAAGCCTTTTGCTCACTCTTGTTCTATTGAAACTTTGATGTCCTGATTTTTTTCTATTGTTGGTTGTTTTTCTTTTATATTGTAATTACATTTGGATGTTCATAAATAAAAAAAAATAATAACCTCACGGCTGATATGTCAAACGGGATTTAGGTTGTAGGGATGGGACAGATGTATAAATTAGCTCACTCTGATTACTGGAAAGGACTCTTGGTGAGCTACTTCCATCAAGTCACGAGCTACTGGTAGCTCGCGCGCAATGTGTTGGAGAGCCCTGGTTTAAGGAAAGGTTTAGGAAAATAATTAGTCTCAAGTATGCATTTAAAATGGTATAGTAGGTTCATTCTGCGACCATTTTAAATGCATAAAGATTGCTAATTCTTTTCCTAAATCTAACCCCAAACCTTTCCCTAAACCTATCGATTTGAGTTAAACGTAGAAAACTGAACCTCAAAAAAATACAGCAGCATTTGTAAAGCTTGATTTTTGAAAATTACTTTGTAAAAAGCAATACCAATAAAAAAGTTATTTGGCCCACAAGGACCGCTCTTCCCATAACAACATGTATATCAATAGTAAAAATTGGCTGTAAATGTTCAAATCCTTTACGTTATACATTATAAAATTTCCGTCTTCAAGCCTCCCGAAAACAGAACTTCTTTGGTTACGTGCAATGTAAGAACCACCCATCAAGCACTGTAGTGGATGTAGAAGAAACAGCACAAACTTCATTGGTTCTGCGTCTACTTAAAAAAACAGTTCACAAACTGCATTGGTTGTGCGAGTATAAACGTCAATGGCAGTAGATTTGAATGTCTAAAACTGTAGCATATATAGGCTTCTGTAAACTTCAACAGAAACGGTAGTCCTGAATCGCACGGATCAGTATTCGTTTACAGTGAGAGTGGGAAAGGGGAGCAGAAATCAGGAAAATATTACCTGACTTCCACTAGAGGAGAAATAATATCACAAAGCTTTTGAGACACTTTTAAGGTAGCGTCTGGTCAATTATTAAATAAAATGTATTTTCAGAATCTGCTCTCATTTTCTTTCTTAAACTAAAGTTTTGCAAGCAAAATCATTATACTAATACTAATTCCTCTTTCTGTATTGATAAAAAATGTAATTAAATTAACATTAAAGTTAACTGGATATTGCATATAAGATGCACGCAAAAAGTGTGTATCAGATGCACGTAAAAGTGGATTTTTGCGAATAAAGAGCACGGCAAATAAAAAAGCATCTTTTTCATCATCAAAAAAGCAACTCGTGCTATAGATACACAGTGCCGGGAGTTTGGGATGGCACGCTTACCATAACCAAGAATAAACAGAATGAAGTGACAGAACCCTGACATATAGAGCTGCTTTATAGAATAACTCATTCCATTATTGATTAATTTTACAGTTATTGAATCGAACTGAATAAACACTGAACTGATTTCAACTGAATAATAACTGTTTACTATTGTTTTGAAGCAGCAATTCTGCTGTAAAGCAGTTGAAATCAGCTGCTTTACAGCAGAATTGAATTCTAGTTGCATCACTGAGTCATTATTTTCCTTTTTATCACTCTAAAGCTGCTTTGGAACAATGTATTGTTGACTATCTATCCAACCAGGGCCGGCTCTAGGCCTTTGGTTGCCCTAGGCGAGATTGAGTTTTGCGAATTTTCTCTCTGTTAAATTTGCACACTGAATATGGGTTGGAGCTTTTAATTTTGAACTCTCAAAGTGCACCAGATTGACGAATTTAACACCTGTCCTTTGGAATTCTCTGCCTCTTGAACTTAGGGAAGCCCAGTCTTATGCCATTTTTAAAGGTCAACTTAAGACATACTTTTTTAAACTTGCATTCACTTGTTGATGTGTTTTTTTTTAACAATTGCCCATTGTTTAGGCCTATACAGCGCTTTGAGAAGCTGCTTTTAAAGGCGCTTTATAAAATAAAGGTTATTATTATTATTTTGTTAGTGTCTGTCTACTTTACACTACTGCATAATAATAGTTATAATATTAATCCCATGACAGTAATAGGCTATTCCTTTTCTAGGCTATTCCTAAGATCTATTCCTTTATTTTTATTATTGCATTTGTTTTACAATATATGGCTATTACTAATAGCCATATATTGTAAAACAAATGCAATAATAAAAATAAAGGAAACTTTCATAGCCTAATAAGTTTTGTACACATTTCTATACTTGAAAGCTAGTTATAACCCAGCGCCACCAATTTAACAAAACAAAACGAATGGGCCGCCGATGTACGAGTTTTATGGGCCGTGCCGTTCAGAAAAAAAAAAATATATATATATATATAAAAGTATTCGAGATGTATCGGCCCAAAAAGCACGTCGGCCCACCGGGAATCTCGATGGCCAGTATACCTTTGCACAATACTAAGTAAATTTATTTCGTTTGACACCTTAATGGCTGAGATGAGAAGACTTACCTCTATACTGGGCTTTCTTTTTATCTTGTTCCTTTCTCCTTTTCTTCCCTGTGCACGAGGGTTTTGACCGCTTCATTTTCGATCAAAGCGGCAGCACTTGCCTTGCCTAACCTAACGTAACGCAACGCAACTCCCCCCTCCCCCCATTAGGAAATGGTCGACAATAATCATCAATTCAATCTAATAATCAAGTTGACAAGTAATTAAACATGTGGCTGAGGGGCGCCTTATGATGATCATGTTTAATAAACATGTTTTATTTCGCTTGTCATTCTAATTCTATGATTAATGGGAAGTAGGCAAAGGGCGACACTAGAGGGCGCCTGCGCCCCTAACACATTTGCCGCCCTAGGCGATCGCCTATAGCAATCGCCGGCCCTGTATCCAACTATCTCTTTTATATTTATCTTGTTCTTCTTGGATGGCGAATTAAAGTTTGATTTACAGTTTTTCTCAATCGCTTTGGCAAATTTTTGGAAACAGTCTTAAAATTCTTTAAACTGTAAGTTCAATTGTCACAACTGCTTGCTGGAACATCAGAGCTCTACTGCATATCTGCAAAATGTAGTAACTCACCCAAAACATTTCATTCATGCTTCAAAACCTAGTTCTGTCAGGACCATTAAGTTAAGAACACACATGACAATAAATGATTAGGAATTGTATTGAATAAATTTCAATTCAAGTTGATAATTAAAATTTGGCGGTATGGCTCTGTTCAGGGAGTCCTCTGACCTTTCATGAGCATCATGAAATAGCAGAGAGTCAGAGGACAGCAGCAGCATTAGGGAACGCTCACAGTTTAGTACTGGGAGAGCAGAACTATTCCCCCCAAACAAACCATACCTGGCAACCTCTTGTGAATGGACAAGAGATGGAATTAGACAATTAAAATGCTTAGAAATCTTTATGAATAAATACGAATTAGTTGGCAATATGTTTCAGTTCAGATGAGTCTCCTGACCATTCATGAGCACCATGAATTTAGCAGAGAGTCAGGGGACAGCAGCAGCATTAGGGGACGCTCACATGATTTAGGACTAGGAGAGCTGAACTTTTCCCCCCAAACAGACCATAAAGCAACCTCCTGTGATAAAAATAAATGAAGGATGAATTAGGGCCTGTTCACATATCGCGTCTTTTGCACGCTCAAGTTCGTTATTTCAAATGTAGGCGCACGGTATGCGCTCTCATAATGGAAGCGACGCGCTCGTTTTTTTTTTTTTTTTCAAGCGCGTCCGCGCCGCATCGAGATAAAAACATCTCAACTTTTCAGAATGTCGCAAGCGCACCGTAGGTCACGTGACAAGAACCAAGCACAGCAACGACAGATGCATCCGGAGCGCAACCGCCCTAGCGCTTTGGAAAAAGGAGAACGCGGCGCGCCTAGCGTTTTTAGGCGCTAATGGCGCCAGCAGCCAGTAAGCGCATCCAGGGGCAATGCAACTAAGCAGAAGAAAGACAAGTAAGATTTAGCAGATAAGACTTTCTTTTAATTGACTCACTGAATAGTGACCGTTTACTATGTCTTTTTAGAGAAATAATTCAGTTTGCACCATGAATTGTTATTTACTAACTATCTATCACTGCAAGCTGCCTGATCTGTGCTGCATAGTGCTAAATCACTGCATGTGCAACGCGAGCAGTTGCCAATGACAACAGATAATTAAATGCACAGCCAATATGATCGCATAAGCCTAGCAAGAGCATTTAAATAAAAACAACTAGATAAGTCCAAGCACACGGATAGCATTAGCAACAGCATGGTGCCCATATCCTGATAGCTTTTAACAATGAGCATTAAAAAGAAACTTGGCTTAGCTTCGTGAAGACTTCAGAGATGAATGGAGAAGTGAATACATTGAGTCCTATTTCAATATTGCAGAAGCGAGCAGCGATTGCAGAGAGCGAGCAGTTAGGAGCGAACTGAATCTGCTTAAATAGGGCGCCCTGATTTGAGCCTAGTCATTAGCAGCGAGGGGAGATGAACAGCAGATGCACTGATGCAGCTCAGCTGAGCAGATCGCTGATGAGACCGTGTAGTCAGCTGATAGCGTTAGCAGCATCTTGACTACCTGGCCTGCCAGAACTGACGCTAACACTCAATTTATCGTGTCATTAATTTGGCCAATGCCACCAAAATAAAGTGTTTTTGTCATTGTGTGAGCGATAATGGTCACACTATTTAGATGCTTTTTCACCATGGAAATATTTGTTATATACAAATTTAATGATTTTTTCTACTTTTTTTGTTGACAATTGATAATTTGTTATCAAGAATGTCATATTTGTCTAGCTGAACGCTCTTGAGTATCACACTGAGCTTTTTAGATGCAGATTTCAACAGAAGGCTAAAATTTACTAGGAAAAGTCACTACTGTAGCACACACACACACAAACATTTACATTTGTATTTATACAGTACATTTTTGTGAAATGTTTTACATGTAAACTGAAAATTCACAGTTGCATGTTCATTTGTACGCACTATATTATGTCTTCCCCTAACACCTGATCATGTTCTTTTATATATTCATATTGGTCTTCCATGGCAAGCAACTTAATTTTCAGTTCATGTGTAGCAAAAATAATTGTACTGTATGAATACAAATGTATTTATACAGTACTGCTGTAGCTGCTGCTTAGGGTTGTGACTCTATGTTAAAAAATAGTATGATTGTGCTGGGCAAATTTATGCCCAATATTTATGTTTCTAAATTTGATTGGTTAATTCAGATTGTGATTACTATTCCAATACGACATCAGGCTATTTGCCAATTTAACAGACATTACAAACATTCCATGTCAGATATTTATGGAATATACATGCATGTCTAACAGATTTTGATAACTAAATGCATAATTTAGCATCCGATGGCTCACACAATGAAATAATGTTTAGAATTTGTAAAGAAGTTGACAATTTCACTAAAAATCAATCATTTTTGATAAACAAGCCATGTGCATTTAGTTATTGTGCAAATTGTAGACAATTGTACTTACTCTTTTGCACACGTGCTAAAAAAACATGCAATTTGATTAAATCGATAAGAAATTCAAATCTGATGTGAACAAGAATCTAATTGTTCAGAGATCTGAATTTATTGTTTTGAGGAAAAAAAAATGATTTGAGAATTGAGGCAAAGCGACTTAGCAAAACTGTAAGAGAGGGTTCAAGCTGTCTCCTTGGGATGCACGGCGGTGAGTGTCAAGCTCAACACGTAGCACATGTTGCTTAGCAAAGCTACTTAGTAGCAGAGGGAAAGGGAGACGCAGACAGAAAGAGAATTCATATATTGTGCTGAAAATACAGGGGATATGGATGGTGTTTGGTTGCAGCAGCACCCTCTGAATACTGATGAAGAACGTGTGTCGTGGGTCTGATGCTCAACACCCCGGTCTGTCAGCTCGGCTAAGGGGGACAGTTTGTGTGTGTGTGTGTGTGTGTACGGTTGGTATCATGCATCTTAATGCAAACCAGGCGTGTCGTACTGACAGTACAGAGCAGCATTCTTCACAGGGAGCTGACAGGAAGGAGACAAATACTGGAGCCCACCAGGTCCTACCACCCCCCTGTAGCCTCTCTTTCTCATCAGCATCATTTATTTTCATGAGTGTAGGAATGGCTCCACTGATAGCCAGCCTCCACACACACATATTCACAAACCTTAAAGCCAGCTGCTGCTGTTTACTGTCTACACACAGGCAGATGCTTTCTAAGGCAACATCCTAACAAAAAAGACCTTGATTTGACTGATTTGAAATGTGCTTGAAATGAGTTTAAGTAAATTTTCTAAACTCTTAGTTCTAAACCTTACAACAGATCATTTCAGAACATTTCAGTATATTGTCAATCATCTTAGTACTTAACACAAAATCACAAAGTATCCCTTTTACTACACGTGTCATCTGTATTAACGTATCATTCACAGTATCTGCCTTTCACAATGTTATGGTTAGTCAATTAATCATTTGGTACATCTATAGATTTCCATAAATTTCTAGATTCTATATAGATTTATTCAATAATCAAAAAAAACAAACAAATAAGATCCTACAGTTATGTTCGGTTATTAAGTGGGTCCTAAGCCCTTTTATGAAGTCTTGATTTTGGTTTTGGGGTGTAGAATATGCTTTCATGCTTGATTGTTAAAAAAAATAACAACACAAAAACCCATAATTTTTCTCATATTTTACATTACTACAGCACCTCTCTCTCCAGTCTGGCCCCAATGCACCGAACAGTTCCTGTTTCGATGAAGTATGAAAAAATTACATTCTGAAATACGAAATGTGCTGTGATTGGTTAGCTGGCCCAGTGTGTTGTGATTGGCACCGCTTAGCAGGGAAGTGCATTTTCTGGAAATCTTACACCCCTTACTATAACCGCGAGTTTCATCTTCTCAGGTGTAAATAGTAAGGATGGTGTCAATTTCAAACCAATTCAAGCCTAATTCAGACTTAAGAATGTTAACAAACAAAAAGGATCACCCAGAACGAATTTCATGCATGGACTTTGTAAGCACGTATTTAGGACGTTTCAGTGGTATGTTTTTTGTTGTTGTAATGTTTGTATACATTTTAGATACAATGTTATACACCATTTAATCATGATATTTGTCGAAAAACCATGGTAATACAAACAGTATTGATCACAAAACCATGGTTAATTTTCCTAAGGGGCAGTGAACAGTCTTACAAAAGTGAGAGCTTACAAAAGCTACAGTTACAACAGCTGCAAAACACTATATCAACACTAATGTTGGCTAGCGCCTTTGCCCTTTGTTTACATCGTATCAACAACATAAAACTTATAATTGGATATATACAAGTTGTACAAGGAGAAGTATGCAGACCTTTCAGCTGCATGCACAGAGGCAGGGTGGAGTGCTTTCACCTATCCAGTGGAAGTAGGCTGTCGAGGCTTCACTGGAACCTCCACTCAACGGCTCCTGAAGTCTCTTGGTGTCAGAGGCGCCAGGGTGTAAAAGGCACTAAAAGATCTGGCTGAGGAGGCAGAACAAGGGAGCTTCTGGCTCCGGAGAAAGGACAAGGTATGGGGGAAATGAGGATCCTAGGGCTGGCTGCAGGGAGTGGTAGGGAGACGTCCCTGATTAATAAACAAATTACAGCTGGTCCAAAACGCAGCAGCTCGAGTTCTTACCAGAACCAGGAAGTATGACCATTTAGCCCGGTTCTGTCAACACTGCATTGGCTCCCTATTAAACATCGTATACATTTTAAAATATTGCTGATTACTTACAAAGCACTAAATGGTTTAGCTCCCAGTACTTGAGCGAGCTAGTCCTTCACGTCTATTGCGATCTCAAAATTCCGGCCAGTTGATAATACCTAGAATATCAAAATCGACTGCTGGCAGTAGATCCTTTTCCTATTTAGCACCAAAACTTTGGAACAGTCTTCCTAACATTGTCCGGGAAGCAGACACACTCTGTCAGTTCAAAGCTAGACTAAAAACACATCTCTTTGACCTAGCATAGGCCTACACATAACACATTTTAGACTTCTATAATTCAATGTTAGGCTGCATAGATTAGGTCAGCCGGAACCGGGAACACTTCCCATAAATCCTGATGTACTCCTTACATCATAAGAAGAATGGCATCTACGCTAATATTAGTCTCTTTGTTTATCCCAATGTTTACCGCAGTCTGCCGGATTCAGGCCGTATCCAGATCTGATGAAGGACCTGCGTCTGGACACGACGACAACGCAGTCCTGAAGTGTCAACTAGTCCCTCCCTTTACCTCTGTACAGATAATCGTTGTCAGGATAATTCCGGTTCACGTGGCTATGCCGAAGTGATAAAATTCTGTATTATAAATTTGAAGGCCAGACAAGTAGTTTGTTGAGGGTTGGTTTTTTAGGGAAGGACTACATGCCTGCACACATATATTCAAATGCGCATACCTATAGAATTAACTCTTAAGACGCATGTGCACGCTATGAGCATTCTCACAGGTTCGCGTTTTTAAAGTTTGCGTAGAGAGAACTTAAGAGTTTTCTGTAAAAACGGTGTCGTGTTAGCGGCCCCTAAGTTAATAACTAATGATCGTTGCGACAGAAGTGAATCAATCAAAACTAACTTTAACTGGAAAATAACTTTATTCTAGAGGTGCCATAAAGACAAAACAATCTGTTACTTTAATTTCCTATTATCACTGTTAAGCCGCTTTGGAACAATCTACATTATTAAAAGCGCTTTTAAATTGGCTTGACGTGGCCTATATTCAACATCAGCAACTCAAGTCTTTGATCTACTTGAAGGATGGAACGCACCTAAAAGTGACAAAGGAATTGAAACATGACATTCTTCAGAAACTTGCAGAGACCATATACTCCTTCAAAGCATACCCAACTGCTGATGATCTACGAGCTGTTGCAAAGGCATTGGTGAATACTCACCCCTGTCTTCAAGAATCAGGATCACCTTCTGGATACTGTTGGTGGACAAACAGTTTGAAAGACAAAATGGGAAATTATAGATCCAAAATGAGAAGCCTTGGACACAGACATCATGGTTAATGCTGGGAAAAGAGGAAGATACACTACCAACAGTGATCCACCTAACAAGAACATTAACCCTTTTAAACCGGCTCTGTTGTCGCCGACACATACCAGCAAGCTGTATTCATTTTACTGAACTCTTCAACCGTTTGCACTATCAAAATCATTCAAATTTCCCCTGACATTAGACAACATGCGCTTTTCGGCAATATACGGCTTATTGCGGTAATGTCATGCTTTCCGTCAGCAAATGACAGCAGCTTTCTGGCAGAGCGGGAGGAAGGATTAGAGATATGAAGCGCGGCAGGTTAGAGTGTTTTGGATTGCATTACATAATAAAAGAAACAAACAAATACATGGCGAATGAAATGGTAGACAGCAAAAGAGGGGATTGGGATGATTTTTAAAGAAACTTGGGAGGCGGATGGCCGTTACTGGTGTGTGCATGTGTATGTGTGCATGCCTATTTGTATATGTATGTGTGTGTGTGTGTATGAAAAAAAGTTTCCTAAATGAAAACTGTGCAACCCAATGTCACAAAAAAGACTTGTATGTATTATAGTTCATATTTTAACTTTAAAGTGTTCCAGGAAACTTCTTTCGTTCGTGATTTTTCATTTTTTTTCTAAATAAAAATCAGTAAATTTATTCTCGTTTTTTTTTTTTTTTTTTTCTATTTAAGTTCTATTTACAAACTCACCACACACAGAAATGGTCAATAATTGTAATTTGTTGAAAGCTATTTTTTTCTGAAAAAGACGACACCTTGCACATGAAGATTAGCCTGGTTAAAACCAGACCATTCTCAGTTGTTACTGAGTTATGGTCTGGCAAAGCTTCATAGACAAATCATTTACAAAGGGGCGTCACCAACGGACGTAGCTCAAATGCCTCTGGGCGCAATTGGATAGACCATAAAACCAATCAGAGCGATGAAGGAGATGACGTATGCAGAGCGACGTTCATCTGTTATAGAACAACTTCAATAAACGAGCAGACACTGGTTAGCTACTTGCTCTACGTTTATTTAAAATGAACAGCAAGACAACTAGAAGTGAATGTGCTTTCCATTAAATAAATCACACACAGTAAACAAAACCTTAACAAAAAAACTTTGCAATGAACTTTGCAATTTAGACGCGCAAACTGCGTGCCGGTGCGGTGAGACGTACATGCTCGGGCAGATTCGGCTCGAAGTCGTTCATCCTCGGACGCGGCGCCGCACGCGCTGTTACAAAAAAAGCCGTGCACGCAGCCAAGCGAAATTGGGTCTTGCCGGTCTTGCACACCCAACGCGTCATTTTTGCCGCGCGCACCTTCGCGCTCGTGCGGACGCGTGGAGTATAAACAAGGCTTTACTCCGTGTCAGCGCGCGCTCTGATCGGTAAAGGGGCACAGACCTCTCCCGAATCATCTCCAGCAGTAGCAGCCACCGAAGCACCACTAACTCCGCCTCCGTTTCCCTCGTAAGCTGATATTAGTATTTAAACATTCTCTATGATAATACATTTTTGTGAAAAAAATATTTTAATAACATGGTTTTGGCGGTTTATAGAGTTCTAATGACGGTGTTCAACTATAACCGTCACACCCCTAGTTCCACGGCGGCATCCATCTTTGTAAATGTACAAAATAGTAAAATTCTAAAACAATGTCCTATCTTCATGTAGCCTGGTTTTCCCAGGCTACATGAAGATAGGACATTGTTTTAGAATTTTACAGTCAAAAAATCTAAATATGTGAAAAACACCTATTTTAGCTTCAGGTTCTAAAGGGTTAAGCAACCAAGGAAAGGGGAGGTCAACTACCTAGCTGACCTTCCCAATGGGAAGGATGCTTCCAGTCTTGAAATGCACAGATAGCAATTAGTGGATGAAAAAAACCCTGATGCAGTCTTTATCAATCAGAAGATGGACATGACTCTGTCCTTAACCCTCTGGGGACGGCAAACGTGCAGGCGCGTTTTGGCAGATTTTTTTCACATAGCAGTAAAATAGACTTAAACTACGCCATCATTTCTGGTCATACAGACTTAAGACATATGAGAAAATAAACTGTTATATGTCTATTTTTTTATGTGTCCACTTACAATCGAAACGAAACTTTGTGCTTTTGTAAAATAAAGAAAATAAACAGGGTGTGCGTTCTGCCTCTACGTCTCGTTGAACTTTTTTCCTTGAGCACGTCTCTAAACTTAAACAAAAACTCAGCTAATACTATTCACCCAGGCCTGAAATGTATATCTTTATAATCATTTAAGTTTGTACTTTTAAATGATCTGATTCAAAACGAAAACAAATTTTCTCTGTTTAAGTAATTTGTATAAAACTAACAAGATTTCCAGTTTCTCAAACGCTTGCTCATTATTTTTTATTTGACCACGCCCACGCCCGCAAAAGAGACTGATATGCAAATCTCCACGAAGTAACTCGAATGCGCTCATTACCTCAAAAACAAAGCACCAAACTTCATCAGTCCTCTGCTTTTCGTCAAGTTCGGAAGACACGCAGTGACCTTACATTGGATTTAGTTACATCAGAAGAAGAAGAACGCGATTTGAAGACAAGAAAGTTGTAAGGCAAGAAATGTATTATGAATTATATTAGTTAGTGTTATTGTTGCATACACTTGACATTCCAGTTGAACTGTTGCTAGACTAAAATTTATGAAATCGACAGAAACATGTTGAAATATGAACTATAGCCTAGACAGGCAGGAAATGTATTTGTCGTACGACACGAGGATGTTTTTATGTTTAATAAAACATAGCTTTATGTTAGGCTAGTATCAGTGTTTACTCTAATATGGTGAATATTATAATGTTTAGAAACCTGTTTACTGTTAAATACTGTGTTTGTAACGAATGGAAATATTTGAAGTAAACGTATCCATATATTTTTTTCTAGTGTACTGAAGTGTTCCTTTTTAACGATTTATAGGCCGCATGCTAGGCTATTGTTATTATTATTAACTAACTGAAATAAAACCATGTCTATATGGTGAAGGGTGTGTGATGATGTGGGGCTATTTTAATTCTAAAGGCCAAGATAACTTTATCAGGATGCATAGTATCCCGGATCCATGAAATAACTGGCCTTTAAAAATAAAAATCTGCCTGCCTCTATGGGAATTTAACATAGAAGTGTCCAGACGTATGCACCCTGTATTTTAAAGAAGGCTTTTAGATTGTTTGGATTTATTTACAACACAACATAATCCAAAGATACACAACAAAGGACAAAAAAGCACATTAGTAAACACACTGATTTAAAGACAGAGGCTTGAACAGTCACACAACTTTGTGCCATTCCTGAAACATAGTACATACCTGTCATTTCCAAGGTGTTTGATTTATCATTTTACCATGTTCATGTACAGAGTCTCCTGTGAATGTTGAAGTCAGCAGGACTCATCAGTGGCATCTGGTCCCTGTAAAAAAATAAAATAAAATAAACACCTGTGAACATGCTGATATCAAGAGAAAATATAGGGCTGCACGATTTTGGGAATACATTTCAGATTTTTCTGGTTAAAATTATTATTAAATATATATGAACACCAAGTTTTTTGTGCATTGAAATACCCTATGTGTAGGGCTACATAAAATAAAAACAGATAGATAGCAGGCAGCCTATACATCGTTAAAAAGGAACACTTCAGTAACACTACACTAGACAAAAATATATGGATTATCATATGTGACCTGATCCAGCAAAATGAGTCACAGTGACCCAAATTTAAAAAATGAGATTTTGGTATTAATGGAAAGAGGAGACCATAAGCTTTCAATTGATATCCTAGTCAAAGTCATACCTTGAATGGTTGTAAAGATATACACATTTGAATTATGGTCGTCTGCCCTCTTTTTCCAATTAAAAACCTGAGAAAATCGCTTTTAAAGTTTTTTGCCCGTTTTTTGTTGATATCTTTCAAAATACATTACATTTAAAGGGATAAACTTATTTTACAGCTTAATTTGACCAAATACATTAATATATAAATGCTATTAAACCAGGCTGAAGCTCAAATTATTTTAAAGTTTTTATTTGAATAAATAATTTAACAGTAGGCCTACCTTTTACAAAAATGTACTAAAATCAGAAAGATTGAACAGAGGTGCTACATTTTTGCTTGAGAGAGAGGGTGTGTGTGTCTGTCTGTGTGTGTGTGTGTGAGAGAGAAAGTGAGAGGCAGAGAGACAAGGAAACAGAGATCAAATAATGCTAGTCTATGCATTCATATCTTAGTGTAGGCTAGTTGACAATAACAGCGTAACAAATTCATAACGGAGATACCAACAGTTAAATATTGGGTTAATCAAACACATTGTAATGGATTCTACTTGCAGATAAATAGCTACACTCATTCACATTTGTCAATCACGTTATGTCAATCACGCGGTCACACTACGAAACTTTCATCAGTTATATAAAAACAATCGTAAGTTTTTCGCATCCATAGCAAGCAGTTTGAACTTTGAATGGTGTTTTGACAATTCGGAGCCACCGAATCAATACGAAAAAACGCATACGAAAAAAACGCGGACTCAGTGTGCAATGGCCAGGGGGCTTGATGACGCTTTGGCAACTTTGCTCGCTTTTGACAGCGACATTTCTCAAATTAATCATATTTAATCTTTCTGAGGAGATCTGCTAGCTTGTTTATTACACAGAGCGCTCGCTGCGAGACTGACAGGAGGGTGGCTGGACCAATCGCGTGCCGGTCAGTCGAAACGGCTTCCCATCGACAAATGATCAGCATTTGTGTACATTTCTAAGCTTTTTGATTGGTTCTATACAACGTGTAACACCATTTAAAGAGCAGAGATAGTGACGTTTCAGGGGATACCCGGGAAATGCTCAGAGGTGACGAGAGGAGTTGAGAAAAGCAATGTTCATTTCCAGCGAATTTAGTAAAACTTTGTAAACTTTAATAGTAATTTAAATACCTTTACTCAATTATCTGGACTACGAAACTTTGGGAGATTATTTTTGAATGTCTGTTCTTTGAAATTAGCACACAAAAAAAAAATCTATTATTTCATTGTTTTTCCACATAATCGGCCCATATCTTAAAATAGAACGTTGCGACTTCCGACTCATTTCGCCAGATCGGGTCACATATGTTACCTCAAACGTTTCTTTTCGTTATGTGTCTTACCTTAAAAATCGTTCTCATAATCAAATCGTGTTCTTCTAATTCTTCTGAGGTAAATCCATGGTGCACAGACCAAACACTTCCGAAATAAACGAAAAGCAGAGCAGGACTGAAGTCGCTGATTCTTTGTTTAGAGGTGATGATCGAGGGCGGTAACAGCTCTGCGTTCCTTCACGTGGATCATTCGGCCTGCATGAGCCTCTGGAATGTTGTGGGCGCATTGCATAGCCCGAAAGGCATCCGCCGGTATTCATATAGGCCAAACGGTGTGATAAATGCCGTCTCCGGTCTGTCCTTTTCATGCACCGCCACTTGATGGTAACCGCAAGGTCTATTGTTGAGAATACTTGTGCTCCGCCCAACGCATCCAAGCTCTCATCAATGCGTGGCAATGGAAAAGCGTCACATTTAGTCTTCGAGTTTAGTCTCCTATAATCCACGCACAGCCTCAGACTTCCATCAGACTTACGTACCAGAACGATGGGTGAAACGTAGTAACTCGAGCTTTCCTGGATGACACCCTTCCTGAGTAAACCTGAGATATGCTCCTTGACCTCGTCAAATTAAGTCGGCGGTATTCTGCGATATGGCTGAGCGACGGGAGTCTCATCCGTCAAGTGGATCTCATGTTTCACCCGATCTGTATATCCCAGGTCTTCATCACAGGCTGCAAACACATCTGCATACTTCAAAAGTAGCGCATCAAGCCTTGCTTGCTGTTTCAGTGTACCTCCTATATGCAGTCTACTCAACAGATTACTTAGGTCAGTACCAGACTCTGGTTTATCCTTCTGACCGACTCTCACTTCTTCGTGATCAGCAGAGATACGCTAGAATCTCACCTTACAAGCTTCACTCTCAACACACTGACAGTGGGTAAGTATTCCAAGCGGAACTTTAGGTGGCAGCCAGACATCTTCTTGGGAGAAGTTGACCACTTGAACTGGAAACACTCGACTTCTGGACGACACTAAGGTGGGCATGGGGATCAATCCGCCTGGTAATGGGGTGCTTCCTGGTTCCAGCAATAGCCAAGCATTGGCATCAGGGGCTCTCTTGTTTACTCTGGCATAAACGGTGGCTACAGAGGATGCTGGAATATGGGTTTTGCCCACGACAACTAACTCTGGCTGTTGACATTGTCTTCCCTAGTTCATCTTCCTGTACACGGGTGATGGCTTCTCGCCAAACAGAGTCCAACTTTCCTCCTAATGTGGTGTCAAACTCCGTAAGTGCCAACTCTCTGCATCTCTGGGTGATATTCATGCCTATGATACCAGGTGGAGTTGGATCTCTGCAGCATCCACATCTCGGACTATCAGAAAACCACACTCCGGTATAGTTAGCCCCATCACTTGGATGTCCAATTCAACATATCCCAGGTACGGCAGAGGTAACTTGTTCGCTGCAGTTATTCTTAGCCATACAAAGCTGCACATTCCAAGGCACTTCAGTGGGCCTTTAAAGGGTTAGTTCACCCAAAAATGAAAATTATGTCATTAATGACTCACCCTCATGTCGTTCCAAGCCCATAAGACCTCCGTCAATCTTCGGAACACAGTTTAAAATATTTTAGATTTAGTCCGAGAGTTTTCTGTCCCTCCATTGAAAATCTGTACGGTATACTGTCCTTGTCCAGAAAGGAAATAAAGACATCATCAAAGTAGTCCATGTGACATCAGTGGGTTAGTTAGAATGTTTTGAAGCATCGAAAATACATTTTGGTCCAAAAATAACAAAAACTACTACTTTATTAAACATTGTATTGTCTTCCGGTTCTGTCCGCAGTGACGCTGCTGACGTAAGACGCTGCTGACGTGTTCTATGGTAGTAACCAGAGAACACGTCAGAAGCGTCTTACATCCCCAGCGTCACTGCGGACTCGTGAACGCAGAACCGGAAGAGAATACAATGTTTAATAAAGTTGTAGTTTTTGTTATTTTTGGACCAAAATGTATTTTCGATGAACCTGCTGTGTGCCCTTGTGTAGGTCTGTTAGTTCCCGGTGTATTCTGGGTGGCGTAGTCGACTATAGGATTCTTGTTTCCTTTGGTACTTTGTAACTTCTCCTACCTGACCGCTCTTGCCACACAAATTATTCTGGGATTGCTTTATTCACAAAATGATGTAATGTGATTTTTTATTTCTGCCCTCAATTAGGTATCTTAGTCAGCATAACTTTGCTGCCTATTACTGTTTAGAACATAATTTAAATCAAGGCTGCATATACAATGTCAAAGCTTTGCAGCTCACTAGATTTTGCAACAGAACTTATACATTTTTCAAATTTTTGAAAGAATGTTTAACCTTCGTCTGCTTTTCACAAACTACAAAAATAGCTAAAATAGCCCACAACTTTACTCACTTGTTAGATGCACAACAAGCAGGGACTTGGCAAGCAACCCTTGTTCTGCAATATAAATTGCTCTCTCCCTGTCACCGTCATAGTAATTGCTGTGGAGGTGGTATTTTAAGCTATTGCATTCTCATTAGCACGCCACAATTAAACCTGCTCTCAGGGGTCCAGATACATAAAAAAAGCTTCATGTTGGGAATGAATTAGCTAATTTCAAGCCGAGGAGGCGGTAGGGATGATAAACACGTTTTAAGGAAAGATTTCAGCACATGTGAGAATAAAGATTTCTACTTCTACTTTTTCATTTTAACCTCACATTCTGCTGGGTTTCTCCTACAATAATCTAATTGTAACAGGGCACAAGCAAGCTGGGTTGTCATGGCGATGACCACTGGGACTGAGATTAAAGTGTAACTAAAGAACTTTCAGGGCAAGTGATGTCAGCGACTTACTCTGTCTTGGTGAATCTATTGTTTGAAGCTGACTACAATAAAGCTAACCTGTGCAATAATAGGCTACCTGTCCGATTCACTAAGTTATCTGTCTGGGATCATGTTACACTCAGGGACGTGCAGAGAGTTCCTCAGGGACAGGGGTACTAATATATATATATATAAGTACCGGTCAAAAGTTTGGAAACATTACTATTTTTAAAGGGTTAGTTCACCCCAAAATGAAAATTCTGTCAGTAATTACTCACCCTCATGTTCTTCCAACCCCGTAAGACTTTCGTTCATCTTCGGAACACAAATTAAGATATTTTTTATTAAATCTGAGAGCTGGATCACTCCTCCATAGGCTTCTGACTACAGTGGCTCAATCTTAAGTTTGTCAAGCGACGAGAATACTTTTTGTGCGCAAAAAACAAACAAAAATAACGACTTCATTCAACTATTCATTTCCTTCTCTGTTGGCCTTGAGATTTCACGTAGTGGAACTGCACAAAGCGTCTAGGTTGTACGTCACACGCATCACACACATGACCAGCGTCGGCAAATAGTGAGCCTGCGTGTGACGTACAACACAGAACCATTGCGCAGTTCCACTACGTGAAATCTCGAGTATTCTCGTCGCTTGATAAACTTAAGATTGAGTCACTGTAGTCACTCTGACTATTTTAACGATGTTTTTAATAACTTTTGGGCCGGCCAGTTTCGATCCCTTAAGAAGCCTATGGAGGAGTGATCCAGCTCTCAGATTTAATCAAAAATATCTTAATTTGTGTTCCGAAGATGAACGAAAGTCTTACGGGGTTGGAACAACATGAGGGTGAGTAATTACTGACAGAATTTTCATTTTGGGGTGAACTAACCCTTTAATGTTTTTGAATGAAGTCTAGTTTAAAAAGTAAAAAAAAAAAAGGAACAGCATTTATTTAAAATATAAATCTTTTGTACCAATATACACTACCGTTCAAAAGTTTGGGGTTAGTAATTTTCTTTCTTTCTTTTTTTTGTGAAATAAATTAATACTTTTATTCAGCAAGGATGTGCTAAATTGATCAAAAGTGATTGTAAAGACTTTTAATTGAATGCTGTTCTTTTAAATGTTTTATTCATCAATGAATCCTAAAAAAAGTGTCTCAGGTTCCTAAAAAAACATTAAGCAACACAACTGTTTCCAACATTGATAATAAATCAGCATATTAGAATGATTTCTGAAGGATTGTGTGACACTGAAGACTGTTATGGCTGTTGAAAATTCAGCTTTGCATCACAGAAATTAACTATATTTCAAAGGATATTAAAATAGAAAACCATTATTTTAAATAGGTTTTTTTTCCCTGTATTTTTGATCAAATAAAATCAGGCTTGATGCGCATAAGAGACTTTTTAAAAAAACAGTAATGTGTCTAAATTGTTGACCAGTAGTATATACTATTGCTGCATAATTATCAAAAAGGTTAATATAATAAAGTCCTTTCACGTCACCATTTTGAGTGTTTTTGTCAGCCTACACTTCACCTAATAGGCCTGTAGGTGGCGCCTGGGCTTCATTTAACCAACTATGATAGTGTTTGATCAAATGGTAAACACTGCATCAATATACATAGACTAAATACAAATGACTTGATACTACTCACCATTAATGCGACTTTTGGTGCTGGTTTTGTGCAGTGCTTTGTAGTCAAAATGGTAAATGGACTGCATTTATATAGCACTTTCACAAACCCAATGGCCACCAAAGCGCTTTACGTATTGCCTCACATTCACCCATTCATACACCAACGGCGGTGTCAGCCCAAGGCGCCATCCAGCTCGTCGGGAGCAGCTGGGGTTAGGTGTCCTGCTCATGGACACCTCGACACTTGGTCAGGTGGAACCGGGGATTGAACCACCAACTTTCCAGTTTGTAGACTAACTACATGAACCACTGAGCCACTGCCGCCCCTGCCGTATTGCCCCATCAATTAACATCCATTGTTTCAACGACGCAGATTGCTTCATAAATGTACATTAGTCTGTCCATGTAACTTTCAAACGATTTTTGAATGAACGGAAAATTACCTCTCCACTTCACATTGACCAATGAAATTTGAACTTCTTGTGCTCAGATGACGATTGGTTGGTGTATTATACATGACAAACAGGCATCAATTAATTATGTAATATTTTAAAATATGTGATATGTGGATTTTTAATTGAATCGACACACTACCTTTGATTAAAAAAAAAAAAAGTTAAAAAAGTGTTTGCTTTATTTCTTCCTGCCGTCGAACCATAGGTAGGCTACTCAAAGCCACTAGATGACAAGCTTGCAACATTTTGCCAAAAAAGCGTAACGGCTAATGCTAACTCCGGTACTCAGGGAAGGAGTACCGAGGCTGTTTTTATGAATGGATGTCAATGGATTAGCTGCAAAGTACTAGTCACTGCCGGGCGCAAAAAAACTACATTTAAGATTACACTAAGAACTTAATTGTAATTTAATACATATTTAATTCATTAAAATTATATGTATTTTTTTTACCATCATTCATTAAAAAGCGTATCCTCATCATTAGGCACACAGTAGTTAACACAACACTTTATAACAAAACACAACATACAATATAACACATTTTTTAAAATTAAATTAATCATTTTGTCTATATCCATTAAAGTGCATAATGCAGCGTCATATCATATGCATACATGCAATTATAATAGTCATTGCAAGTCTTATCATAACTGGTAAAGCCTGAAAGCCAAAGAAAGAAAACATCTGTATTTTTTACTTTCTTTAGACAATATACAATATCACTAGCCTGACTTCGTCATACTCATATTCTAGTCAGAATGTGAGTCTGATACTGCTCCATAGGGCTTTGATTATGAGGCGTGTCTTAACCGAACCAGGAAAAAAAAAACTCTGCACTCAATTGGATAGACCTACAACCAATCAGAGCAACGCAGTAAGTGTTTTTTTTTTATGAGCTACACATAGTTGTCAACAGAACTCGACTACACGCACGCTGGTAGAAGTAGTAAAATAATGAGTGTTGCTTCTTTTACTTGGTCCTCCATGAGTGCGACCAAAGGAGAAACCACAACGACCACAGGGTTTTCATTGCGTCCCATCTTAGCGACCATCGGAGCCAGCTGATAAAATAAACTTTTGCCGAATCCCGTAGGAAGGACGGCAAACACATCTTTCCGATCGACAAATGCCTTGATTGCAGTTCTCTGTTCGTCTTTTAAAATTAATGCGCTGTCGATTTCTTTTACGACAGACGCGATAGCGTAATCTATACATCTCACTTCTCCAGCTGCAGTCAACTTTGAGAGAAACCAGTTCAACCCAAGCACTCTTTGATAACGTGATGATTACGTAACTGCAGATCATCTGTCCATCATCGTATAAAGCCCGCCCTGGCAATTTGATTGGCCCGACTAATTCTGAACCGATCATAATTACTCCTCAATGGACCGAGTCCAGACCGAACTTCCCGACCAAAAAATGTTGTGGGCGGGGTTCAGGCTGGCATCCAGGCTACAATATCACACAATATTACTATTAAATACTATGGTAATGCCATAAATGGGTCCTGCCTGTCGCGACATTACCTTCTCTGCCTTCCCTTATAAAATAACATTTTTAACATAATAAAATCTACATATCGTTCCCAACAAAAGTATTGTTTAGCGTAAAACATCTTGAAGATTAGCGAACAGGCCAGGGCCGGCTCTAGCCCTTTGGTTGCCCTAGGCGAGATTGAGTTTTGCGCCCCCCAAGTTTTAGTCTCTCCAAAACTTCAACAAGCAAATTATGACTTCAACTGTATAATAAATTGTTCATACAAATGCTACAAAGAACGTTCAATGATATTTCTATCATCCTACATAGTTGCATTGTACAGATACATTTTGTCTGACCATGTAACTTGTAGTATATTACAATTACTACCACCACTACTATTATTACTAATCTATTAGGCTGCTACAAGACTAAGGGGGTTTCGGGGGTATGCCCCCCGTAAGAAAATTTTGTGCATTTTAATGGTAAATTCATCAATCTGGTGCATTTTGAGAGTTCAAAATTAAAAGCTCCAACCCTTATTCAGTGTGCAAATTAAACAAAGAAAAATTCAAACCTCTTTTAGTTACAGTGTCTGTCTACATTACACTACTACATAATAATAGTTATAATATTAATCCCATGACAGTAATAGCCATAAGCTATTGTAAAACAAATGCACTGAAAAATAAAGGAAACTTTCATAATTAATTTTGTTACTTGGAAGTAACCTAGCGCCGCCAATTAAACAAAACAAAACGAATGGGCCGATGTACGAGTTTTATGGGCCACTAAGACAAAATAAATAAATAATAAAACTATGATGTATCGGCCCAAAAAGCACGTGGAATCTCTACCATCCTGGGGGAAAAGAATTCGCTCCCGGTTGTCCCGATGGCCAGCATGCCTGTGCTGTGCACAATACTAAGTAATTTCTTTTCGTTTGACACCTAAATGGCTGAGATGAGAAGACTTACCTCTATACTGGGCTTTCTTTTTATCTTGTTGCTTTCTCCGTTTTCGTCCCTGTGCATCAGAGGGTTTCGATCAACGCGCCAGCAGCTGAGCACTTGCCTAACGTAACGTAACGGAACCCCCCCCGTTAGGAAACTATCGACAATAAACGTGTGGCTGAGGGGGTGCCTTAGGATGATCATGTTTAATAAACGTGTTTTTGTTTCGCTTGTCATTCTAATTCTGTGATTAATGGGAAGTAGGCCAAGGGCGACATTAGAGGGCGCCCGCGCGCCACGCCCCCAACACATTTGTCGCCCTAGGCAACCGCCTAGTTTGCCTATAGCAATCGCCGGCCCTGGAACAGGCTGTCGATTAAAAATTATAAGGTGTTTCCTCACAAAAGCGGTTTATTCAGTGTAGTGAAGCCTCCTCTCCATTGACATCCATTCATAAAAAAAGGCCTCTGCTCTCGTTCCCTGCATAGCCTACTGGCGTTAGCATTAGCCGTTACGCTTTTTTGGCGAAAGGTTGCAGGCTTGTCATCTAATGGCTTTGATGATAGGCTGAGGTGCCTCATGTGATCCAAGTTAGCCGTTATTCTTTCTCCAAAGGAGATACAGACCCTCTCATCTCCCTAATATAAGACAATCTCTGAGCATATTTGGCTCTAGAGCATAGCTTTCCAAGGAGACAGTGGAATACCTACGTTTACAGTGGTGCATTTTCATTTTAAAACGCATAACGTTTGCTAAGGTTACGCCTGCTGTCCACACTACTCTGGAGTTTTAGACCCTCAAAAACGGAGACTGACCCCAAGTCCGAAGCAAGACACACGCAAGTGACGCAACCCATAGCAATGCGTTGGCAAAGACGCCTCAGACTGACAGTTACGTAAAATTAAATGTGAATTTAGGCTACTTTAGTTTTGTACACATTGTCATGTTAATTATATTCAAAATGCATTTTGTTTATTGACCACAATATAATCATTGATATTTGCAGGGCTGCCAACTCTCACGCATTCACCGTGAGACTCACGCAATTGAGCCAATTCTCACGCTCTCACGCCACACCCCCGATTTCTCACGCTGAAGCAGGGCCGGCGCTCCGCACACGCACATCACGCACTGCGCGTAGGGCACCAAGTGCTTGGGGGGGCACCAAAAAATCTGGGTCGTGAAAAATCATCACAATAGGCTACTAGTATAAATAACAAATAAAATATGTCTAAAGCATGTTAATATACAAAAGCAATACAAAAGTAATATAGGCCTAGACCAAATTAGTCGAGAAAAAGGTGAATCTCCTGTGACAGTCTCCCTCTGGTGCCCCCCCCCCCCCTTCCCCACCTCCCAGTGGTCTGTTCGATTATGCCTCAATCAATGTAAAATTTGGCAGACACCGACCTCAGACATAGCCTCGAAAAGGCACCAAGAGTTGGGGGCGGAAAAAAGGAAAAAGAAGAGACAGCGGGATGATACTCACGCGTCGCTTGCAGGTAGACAATGTTTTAAATAAAAATGTTAGTTTTGTAGCGCGGGCGCCCTTGCGTCGTGAATGCATGTCCAGGGGGGCGTCGCTAGTAGTGCAAATGATCCGGGGCTTTTTTAGCCCTGCATGTTGAATCTTTTATTTTAACGGGGGTCCGGGGGTTTCTCGAATTTTGAAACTTGGGCTGTTTAAGATGCAGTTAGTTTGTTTGAGAAGAAGAGGAAGACCGCTTAGATACGTTTTTCGTTGTTGTTCTATGCGGATAATTTTCAAGAGGTTCATAGGCCAAGGCCCAAGGGCGACATCTGTTGGTGAAACTGCAATTAGAAAAAAAAAAACCCCACAATCTCAGTGTTTGTATATTTTCATATTCACAGAGTTGTCAAATTATTAGGGCTGGGAAAAGATTAATCGCATCCAAAATAAAAGTTTGTGTCTACATGATATATGTGTGTGTACTGTGTATAATTATTTTGTATAATATACAAAATAATTATACACAGTACATAAAATGTTTATATGAATATATTATATAAATACACACACATATGCATGTATATATTTAAGAAATATTTGCATGTATATACTGTATATAATTAGATATAATTTATATTATATATAAATTTAAATATTTTATATATATAAATAACAAATATTTCTTAAATACATACATGCAAATGTGTATTTATATATACAAAATAATGATGTACAGTACACACATATATCATTCATGTTCCAAATCTGTGTTTTTAGTAATTGTGGTGGTTTTTGGTATTTATAATTTTAACCTTTATATTATTTATTTCTTTTCATATTTGGTGCCATTGTTAATGTAAAATGATTTATTTGCAGCAGTTATTTTGGAAGTAAAGAGAACCCAACTAAGAAATTCTGAATGCTTGTTATTCCTTGGGTGGTTGGGAGTGGGGGGGCACCACCAAGCATTTGTGCTTAGGGCACCCAAATGGCTAGCGCCGGCCCTGCGCTGAAGTGTCAACCCGGTCGGTCAAATGCCTGAAAGATAAGTTTATCTATAGATCTACCAGTTGAGCCATTCGTGATCGACTAGTTTTACCGCAAATTAGTTAAAATATCCTGTAATCTATAGCGAGCGAGCGTGCATGCGAGACAGATGTGTTGAGCTCCTAACGGCGTGCTCCTAACCGCGCACGCGCACGGCGACAGAGAGGTGATTAAGCGAGCTTGCGTGTCTTTCGCAACACAACCCAGTGGACAGTTACACTGTATTGAGACAGTTGAGAAATAATAATATTTTTACAGTTTTCAACAATAATTGTCATTGTTGAACCCTTGCTCTTATTATATTTCTGATTTCTCAGTTTTGTCATTATTTTAGCAAATCATTTATTTTATATGTTTTGAGACAGTTTGTTTTAAGAAGTTTTAAAGAGTTAGTAAAAGAGTAAAGTAAAAGTTAAAACTTTTTTATTTAAGTAGGCATCTATTTTTTATTAAGTAGGCCTATTTATTTTGTATTAATACATAACCTTACTGTATTCATTCATAATGTATCATTATTGCGTGACATTTGTGTCAATAATCGTCAAGCACAGGGGACTTCGCGTAGTGGGAGGGGGCCCCCAAATCAAATTCTGCTTAGGGCCCCCAAAAGGCTCGGACCGGCTCTGGAGACCAGACAGACAGTGTGAGTTTTTTGTGACAATTGTGAGGGAAATACACAATTTATTCCCATAAACTGTGTAGTCAGCCGTTCTCCCTCCCATCTGCACCGTGTGAATTGTGAACGCAGGCAGGTCAGTGAGTTACAGGGCGCTCCTTGTCTCCATCCAGTTTAGGCTGGTAATAGGCCTGTTATATAGTTTATATAGAATTAAGTTAGCAATAGCAGAGTTGTTTGTTTTGCAGCACTGAGCAGTTATTTTACATAACTTTATCATAAAAACAGTACAAAAGCATTTCCAGATGACAAATATGGACATGCCTAGTAGTTAATGTGAATTATTGTTTTCAAAGAACAGAATGTCAATTAATATGTTAAATGTAAAATTAAATGTAATGTAAATCTCCCAAGAAATTCTGTACAGATACCAAATACTTTGACAATCAATATATACTTAACCCTTGTGCTGCATTAGGGACATTTTTGGTCTTTTGCAGTTTAATTTCTATGACCATTTTGGCTGTTGTAATGCAAATGGTATGCAATTTGGCAAAATTGTGACTTTTTAGATAAATGTAAAAAAAAATTATCCCATTTTGCAAAATATGTATAACACACTCTGTGTAGAACAAATAGTAACACTCAGCACCATAATGGACAAAAATGTCCCAATGAAACCCATTAAAACGTCGTTTAAAGCCGGGGCCATCATTAATACACGAATCATGATTTATGTTGAAACATCCTTTCATTTTGAAGCAAAAGCATTATATTTGCATTATATAGTGTATTTCACCAGATGACGTCACTACATAGGTATTCCCTATGGGTGGAAATGCATGTGATTTTCCTGGTTTCCACTAGGGGCACTATTGACTGTGTTATGAAGCATTTTAATGGCTCAATGATCTAAAATTATGTTTCTGAGTATGTGTGGATGTCTGAGAGCAATGTGTGTCTGCGTTGACAAAAGTGTGTGTGTGTAGGGTCTAAATATAATACATGGTGTTTAGGTGAGTGACAAATCACAATATCCTGAAGGTCATATTTTACCCTTTCAGTCTACTCTCTCTCTCTCTCTCTCTCTGTGTGTGTGTGTGTGTCAGTGGTGTGTGTGTGTGTGTGTGTGTGTGTGTGTGCGTGTGTGTGTGTGTGTGTGTGTGCGTGTGTGTGTGTGTGTGTGTGTGTGTGTGTGTGTGTGTGTGTGTGTGTGTGTGCATTTAGCAAGAGAAAGCGCTTCTCACTGCATTGTTTTCTTTCGGTTTGATTCATGCGTATTTTACGCACAGACATGAACCTTTGACACAGCTTCGTTTTTTTTTAGCAGTCTATGTTTCAAAGTTAATTGATAATTTCTCACATACGTAGAGGCACAAACACAGCCATGCAGTCAGTCCTTGGACAATAATAACACCTTTCATCTTGCGGCAACACAAAGATGTAGCTGCGAGGGATCCAAAACAAAGTCTGCCTTTGTTTTGGATTAGACTAGTTGAGAAATCATACAAGTGCGGTTGATGCAAAAGTTATAAAGCTGTGCACATCTTTGGTGCGGCAATTTCAAACTGAGCAGAAAATTCAGAGGAAAGTGGGTCTGCAGACACCCATGACAAGAGGAGGAGGGGGTGCAGTTTCTGCCCTAACAAAAAAAGAAAAATCTCCACCACCTGCTCAAAATGTGGCATTTGCATCTGTAAGGAGCATGCATTGCAATTCTGCAGCTCCTGCAAATGAGCTGAAGAATGATTTTGTTTTGAAGTTTTGATATGTTTTAATAATAATAATAATAATTCATTACATTTTATATAGAGCTTTTCTCGGCACTCAAAGTGCTTTACATAGAAGGGGGAATCTCCTCAACCACCACCAATGTGCAGCTCCACCTGGATGATGCGACGGCAGCCATACTGCAAATTTGGCCAGGATGCCGGGGTTACACCCCTACTCCGAAAGACATCCTGGGATTTTTTGTGACCAAAGAGAGTCAGGACCTCGGTTTAACGTCTCATCCGAAGGACAGTGCTCTTTGACAGTATAGTGTCCCTCTATGTTAGGACCCACACAGAGCACAGGGAGAGCATCCCCTGCTGGCCTCACTAATTTTATGTTTATAGAATTAAATTGTTTATAGAAAAAATAAAAATTCATGTTCATGGTGATCTTGTAGTTTTGCTTTCTTTCTATAGCAAATTTTGATGTGTAGTGAGACAGGCACAGGTTATAATCACCTAGAAGAAATCAGGAAAATGTTTGCAGTACTACAGATGTTTGCAGTATGTCAATTATATGACAAATGGTACCAACTGGTGGAAAACAGTAAAAAGTAAATATTTTACCCCAAGGCTTGGTAATGACAAGCCCAAGGCTTGGGTATTTGAATAGAAATTATGATTTTATGATATTATGACAGTGGGTTCAAAAATGGTTATTTGAATGGGTTCAAATAGGACCAAATTTGTCCTTAACGCGCTATGTGTGATTTTTTTCCAAAAATCTTACATATCACAAAAAAATAAAAATGCAACAAAAATAATGTTGCTGCTAATCTTTGACATATTCAAGACTGTGATAATCCAAAGCCAAGGTTTTCACTTTGCATTTAGTATATGGAAAATAATTACATTTTTGTGTTTTTTCCTCTTATACAAATTGATGGTATCACCACCAAAACTGGTATTTAAAGGGTTAAAATCCTGAAATTAAATACATATTTGGTAGTTATGATGAGGACTGATGCTGGTTAAAAGATTTAACTCAGTAAAAGTGGAAAATAATAATAATATATAATATTTTAGGCAATGTTTAATATGTGGCCATTTTTGTCCATTAACGCGCTAAGAGGGATTTTTAAAAAAAATCTGACATAACACAAAATCTTTAAATGCACCAGAAATAATGTTGCCGCTAATCTTTGACATATTCAAGACTGTGATAATCCAAAGCTAAAGTTTTCTCTTTGCATTTAGTATATGGAAAATAATTGCATTTTTGTGTTTTTTCCTCTTATACAAATTGATGGTATCGCCACCAAAACTGGTATTTAAAGGGTTAAAATCCTGAAATTAAATAAATATTTGGTAGTTATGATGAGGACTGATGCTGGTTAAAAGATTTAACTCAGTAAAAGTGGAAAATAATAATAATATATAATATTTTAGGCAATGTTTAATATGTGGCCATTTTTGTCCATTAACGCGCTAAGAGGGATTTAAAAAAAAAAATCTGACATAACACAAAATCTTTAAATGCACCAGAAATAATGTTGCCGCTAATCTTTGACATATTCAAGACTGTGATAATCCAAAGCTAAAGTTTTCTCTTTGCATTTAGTATATGGAAAATAATTACATTTTTGTGTTTTTTCCTCTTATACAAATTGATGGTATCGCCACCAAAACTGGTATTTAAAGGGTTAAAATCCTGAAATTAAATAAATATTTGGTAGTTATGATTAGGACTGATGCTGGTTAAAAGATTTAACTTGGTAAAAGTGGAAAATAATAATAATATATAATATTTTAGGCAATGTTTAATATGTGGCCATTTTTGTCCCTTAATGCACTCAACGGCGTAAAAAATCTAATGCAGCACAAGGGTTAATACACTTCTGCTAATGCAAGGATTTTGTGTTTGTATTTTTCCCCACACCAAGCCACGCCCCTCAATAAGCCCCTCCCCCATAACCCAAGCCCCGCCCCCCCAAAATCTCACTCTAAGCTGAACTCAAAAGTTGGCAGCCCTGTATTTGTTTGAGAGGGGCACTTTTGATTAGTTTTGAAAAAGGGCAGGGGCTCGAGCCCCCAAAGCCCTACATTTTTCTAAAATGTGTAAGCTTTTGTACTTAAAATACTGGAGATATTTTGTGCATTCCTGTGATCACAAATAAATGGATACAGGCACAACTGAATAAATATGTGTCTCTTTTTATTTGAAGTAATGACAAATACAGTTTGATTAGGCATGATTGATGTGCACAAATTCATAATAAATTACTGTCACTGTAAACTGTAGTAGACTGTTATTTGACTGTTAGGGTTAGAATAAGTTGACATGTTGCAAAGTTGCTTATAGTCTGTTGGGGGACCATCAAAATAAAGTGTAGATATTAAGCAGACAGTCTGTTAATACTCTAATGACTGGTAGACAACATGTTGTAGCAAAGTTAATTACAGTTAGTACAATGTCTTAAAGGTACAGCAGGATTTTTGCAGTAAAATATCCAAATACCACTAGGCCAATGTTATATATTTTGTTTAGTTGATTACTTACAATATCCCAAATGTTTCCAACTATTTGTAAATCGTGAGAAAATTGCGATTTGAACCAAGGAAACAGGGCGTGTGAGCAGGGGTGAGTCGCCGCCAGTCAATGGCGTCATATCCGCGTTACCCCCGGTTTCCGCCAGGTTTGACCTCGTACTGCAATAGTAACCATGGCGACAGAAGTTGACAACTGGGTTATGCCGGTTATGCCTAGAAGGACGCTCACGCTGTTGTTGTTTTGTTCAAACATTATGGACCATGGCAAGCAGACTTTGAGACAAAAAGAGGACTAAAACGAAGATCAACATCTTTCGAGATGCCGAGAGCTCCACGTCCGCGACTAACTTTGACTTGACAGAGACGCGAGTGTTGCATGTTACTTTATTAGACAGGTGAGCAAATGTACATAAAACTAATCAATGTTATGTAGTTCAACATGATGAAAAGTTAGAATATGATCTGTATGTTATTCTCTAATGTTAATCTAGCTTAGTCTCATACAGCCAACAAACAACCTAACTAACAACATTCCACCCACAAATGCCGTTTAGTGTGATAGTGTAACTGTTAGAGCAAGTGAAACAGCGCTGCGTTACCTCAAGTTTAATTCCTCTAATAAACTGACCTGTGTGAGTATTAATTCAGCACTTGCGTGTAGTTCGGTAGAATGAAATGTCCTTATTCCTTTATATCCGCGGGACTCGCGTTGCGTGTGGCGCAGGTATACGTCTAGCAATCGCGCCCTGCTTCATACCACAGTCATGTTAAAAACATCACTGTATTCACTCATCCATAAAAGATCCATCAGCTTGACGACAATATCCATAATTCCGCTTAATGCGGAATATACGTCATTAATATACGCCTTTGTTATTGTAAGAGGTTAGCGACCCCTGGTGGCGGAAAATCCTGCATATTGTACCTTTAAGTGGGCCATTGAAATAAAGTGTTACCCGGCACTTTAAACAGGTTTCTCAGTGGGTGCGTCACTGAGTGGGGAGAACCTGTTTGATGTTTTAATTGAAATGGAATAGAGGTGTTTTGTCCCATGATTATGTCAACTCACAGTCATCCAGTCACCCCTGCTGCGGGGGCTCTGGAACCAGAACTGAACAATGTATGGGGCTCGCTAAGCCTTTGCATTCTTACTATCCTTGATTAAACTTTGGAATGTGTGTCTCTAATTCTGAAATCTTTTATGCCAGCCTAACTATTTCTTTGCATTTATCACATGTGAATCCCTCACCGGCTCCGCTGACAGAGAAGGCTACGTTAAACATGTGGCAAGCAGTGCAAGCAACAATTACAGGAGATGTTGGAAATGTTTTTTGATGGTGCTCGTAAAAGATGGAGTGCAAGCGAGAAAAGAGGCAGTTGCAACGAATGACAAGTTAACAGGCTAGCAAAATGCTAACATGTTTTGCTAGCGATAGTGATTCAGATTCAAACCTTATAGCAAATATACTATAATAAAGGTGTTAATTAAGAAATTATAGGGTTTAGGTATGAGGCTAAGAATATATAATTTCCTTAATATAATATAATATAATATAAAAAAAGATTTGTGTTTACGAGTTGACTCTTCACTTCCCTTCATTGGAAAAACAAATGTGAACTCACAAATGTGAGTTTTAATTTGTATTTGCTTTGACAAAAAATAAAATAAAAAGTTCTAGATATCCTAATTCAAAAATCTGTTTTCCTAAAAAAAGAAGTTAAAAAAATAAAAAAGGGTTCTGTAATCAAACATTCACACAAACATGTTATAATGTTTTAACTGCACTCTCCTGTGAATCTCAGTGGGGCAAACGGCTGCAATTTCACAAATTTTAACATTAATTTTTAATTAATAAATTATTAATTTTACCTTTTTTCATTCACAATCAAGTATGTTGTATTTCCTTTGTTTTTTGGACTCTTAGTTTGTATTTTTGCCCTGCTTTGTTCTTGTTTCCTGTTCCTTGTGCCATGTTTGAAATCCTTCGTAGTTTTCTCTGTTGATTAGTCTGATTGTTCCCAGATGTGTCTTGTTAGCTCTTGTGTATTAATAGCCTTTGTTTGCTTTGTTCCTGCAGTCGTTCCATGTTCTCTGCATTTGCATGTCTCTGTTTTCTGTTCTCTTTGCGTTCCCTGGTTTGGGTTTTTGCTTTGTTTTCAATAAATGTAAAAACCTGCACATAGATCCTCCATTTCCATTTGCAGTTGAGAAGGGTCTCTGTGGAGGGCGAGGAGGTAGATTTCCTTAGTGATGGGCAGATCGAGGCTTCGTGAAGCAATGAAACAGTTGAATCAAATGGTTCATATTGTTTCGAGGCTTCGAATCAATCCGACACCCGTCTCCACGGTGACACCTAGTGGTCACTTGCAGGTGTTGATCTGAAACAACCTTGACAAGCCATGAATTTTTTTGTTTTTGTTTTTGTTTTGTACTTTTCTAATATGTGAATCTTGTAACCTATAGGCTCCTCATTGTGCATAATGTTATTTTGGTCCTGCAAAATGAATATTAATAAAATAAATCAAGCCACAATGTCTCATTTTTTTTTACATATTTTTATTTACTTAGCCTACTTCTTTTTTTACAGATAATTTCTCCAGCCTTTGAAAAAATCCTCTCACAAGGGACACTTGTTGCTGGCATGCAAAGATATTTTTTAGCTAATACATACAAATGAGGAAAGATTACTGCTCTCTCTTTCCAGTAAGTTAGTGGATCATGAGTTGTGGGCAAATACGCATCGTTGATGTATTTTTTCACTTCCACTGTGGCATCAGCTGTAGCATTGTGTATCATCTGGGTTTGATGATACGAGTATCAAAAAGTTCCCATAAACTGTCCTGTGTTTCTACTGGATGATGTATTGTTGCAGGCGAGCTGCCGATCACAATACACACATCTCACTTTATTTGGGGTTTCTAAATGGAAATGTTCCCACACCACAGATGTACGGCATCTCTTCTGGGGAGCCTCCATTTTATCTATCTATCCAAATCTATCTAGATATGTATCTCTAATCTATCTATGTAATTAGATATGTATAATATGTATCTATAATCTATCAATGTATTTATATTATGTAGCCTATCTTTAATCTATCTGTATCTATCTATCTATTAATCTAGCTGTCTATATATATATTTATATCTATGTATCTATTAATGTGTCACTATACTCTGTGTCTCTAGCCTATCAGTCAATGTGTTGTGTACATTTAAGCCTAAATATAACTAAACAAATCGCACTATAAATGTCACTATCACCAAAAATCCGCTATCAAACTCCTCTCACAAAAACCCACGAGGTCAATATGCGTTGATTTCACTTTTATACAGATGTGCGATTGTGTGGTCTGTTGTTCCCGACCGTGTCAATCAAACGCTGATTCGGCGGATCACACCTGATGAAACACTTCGAGGCTTCGTTTGGCCATAGTCACGTGACATGGGTGTTTTGAATCACGCTTCGAATCAGTGTTTCGAAACATCTGCGCTTCGGGATCTCGCAAAGCTTCGGAACGACTGTTTCGCGGCAGCCATCCCTAGATTTCCTCAAGGTGTCTCTTTTTGTCTCACTGATAATGTTTGGTTTATCTTTGGACCCAAGTTTGGTTTATAGACGAAAAACGTACCAAGCTCAATGTTCTCTCGCCATTCCTGATTTTTAACACGCACTCACAGCGCTCTTCGTGGTGTACCGGCTATCAGAGCAGAAACGAAAGCTGATGCTCTCTGTATGCTTTTCCGTCGTCTCTGGGCATATTCATATGTAACTTTCGTGAGCTAATTTCGTCCATTAGGTTGAAAGATCTAATAAAGCTCATATATTTACCCACCCATAGACCATCCCATTGAAGAAATCAGGACAGAAGTGGTTGAAAGTGGACACTGTTATGGCTCGTTTCCACTGAGCGGTACGGTACAGTACAGTACGGTACGGTTCGGTAAACCATGATCAGGCTAGCGTTTCCACTGCCAACAGTACCCTTACTTGATAGGTGTGGTGTATGCTAGAAAGTAGTGATAACGTCACTTGATAGGCGTGGTGTATGACGGAAAGTCGCTTGACGTCATTCTCGCGCAAAGAAGAAAGCTAAAACCGCAAACAACAATGGAGGACATGCAGCAGATATTGTTCTTGCTTCTCGGCATGTGGCTGTTTGTCACAAGGAGGAGACAAGCTTTGTTTGCACAAAGGATGCAGGCAGCAAGGAAAAACACAGCTGAAAAATACAGGCGAATTCGGGAAATTTTAAGGAGCTGGGACGAGACAGACAACCACGCAAGTCACAAAGCAAGACAAAAACGACGGCGCAGGAGGCTAAGCTTGAGCTAAGCTAACTTTTTTATGTCGTGTATTTCAATGTATTTCGTCTCATGTACTGTCATGCACTAACTAAGGAATATTCTTATAAAACAAATAACCCTACAGCAAGAATAAATAAGTAGGCCTACAATAAGCCCTGTATGATACCTATATTATTACAAGCACAATACTACACTAATACTAATACTAATACTAGTTGTGGTTAATGACTAATTATATATACAAATTTGCAAAAATAGTTATATCTGCAAGCTAGTTTTTCTTTGTGCTTCAATGACACCAATGTGCCCTCTCTGGTGCAGTATATTGTACATTTTATAAAATGTATATCTTCTATCTATGTATATCTTCTATGTCCAAGGTAACACTTTCAATGTTGTAATTTCCCATAGACTTTATGTATTGTTTCATCCAGCCTATGATAGTTGCACTTTTAACACTAGAAGTGTTAAAACATACCTGTCATTTTGCAATTGAATCTTCCGATTATTTCCTAACAGACAAAGGTCAACCGCGGGAAATGTAACAAAAGAATACCGCGAAATTCTGTGCGGTCAAAATTACAGTTTATGGCCGAAATAGGTAAATATGTTCATTTTTTTTTTTTTTTTGCCTTGTGTAATTTATATTAAAAACATTTTAAATGCAAATACAGACACTTTTAGGAAAATTCAGGTACCAGCAGGATTTTATTTATTTTTTCAACAAAGTTATGCAGATATAAAATTCAAAACGGTCAAAATGACCATTGTGGCCGTTCTAGTGTTAAAGGACCTGAACACACCCACCATCACTGCTAAATTGTATTTACATTATGTTTGCTATATGTGTTTTTCTAGATAATCAATCTGGTGCAAAATCGGCGCCGCAGACCAACCATTTGGTCTTTCAGCCGCTCAAATGATTGGTGGGATGTGATCGTTCCAGGATTCACACACACACAGTGGGTGCACAACTTCAGGATGTCTGAATAAACATTTGTCCCTTTGTGCCATGGTGCATCCAGCAATGGATAAGCAGGACACAAACTTCAGAGTGTGTGTTCCCCTTAAGAAAAGAGTTGCCATTGCACTATGGAAGCTGGCAACCAACAGCGAGTACAGAAGTATTGGCCATCTTTTTGGAGTCAGCAAAACAACAGTGTATCGGTGCGTACAGGAATTCTGCAAGGCCGCTTGCACATTGTTAGTTCCAGAACAGATATGTTTTCCTGACCGGCAGAAGCTTAAAGAGGTGGCAGCTTACTTTGAGAACCGATGGGGGCTTCTGCAGTGTGTGGGTGCCATTGATGGGTCACACATACCCATAATAGCCCCAAAGGAGTACCACTGCGATTACTTCAACAGAAAAGGCTGGCATTCCATCATCTTGCAAGGATTAGTTGACAGGAAAGGACTATTTTGGAGTGTATATGCAGGAATGGCTGGAAGTTTGCATGATGCTCGGGTTCTGAGACTGTCCACATTGTGGGAGTCAGTCGAGCGTGGAACCCTTTACCCAGCTTGCACCAGGAACATCAGTGGGGTGAATGCTGGCTATTATGTGCTAGGAGACTGCCTATCCTTTGCAGAATTGGCTCCTAAAACCATTCTCTGACAATGGCCGGCTGACAGCAGAACAACTGACCTACAACAAGAAAGTGTGCAGGGCTCGGGTGGTGGTAGAAAATGCTTTTGGGAGACTCAAAGGGAGGTGGCGGTGCCTTATGAAGAGGAATGACAGCGACATTGAACTGGTGAAATCCATGGTGTTGACTTGTTGTGCTCTGCACAATCTTTGTGAAAGGCATGGAGAGGATTACCAGCACGAATGGGATACACCTGTTGCTGCAGAGCCTGAGGTGCCACTGCCACAGGGTGCAGAGGAGGAGGGGAGGGATGTACGTGAGGGTCTGATGCGGTATTTGAACAGTGAAATCTGTTGTACAGTTAGCAAACCTGTGGATATGCTATGTTCCCTTTCATAAGGGAACTCCCGCTGCGTCGATACTCGACACTTTGGGGCATGCCTTCGGCATGACGCATCTGAAGTCTGTAGTGGAACTATTCCAATCTTGATTGGTGCTGTGTCTTTCGTCACTCGTGACGTTGCATGTGACTGTGATCCGGAAGCTATAAAAGGACATCGGAACATAGCCGCGTCAGCTTTCTATCTTCAGCAAGAGTTGGTGTTGTCTGTCTATCTCAATATATATGGCGAAAATAGAGAAACGACTCAGATGGTGTGCGTCCCCTTGCTCACGCTATTTGAGCCAGGATGACACGCACTTGTTTTGTGTTGTTTGTCTGGGAGTGGAGCAAGCACGGGCAGTGCTCGAGGGCGCTGTCTGTGCAAACTGTTTTCAGTTACCTATGAAAAAGCTCCGCTCCCGTTTGAGCCTGTTCGATCAAATAAATCAGGCTCGCGTTTCCCGTGCATCAGGTCCCGCGTCTGTCGAGGCAGCGCGCCGCTTGTATGCATGGGATTCGTACGTGTGGCTGGCATATAATACTGAGACGGTTGCGACCCTTTCCCAGTGTTTATTAACCAGCTCCACTGGTCTCGCGCACGGTTTGGAAGCCCGCGCTGCGGCTTCTTCCGACCGTGTTAAAGACCCGGTGTTTGATTTATCTGGCTCTGAGGAGTTAGATATTTTCAACACCGAATCACGTAGATATGGGGATTCGCCACCCCATATTCCCGTTATTGAGGAGTTGCTGGAGGTTGTAACCAGGGCAGTGGCTAAATTAAATGTTGAATGGCCATTTAATAAGCAGGAAGCGACTAAGAAAAATAAAATGGATGAGCACTTCCTGCAGACCCAGTCACAATCTCCGTGTCAGAGCCTTCCCTTTTTCACTGATCTCCATACTGAGTTTTCGAGATCGTGTAAAAATCCATGTTCATCTCAATTATTTTCCCCCCATGTATATATTTACTCATCTATTAGGGAAACTAATGAGAATGGTTATGAGGTGATGCCTCGGGTAGAGTAATATTTTGCGAAACACTTCCCTCCAAATCTCGTACATCGAATTTGTTAGGGAAAGCATATATGGCGGTGGGTCGAGCCGGTGCATGCCTACACACGATGGGGTTATTACAGGCATACCAGGCTGACCTCCTCAAAGAGGTGGATGATAACTGAGAGGTCTCACTCGACGGTATTACTGAATGGCTGACTTATCTCTCCGTATTATTAAGGAGACGGCCCGTACCATTGGCCGTTCTATGGCAGCACTAGTCGTTTCAGAGAGACATTTGTGGCTAAATCACTTGGGGATCGGGGAGAAGGACAGGGCCTTCCTTCTCGATGCCCCCCTTTCGCCTTCTGGCCTCTTTGGTGACGCGGCAAGAACCGTTGCCGAGAGGCTTCAGGAGGCAGAGCGACAATCAGCTATCCCCAATTGTCAGTCCAGGTCTCATGGGGTTGCTGCCAGGGGGCAGCCTCATGGGACAGCCGCCAGCTCCTCATATTTTGAGAAGGTTGCCTCTCGTGCCCCCCCATATAAGGCTTGGGGCCAGAGGAAACATTCTCGCACAAAGCCCTCCATACCGAAGTCAGGTCTGAGGACTGTCTCTCGGGTTAAGATGCCCCTGACCAAGAGGTCTTGTCGTAACACGCGGACCCTTATAGGCGTTCCCCCAGGAGGGCGAGTATAGGCCTTGTTTTGGATCTCAGGGTACTGGATAAACCTCCGAGGGGGTTCAAATTCAAGATACCGACTGTCAGTCAGACCAGCTCCGAGGACTGGTCTGTCGTGATAGATCCACAAGCTCCTTAACTCCTCGTTCCCTTATAACCCCATCACAGGAAGTTTCCGAGAACCGCTTTAGGGGGAAAAGTGCATCAGTTCCGGACTCTTCCATTCGGCCTAGTATTGTATCCCACCACCTCCTCGGAATGCATGGTCACTGTCCTAGCTCCATGGAGTCTTCAGGGCATCCTCATTCCCGTCCATTGACTAATAGAGCAGACGGTTCAACACCGAGGTGTTGTTCTGCGTCTCGTGAGGTGCTCAGGAATATGACTCAGAGTCTGGGAAAAATCACTAGTTCCTTTTCAGAGAAACCGATTCCTGGGGGCGGTGTAGATTATAGTCACGATGCAGGCACAATTGTTTCCAGCTCGGACATTCACCTTCCTGACCGTAGTCATGAATATCAAGCTAGGCCAGGCCACCACTATATGACCTTATCTAAGAGTGGGCTCGCTGGCAGCAGTGTTCAACATACTAATCTTTGGCCTGCTGTACATGGGGGCCCTGTAGTAGTGGCTCAGGACCAGTGGGTTTTTCCCAAGGGGGAACCCACTCCGCATGACCAGAGTTATGTGCATATGCCCTCGTTTTCTGATCATGGGAAGGAAGTTATGGTTCCTGCTCATAGAACCTGGGTTGGAAACGCAGGGTCGGAGCAGATTTCGGAGAGGCCATCAGGTTTTATTTTTGACAGACAATATGTCGGTAGTCTCTCTGATCAAAGATGGGGCAGTCATCCTGTCGAGGCAGGGGCTGCGGCCCGGGGATTTCAAACTCCACCCCAAGTTGGCTTTAGCCGGGATGGAGGTCGGTTTGTCGGAGGTGTTCCTGTTTCCCCTTCATAGGGACGGCCACCTTCCGCGCCACTTCTCCCGTACTCTTCCATCTCCGCTGGGTCTGGATATCATGATACAGACATGGTTGAGGCCACGTCTGTGTATGTTTTCCCTGATTGTTTTGCCCCCAGGGGTTCTAGAGTGCAAGAGGGTTCGGCAGTACGGGATCAGATTACTCCTAGTAGCCCCATACTGACTGGCCCGAATATGGCTTCCGAACATCTGGGCTCTCCTGGCAGGCCTTCCGCGGTAAATCCGTATCAGGATGGTCCTCCCTCCTCAGTCCGAGGTTGTAATATTTTACCCTTGGCTGAAGCCCAAGAAGCCGCTGGATTGGCCCTTGAGGGGGACCAATTCATAAACTCTGGTCTCTCAACCGAGGTTGTTGAGACCATTCTAAACTCAAGAGCCTCCTCCACGAGGAAACTTTATGCATTTAAATGAAAAATTATCATTTTATGGTGCAGAGAACGTCAGTTGTACCCAGTTAACTGCCCAGTGGCTTCAGTGCTGGAGTTCCTCCAGAATCGTTTCTCTGACGGGCTCTCCCCGTCCACGCTTAGGGTCTATGTTGCGGCTATATCTGCCTTCCACACGCCTTTAAGGGTGGGCACTCTAGGGACACACCCACTCATAATTTGTTTCCTTCGTGGAGCCAGGAGGATGAGGCCTGCCATCCAGCCTAGGGTCCCCACGTGGGACCTGGCAGTGGTCCTCGAAGGGTTATCCCTGGCACTCTTCGAACCCTTGGATAAGGTGTCTGAGAAATTTTTATCCTTTAAGGTAGCCTTCCTGCTCGCTATTACTTCCCTGAAACGAGTTGACGACCTGCTGGCGCTATCTGTGGCTCCCTCTTGCCTCGAGTTCACTCCGGGCAGAGAGAGAGCCATTCTCCACCCTAGACCTGGCTACGTGCCTAAGGTGCCCACGGATGTGACACGGTCTTTAACCCTCTGGGGTCGGCGGTATCGCCGCCGATACCAGCTCATTTTTTTTCTTATCAGTGCAAAATAGACTCAAAATACTCTGTTGTTTTTGATCTTACATATAAGTGTTATACATCATTCAAAACTGTTAAATGTCTTCTTTTATTTGTGTACACTCATAATAAAAACAAAATGTTGTGTTTTTCGTAAAATAAAGAAAATTAACATGATGCGCATTCTGCCGTCTCTCTCAATGTGAAGTTCATTCTGAAACGCGACAGAAGATAATCTGTTACTCAACGAATGTCTGTCACACAGACTTGAAACGCATGTCTTTACAACGCTTGGAGTCTCTATTTTTAAATGATGTAAATGATATCAAAAACAAATATTCTATGTTTAAGTTATCCGTATGAAAGCAGCGACAGTACAGTTTCTCAAACGCGTCCTAATTAAATCTAATGTGACCACACCCACGCGCGCAAGAGCTGTTCAGATGCAAATGATCCACGCGGAGGAACGCGGAGCTGTTAACGCCCTCTTCACCTCAAAACAAAGAATTGGAGACTTGGTCAGTAACTTACTCCACTCTGCTTTTCATCGAGTTTGGATGTGTTTGTGCTGTGTTGTTTCACTTGGATTTATTTACCTCAGAAGAATTAGAAGAACGCGATTTGAAGATGAGAAGATTTTTAAGGTAAGACATTTTAAACTTGTGCCAGACTAAAATGTACGTTATGAAATGAAATTTGAGTAAAAAGCCTAATGTCGTACATGTATGTGTATCTATATGTAGACAGAAACATGTTGAAATGTGAACTAGACTGTTAGGCAACCTTTCAATGCTAAATGTAGCCTATACATGTACCACACGAGGATATTTTTATGTTCGATAATAAAACAGCATGATAAAAGTAGGCTCGCGAGTGTTTACTCTAACATGGTGAATATTAAAATGTTTAGACCCGTGTTTACTGTTAAATACTGTGTTTGTGGATATGTGCTCAAACCTCAGATGTATAATATGGTAACAATAATGTTTAATAGTTTGGAGCGGCTCAATCGCTTCAGTAAATGTTCTCTGCACGCGCTGTGAGTTTGAGTCAGTTTGAAAGCAAAACGGGACAAACAGTAGGCTTTATGTTTTTACTCCAAATGTTTCCATTCGTTATGATGTTATGAAATGAGATGTGTATGTATGTGTGTGTGTGTGTGTGTGCATTTTGTACATTTTAAAAAGCAATTTTAACCAGAAATATCTAAAATGTATTCCCAAAATCGTGCAGCCCTATAGTTTCTCTGGAAATCAGCATGTTCACAGCTGGTGTTTTTTTTTATTTTGTTTTTTTTATACAGGGACCAGATGCCCCACTGATGAGTCCTGCTGACTTCAACATTCACATGAGTCTCTGTACATGAACATGGCAAAGTGAAAAATCAAACACCTTGGAAATGACAGGTATGTACTATGTTTCAATGGCACACAGGTGTGTGACTTTTCAAGTCTCTGTCTTTAGATCTGTCTCTGTTCAATAATGTGCTTTATTTGTCATTTGTTGTGTTGTAAATAAATCCAAACAATCTAAAAGCCATTCTTTTTTAAGTCTCCTCATTCTTTGTGCAAGGCTTCTCATGATGATAGCACCTAATAGGGCCATTAGGGGAGGGTCTTTGTCTTTCTCAGGTGTGAAACACTATATATTAATGGGTGGTTAACGCCTACCCGCATAAAGCTTTCTCACACAAAACATGTCTAAGAAATCTAAAATCACTTTATTGTCTTATCTGAATGAGTAGGCAGGATAATTTTCACATAGTTTTGGAGCAAAATATTCTAGGCTACATGATACAATTTTCAAAAGTCTTGTGAAGAAATAATTAGTATGGGTTTCATGACCTTATTTCAGTGACAATTATTATTATTTTTTTTCACAAACCACGCATAAACGTTGTAGCAACATCGAGATGTGCCTTAATTAGCTCAAATTATTTATAGGGAATTTTAATAATTAATCATGAAATATGATTAATATAGTTGCATATTACAGTTCTATTATCGAAATTGAAAACAGATCGATTGTATGTATGAATGGTAAATCATAACGAATTATAATTCCTCATTCATATATCAATGGTCTCATTATAGATCGATTATATAAGAAAACTTTTTTAGGGAATTAATTAGTTATCAAACAATCGGTTTGTCCAGCAAACAGCCGTAAGATTAACTTACCAATTTCTCAACAAAGTTATCCCTTTTTATAAACTCCAAGAAATCTCAATGTTCTGGCCGTGAACATAAATTTTCTCGTGTTTATAAAATTTACGTTACTGATATAGTAACAACTTGTAAAGCTTTGTAGCTATGAGATATTCATTTCATTGACTTGTAAATGAGCACTTCAGGATCAATCAAGAATATAATGGTTTTAATAAAATGAAACTACAGATACAGAATTCTACATTTAAACACGGGATACATGTATGTACAGTAAACAGTAAAACTAATGAGACAGACGAATAACAAACAGGAGTAAGAGGGAGAGAGAGAGAGAGTTGTGAAGAGAGAGAGAGAGAGAGAGAGAGTAAGAAGATGAGAGATCTTCTGGTTTGGCAAAATTCATCACAGACAGAACCTTTTGAATTAGAACAAGACTCAACAGATCTTAAATAAGCATAGTAAAACGGATACTTGCACAGGTAAAGCTCTTTGGTGGGGCTGATCTGAAAAAGGCGTGTGTGCGTGTCTCTGTCATGTGGATGCCGAGCGTTCGGGTTCGTCCAGCGAGAGCGGCGTGTTTGAATGTCCTTGTAGGTGAAGCTTGCCAGTCTGGCTGTGTTCATTTTCTTCGCGAGAAGACATGAACAGAGGAGATTTCGAAAAAGATAAAATAAACTTGAAGAAAACAAAAAGAGAAACGATGGATCATCACACTAAGGCGAGGTCCAGATGCACGAGGAGTCACATGATGAAGAGAGCAGGAAGAGCCAGGGAGTTTAGGAAGAGAGTTTTCAGGAAGGTTTCAGAAGCGTTTCAGAAGGGAGAAGGGAAGCTCGGCGCGTCTCTTTAAGGACACTTAGGTTCACGCCCCTTCTGGCATGAAGACACCAATCAGCTGGGAGAAAAGTGCCCGCGGAAGATTCCTCTTTGTCTTGTCAGGATCATTTATGATGGTATAACATTTTGTCATTCCTACCCAGAAAGATTGTACAAACCGGACAATAGATTTTACAGTAATATCCTATGTATGACTGGTTCAGTCAAGACAAGACGGTCAAACAGCTACCAGACATGGCAGGTAAAAGTAGAAGAACACAGAGTTACATTCATATGCAGAATTACAAGCATTTTAAAGTTTCTTCACACGACTATAAAATTGTCAGTACTTCCAGTATGGCATGTGACGACATCTAAGCACAAAAATGAATACATTTAAAACATGTAGAGGCACTTCTCTCTGAAAATTTCCATGGCTGGTGTTTGTGTGTTAATGTGTTGGAACATTCTTTTGATGAACTCTTAGACTTCAGAGCTATACACTAGCAAACCACACTTCTTATTATAAAGCAAAGCTAATAAGATATGCATGCATACAGGAAGGTTGGATACAATTTCTGTGTTATATACATTTATATACACATTATAGGACATTTGTGTGTGTGTGTGCATTAATGTGTGATTGTCCTTCAGCGTTCAGGCAGTGCTCTGTTTGTGAGGTGATCAAATCATGACAGACCCTAAGGGGTCGCGTGGTCTTCGGCCGGACTCACGAGATGTCATCTCGAGTCACATGTCCAGAGCTGGCTCAACTCGTAAGCAAAGCACTTCGTTGTTCATTCATTAGAGAAGACGCTGCATGTGCGAATGGAGTCAATGATTTAATCAATTCAAAACACTGTCCCCTTTGTTTCACGAATGGAAGAGACTTTAGTAAATTAGAATCTAGTTAATTTACTCCACATACCAGTGCTGGCTAGATTACCTATCTGATTATCACTACATTCCCCCTTTTGGCGGTTTGGCAGGACCCGTGTGGGCGGCCTCGTTAAACCGTCACATTGGTCAGATGGTAGGTAAGTCAGGAAAGTAGGATGGCAGGTGGAACCTGATGGTAGGATAGCAGGTGGATCATGATGGAAGGATAGCAGGTGGATCATGATGGTAGGATAGCAGGTGGTCGTTAGGACTGAGGGCTCAGCTCGATGAGGTTCGGCGTGGTCTCTGACCTGGCACCCCCTTTCTGGGGACTCCGTCTGAGACCTTCAGACATGGCTTTCGTGAGCTCGGCTGTGTCGCATCTGGTTGAGTCTTCTGTACAGAATGAAGGCTATACATAGTGTCAGGGGATGGCTGATTACCTGTAGAGATGCACAGCGCAATGTCGGCCGCGGTCCAGGCTTGGACAACGGGTGAGGTGGTCAAGACTGGCGGTCGAGACGAAGCTTGGAGGGCTGAATCGATAGGAGCAATGTCAATTAGCTGGGACCACCTTTTTGCAACCACAATTCCCGTTCTGGAGTTAGGGTGACAGTGTGGTTCCTGAAGGAGGATGGGGCTTCCAGTGCTAACCTGTACTCTCTGCTTGGAAGATGGAACAATGTCAGGTCATCCAGGTGGAGGATGGCACTTTTCAGTACTTGAAACCACACGCTCTGGTTAAACAAGGTGACACGGGTGGCCGTGTCATGTTGGTTGTAAGTGAGAGTAGCTGTTCGCACGGGAGTGTTGACGAGCCATCTGTCACCTACAGTCTCTGCTTGTATCCCGGTGACTTGCGTGCGAGGCTTGGCTTCTGCAAGGCAGCGTGTGTCGCTGATCATGGGTTGCAAACCGCAGATTCCGTCAGTGTTGTCTTTGAGGAAGGGTTTGCTAGGGCAGAGATAGTGAATGTCTTTGGTCGTGGGCTGCACATGTGGGGCCAGGTGCAGCGGTGTGTCGCTGGTCATGTGGTAGGCCACCCCGTCCGGGGCTGTGACCAGCGGAGTTTGAGCAAAGTCTTTCTGGAAGACAGTAAACAGCTGTTTCATAGATTTTACTGTCTGGTTCAGCAGAACGCTGTGAATGTTGAGAATTACCACAGTTCCCATCAATGTCTTTCCGATGGTCTGCAGGGATGCACTCTGTGTTGTGAGTTGCAGTCTTAGCTGTGGGACCTCAGTCCGAATTTCAGTCACATGGTTCACTGCGTTGGCACTGGGCATACCAATGCTTAACAGAGTTCTGACAGCAGCGGTGGCTCCGAGCAAAGCTCCCAGGAACCGTTTGAAACGGTAGTTGTGTCCACCTAAGTCCGCTTGTGTGACAGTCATTTTATCAAGTTGGTTGAGCATGTGCTCGGCATTGGCCTTGGCGTGAGCGAGGGAGTCCTCTGTCCATCGGGCACGGGTCCAGCTGTACTGCTGGGCTGCTGTGCTGGGGTGAGGTGCTCTGTAGACGTTGCGGGGGTTGCGTCGAACACACACTTTCTGGGTGTGGTTCCTGCAGTTGGTGATCAGGAGTTGTTGTCCTCTCCGGACGATGCCTGCTGTCGAACCTGGTGAGATGTGGCTGTCCTCTGGTTGGCTGGAGGCACAGGCATCGCGAACCACAGCAGCATCCTGGTAAAAGTGAAAGGGAGAGAGACAGAGAAAGGGAGGAAAAATTTCAGCGAGTGTCGTCCTCGGTTGGCTCGGACAGTCTTTTCGCTTTGAGGATGCCGGTATGCCACTTGCTTCGGTGTCTTGCAAGTGTCTCTGGTGCTGAGCTGTGCAGCACGTGGTGCGTCCAGGGCGTACATTGGCATGACCCCCCTTTTGCACTGTGGCATCACAAGCTTTGGCGCAGTGATGGCATCAGGTGCAGAACGCTGAATGTTGTCCTGTGCACGCAGCATGTGCTTGTTGACTTAGGTTGTCAGAGGCACTGGTTGTCGCTGGCTGCACATGGCTTCGTGGGTGGTTGGAGGGGTATGAGAGGTGGTTTCTCAGTGTCCATTGTTTTGTCACAGTCTTTGGTAGCTAGAAGGTTAAGGTCAGGTGAAGCAGGGGCTCTGTGACATTTGGTCATACTTGTGGTGAGAGACTAATGCATGACCCTAAAAGTTTAGAACCACGGTTTAATGGGTTCGCTAGATATGTAGCATAAAGTTAGGTGTTTCATGTGTATCTAGCTAGTGATGTGTATCTAGCTAGTGATGTGTCTCTTGTATCTTTATCATCTTAGCTGTGGATGTTAGGAGGCTAAGACTTGTGTGGTTCCGAGAGTATTTCCTGGAGAGGGCATAGCCAAGATGAAATAAATTACTTAAGATGGTTCATACGACTAAATTATTTCTCTGGACTTAAGTAGTGGTTCACTACGGCTTGACGAAGTGAATGATGGGGAGAAAAAGGACAGCTTTCCTATTCAAATTATGCTTATTATCAATCCTTTGGACTATAGTTGTGCCCTAGTAAATTGTTGAAATTACTTTTGTTGCAGGGTCACAAAAATGAGTGCATTTGTTGAAAGTAAACACAATCACAAATAAAGGTGTCTCTGTTTCCTTTCTGGGCCCAATGGGAAATGGAACCACATTCGAACAAGGGAGGAAATTAAATTAACTCATATAGATGACCAAATAGACAGGGGAATAGCTGACTGCTATTATTATCAAAGTGGGAAAAAGAATAATAAAATAAAATAACAATAAATAAATAAGTAAGTAAATAAACATAAAGTAAGTAATCAAAACAGCGGTAATGATTTGAATGTGAGAATAATCAGTAGCGCTAGTGACTAAACTTTGGATTTGTTTGCACCAACACTCCACAGTGGGTTACAGCGGTTGCTTGTTCAAGGCCACACTCTGTGTGTCCCTCCAAATGTTTAGTCAACATGCTGATGGAAATTCTCATTACTATACGAATTCTTCTCTAGCTGCACAGTTAACATGTAGTTAAACTTAAGTTTGATTGACAGGGCATCTGCAAATTTAGCTTACAGCGCTCAGCCAGGACTATGGTTAATTAGTGAAGGTGAAAGTTTAGCTGAGAAGAATTGAAAGTAAGGAAAGTGAGGAATTACAAACCCTAACTGGGGTAAAAGAAAGTATTCGAGAATACTTTGAATTGTGTAAACAAAAGCTGCAATTAAGGCTTCCAGTGAATGATGCTAACTGCTAACTGTAGAAGTTATTATTTAGCTTAGCCTAAGCTGGGTGAATGCTAGGGTAGGTTAGCCTAGCCATGTAGGCTGGTTTGTTTACAACGTGACATCACAAGTTAGCACTTCCTGTGACCAGTTGTTGTCATGGGAACCAGAGCATGTCAGAACAATTCAACAGTATCTGCAGAGGGTCTGCACATTTTACTGAGTTATTCATGTTTGAACGGGTTAAAAGGGGACTCCTATACTTTAAGTCTTTCAAGAACTTGGTGTTACATTCAGTAAAATGCAAATGTGTTTTGGCATTTGTTACTTTTACTCATGGAACTCTTCTCTTTACTTTAAACAACTTATTCTATTTGTTTACAGAGTAAGAAATTAGATTAGCTGTAAGTCAAAGGTTGTCTAAGCCTATATAGTTACGTCCCTCTTATGCATAAAAGCAGACTTTTCAGCTAGTGAACAGTTTTGACCGCTAGGTATCTCTCTGCTTGTAGATGCAGCTAAAGTTTAAGAGTTGGTGAGCACACACAACAAAAGGTTTTGATTATCTTAGTAGATGTGCATTAAGCAGCGTCGACTGATGACTGGTTTCTTACATGTCATAACCAGTGGCGGATCTAGAAAATTTTATATGGGGGGGCAAAGGGGTGGCAAGAGGTCTTGGCAGGGTGGCAGGGGTAGACGGTACATGGGAATCCCTATATGTGAATTGCTTTAACAAAACAAACACAAAAACACTTTTAATCATTATTAAATGATTAACGTTATTGTTTAATCATGCCCTTACACACTACAAAGGTTTTTAGGAATGATTTATTAACAAATCCCTCTGAAAATATCTTCAGAATACTGCTAAGTGTATAACTGGAAAGTTTGGTGTACATAGGTGCTACACAGGCTGAGATGTTTGTACTGGAGAATGACAAAAAACTAATTTTGAGAAAACAGCATTTAAAGATTTGTAATGTAAAAATTCATACTTTTTTTAGTGGAAACAACTATTTACAGACACAATATCTTACCAAATCATTAGCAACAACAATACAAACCACCTAAATCACAGCATTTATGGCCTTCAACTGAACAGAAAAACAGTCAAAAACGCATATCTAAATGTCAGAGCACGTCACGTGATGCATCTGAACGAATCACGTTGTCAGAAATTGACATCAGCCAATGAGATTTCGGTTTTAGAGTTAAATGCCCATTGTACTTTCACGATTGGTTGCTGATTAAAAGGAAATTACCATATTTGGATACGACAACAATGTACAGGAGAGAGAGCTTTCCAACAGAGATGTATGTGATGACATTGACATGCAGCGATCGCGGAGCAACATGTTGATTTAGAACGACAACTTCTGTTGAATTTAGGAGAATACTGACGCAAATAGACAAAGTGTAGTAAAATAAAGTCCTAAATGTGTTTTTTTGGAAAAAAAATTTCACCACAAGTCTGAAAGAAGACATGTTATTCAAGACAAATAGCCCAAAATCTTCAAATTAACCAGTGAAAAAAACCCCGATGTTTTTGTGTCTCGCCTTAAGCTGTTCTTGTCTTTACTAAAATCAAAATTAGGCTAATCAAAGGGAAGAGTGCTCTTACAAATCACGAGGGAGCGAATTGACCGCTGATTTTGGCTAACGTAATAGACGCGCTGTTTTTGCTGATGCTGAATCGTCTTTAGTATACAATACATTCATTACAAATGTAACTTTAAGTTAAACGTGTGTGTTTAAACTACACCTGGGGAAACTCACTTCACCTTCAGAGGCTCTGGGGAAGCTCACTCTCTCCAGTCGGGTTGCAGGGCCACCTCACCGCAGCAGACTCGCTGTGTGTGTGTGTGAGCCGCCAACGCCGCTCTGCACGTTTGAATCAGGGACGCAGGGGGGAGGGGCTAATAATATATTTAAAATTAAAAATTAAATTGTTCACTTTTGGTAAATGTATTGTTTAGTTCACTGTTTTGAGAAGCTTGTGGACATAGTGGCAGGTTGTTTTTACAAGTACAGTTTTTGGATCATCAAAGTTAGGGGGGCAGCAGGGGGGGCAAGGCTCTAGAGAGGGGGGGCACCTGCCCCCCCTTGCCCCCCTGTAGATCCGCCCCTGGTCATAACCCATTACTCAAAACAAAAACAAAAAAATTGCTGTTGGTTCTTTTCAGATGTTACACTTCGAGAGTAACAAATAGAGTGAAACCAAAAATAAGAGATAGGATGAAACCAGAAATGAAGAGGAAGAAAGGAGTGTTTCACCTATTTAAGTTTAGCTAGGAGACATAAGTAAACTGGTGTTCCTTATGGGTAAGCTGCTAAACTTAGACTAAACTGGCAGGGACACATCAAACATCAAGATCAACAGAAGAAGAAACCACGGGAAGTGTTTGCAGTTCTGTCTGGGGCCTACTGTGCGTTTGTGTTAGCCGTACTTCATGTACTTAGCTTGGTGCTAAGGAGTGAGGAGGGGTAAAACACAAACAGGAAGTAGAAGATTACTGACCTGTGTAACTCGCTAAGGAGACAACAGTCGCTAGATATTGTAATCCTATAGAGAGAAAGAAGATGAGGATAGTGACTAGTGATAGTGACTTTATCTAAAATAAAGTAAAGGTAAAGTTAGAACGTCCTTATAGCTCTAGGAGACTAAAGGGAGAGCCTATCAGGCAATGTAATTAAATTTCAAATCTAGTTAAGCTTTATTGAGCTGAATAAGGATTCAGGCTGAAACCTGAAGTAAATAAATTGAAATAAAATCAAAATAAAAGGGTAAACATCGAGTGTTCTCATAGCTCTAGTAACTAGAATGGAAATCGACTAAGCAAATTGATTTAATTAAATCCCAAATTTAATTTAATTCAACTGAACTGAGTGGGAATGTTCAGGCTCAACAGGTGTAAACACTCACAAATAAAATAGGGGTCGCCTTAAAGGGTTAGTTCGCCCATTTAAGACATGAAGTTGTATCCAATCCTTACCAGCACTTTAGTACATACACACTGACCCACTCTGTTGTCACCTCCCTGGTCAGAGTTCTGTCCGCTGGAAGTTTTTCAATAAAGTACTCCCGGTTATTTTCCGGGGCCACAAAACTGTGCTTTTTACGTGAAAAAAATGATTTGCGTTTCAAAGCTTGATTAATTTACCACACAAAAAACACGCCGGTCAAAATTCATACCTCAGTTTTAATCGGCACTATTTTCGATCCATTTCTATCAATCCGCGCTGCTGTCAACGTCAACAGTGCACACGTTCCGATCGTGTGATTTTTTTTTCCCAAACCACTTCAGCGGAAATCCCGCCCTGCAGCTGATTCTAAAGTTGTCATTGGTCATGTCAATCACTGTACAGATTGCCTACACCAAACACTGATCCCTAAACCTACCCGTCACTGTAACCTAAACCAATGAAATCGGCTGCAGGGCGGGATTTCGTGGTTTGGGAAAAAAAAAATCACGCGTTCCGATCAGCTGTTCCATAGTGTTTACACAATCGATTGACAACGACGTAAAAAGTATTAAATTAACAATGGTGCGAACTTGTAAATTCCCAGGCTGTGACCACAATTGTGCCGGGATCAAAGTTCAGATTCCATCGTTTTCCTGTTTCGAATATAACTATGAGACAGCTATGGCTGGTTGCCATCGGCTACTCTGCGGGAGCTAAAATATCCAGAATAAAGGATTTTCGTGTGTGTAGTGCTCACTTCAGCGAAGACGATCCCCAACCAAGGAGGAAAAGGAAAATTAAAGAGTTTTGCTGTACCAGTACCACGGGTAAGCTCTATTTACTAACTTTATGATTAAACTGATGTTTAGACTCCATTATAAAACACGTGAAAAGATGTCTAATATAAAAACAGCTATAGGGATATTGGTACAATTTGCTGAGAAAACTATTTGATTGAACACACACACAATTGAGGTTTTGTGTTGCAATCAATAACATTGTCGTTGTGCTAAAATTACTTTCATCATCTGATCCGTCTGGCATTGTGCTAAAATTGGTTTCATCATCAGAAGTTTCGCAGTCAGACATGTTGTCAGCGAGTCGCGCTATCAACAGTTGATCGGAACGTGCGCACTGTTGACAGCAGCGCGGATTGATAGAAATGGATCGAAAATAGTGCCGATTAAAACTGAAGTATGAATTTTGACCGGCGTGTTTTTTGTGAGGTAAATTAATCAAGCTTTGAAACGCAAATAATTTTTTCACGTAAAAACGCACAGTTTTGTGGCCCCGGAAAATAACCGGGAGTACTTTATTGAAAAACTTCCAGCGGCCAGAACTCTGACCAGGGAGGTGACAACAGAGTGGGTCAGTGTGTATGCACTTTAGTGCTGGTAAGGATTGCATACAACTTCATGTCTTAAATGGGCGAACTAACCCTTTAAGTCAAAATAAAATAAATAACAAATGAAAACAAAAGTATCTGGGTTTCAATTTGAAAGTGAAAGCGAAAGTGAAACCAAGAGGGAGGGGGTCAAGAGGTGGTTAAGCAAAGTCTTTATTGTGTCAGAAGCCCGCATAAGCTATTTTGGTTGTTGTAAACAGCGGAGCCAGCGGAAGTGGCTCTGAGGTAGGCAGTTTAGTTCGTAAAGTTCCCAAGCAGTGTTTATTCACCTCAACCTTGAGGGTTGAAAGTGGCCCCAGCTTGTTGTTTAATGCGCCGGGTTTGGCAAAGGCATGTGTTTGATCATATAGCTGCAGGTCAGTCATGACCTTTGGGCAGCAGGTGTCAAAGTCTTTTAGTGAGCTGTAAGGTGCAGGGTAGCACAGTTGAACCTTGACCTGGTGTTGAGTCTGTGTCTTTTCATGGCTGGCTGTAGGAGTTCCTGTGATCTCTGTTGCCTGCCCGTCTGGCTCTGGTGACGTGTGTGACTGAAGGGGGTCAGGTTCTCGCGCTTGAGCCCAAACTTGCAGTTGTTTGAAGTCTCAAATTAAAGGCTCAAATCGATCTAGCAGCTCTTTGCCAATTCGAAGTGAAAAAGTGTTCATCTGTGAGATGAGCACGTGATGGGCTAGACTCGAAGGACCAATTGTCAGGTGAATGTGAGCTACCTGTTCTAGCCAGATGTTGTTCTGGCTGTACGACTGCACGTTCAGCTCACACGTTTGAGATGTAAGAGTTCGATCTTGTCTCTTAGCTTTGAGTCTTTCAAAAAGTTCAGCTGATATCAATCAGGTTTTATGGATCAGGTTTCCCAGAAGTCTTGGCGTTGGGGCTGGTGTGTTGATCGATGGGCGGTTAGGGCCGGCCTTGTGTGGGTCGCTGCGGAGGCAGGTAGCCAAAACAGCATTGCTTGGTCTTTCGGGACTTTGGTCCCAGTTGTGTGACACTGTGCTGTCAAGCTCAGGCTGTGCAGCGGTCAGCTGTGGTGGCTGGGTGATGCTGTCACCTTGTGGTGTGACAGCTGGCTCTGTGGCCTGGGGCCAACGAGCAGTGTTCAGGGTGCTTAGACACAGGATGTCGGGCTCGTACCTCTTGTTTCTCTTGTGAGATCTCCCGTGAAGAAGCTCTTTCGGCACCTTCAGGATCTCTGCCGTCTCTGACGTGGCTGGGTGTTGTGGGGCGCCCTCTATGGGCAGCTCTGAGTAGTGTTCAGAGACAGAGTAGATTGTGTGGTCTTTCAAAGTCTTTTCGGACACAATCTTTTGCTTAATGTGAGCTTTGTGGGCCAAGTCTCGTAGCTGTTGGGTAGACATGCTACGGGGACAGGCCAGGACACCTAGGTGATGACTCACCGTGGGATGCAGATTTCGGGGAAACAGAGTTCTGAAGTTGAAATCTTCTTCCATACCTGGGTGATTTTGGGCTCCGAAATAGGCTTGTCAGAGTTGGTTGTTGAGGGTCTGTGGGGTTTCAAGTCGGGCCTGCTTGAGGTCCATGGCGGTGAATAACCCTTGGCCTGATTCTGGATCAGAGAATTCACGGATCAAAGCTTGTTGCAGCTGCTGGTAGTCAGTTTTGACAGTGTCTTTTTGACGATTTAGGAGGCTGCGCACCTCACGGCTGGACGTAATCCTTATCAGGTAAAGTCTGTCCCACGCGGTTGTGTTGGTAACAGTCTGTAAGTGAAAGTCAATGTCTTGCAGGTAGGCGTGCACGTCGTGGCCTCTTGCAGGGTTCGAAGTGAACGTCGGGATGTTTCTGGCCAGCTTGTCAAGTTCTTTGGGAGCCGTGCCGTGGTTAGTGGCAGGGGTTCTTTGGAAAGGCTCTCCCCCTTTCGCTGACGGGGGTTCTTGTGGGCTGGCTGGTGGTGTCTTGAACGGTGGACTTTCGCCCCCCCTTTTCAGCTCTGTGCGAACAATGTCAAGTTCGTATTCGAGATCTTGTCTCTGCTGAACAAGCTCGTGGATTTTAGCTTGGGCCGCTTGCAAGTGTTTTTCGCAGGCCTTGGCTTTAGTGTCTATTTCTTTTAGTTCAGTCTCTGCTCTTGCAAGGAGAGCTTCACCGTTTTGGAGTTTCATGTTGAGCTCCTCTCTGGTTTCTTTCTCTGACTGCTCTTTTCGGTCTGTGTGTAGACGAAGATCAGACAGGGCAGTTTGAAGTCTTTCCACTTCCCTCTGTAGCTTGGGGTCGGTGTCATCCTCTTCCTCGGTTTCGAGGAGTAGTTGATCTAGACGATTGACGATCTGGGCCTCCTCCGCTTGCATCTTTAGCGTTGCTCCTTCATGCTCCAGGGCGATGCGGCTCCTTTCGTGGAGGCGTGCTTGTGCGATGAGCTTGTGAGCGAGGTTTCCGACGTGTCGGGCCCAGTCTTTGTCGTTGTAGCTTTGGCTCGGTTTGTGAGCCAACAGCTTGTCCAAGTCGGCGTCCAGCTGCTCTTGGCTCGGGGGCTCTGAGTCACTGGCGACCTTGGGCAGGAGTAGAGGTGTTGTGGATCTCGGCCATGTCTCCAGGTTGTCCCAGCGGGCTGCGGGACTGGAAGACCGGAACATACTAGTTTGCTGCGGGCGAGAAGAGCACAACACACACACAAGAAAGCAAAACCACTGCAAGTTCGTTTACGAGCTAATGAATTATGCTAATACGGGCTATGCCGTCTATGAGAATTTTGGCTAACTGATGCAGACAGTTAGATTGGGACAATTTGCGTAGGTCAGCGCAAGGCCTAAATAAAGATTTTGACAGGGCGGCAGCCTAGTGGGTCACATGGTGACGCTAGCTGCTCAGTGGTCGATCTGTTATTTAGCTGTCCTTTGTGTCATAGGTTCTGTCTCTAGGTGAACTGAAAGAAACAAATCACAACAGAACGGAAAAATAGTGTGATAGAAAAGATTGCAGTAAAATTAAACAGAACAAATGAATAGGTCTGTAATAAAATGGGAGATATACTAACACAGAGAGTGTTACAGGAGATAAGGAGGCCTGAGCCTGCTATTCAGCTGGATTTATAGCCGGGCCCACGGGCTAGTGGGTTTACCGGTGGAAAGCCTAGGAAAAAGGGGTGTGGCTTAGAGAAGAGAAGATGAACTCAACACTTAAATGGCCAGGGGAATATCTAATATTCTCTGGCCTAGCCTAAGTGGATGGATTTTACCTTATTTAGTTTGCCTGGGTGAATTGAGGTCACTCTGGTTGGAGCCAGCGTCGTGGTTAATCCTTCCGTCGCCCCCACGCTCAACCGCCGTGTCCTCGGGCCTCTCTGTTCATCTCTACCAAGGTGCATCCCTTTCAAACAATCTGCGACTTTGGAGTGCCAGATTTCTGATGACACAGTTTTATGTGTCGCACCAATGGAAAGAGACAGGGAAGTCCGAGACTCACTCACGGTCCGCGCCGGTAACGCCAGTCAGACAAACCAGCTTGCCGGAAACCAGCCAGAGATGACCGTCAAATCACCACCTGGGGAATTCTACGTACAAATACAGAACAGGATTTAGCAAGCGAAACTCAAAGTGAATTAAGGTTTTCTTGTTTAACCCAATGGGGTAATTATGTATGTAGAAATAAAGGCAAAGGCTTTATTAAATAATAGTAAACTAAAGGAAATGATGATAATGTTGGTAATTATCAAAATGACCTAACCCAAAAGAAAAAAATAGAAAATAACGAAAGCCAGAGGCCCAAAGGAGGAGGCAGGTAGTAGCGTGTTTGTGTCACTTGAATAGGCAAACTTAATTCAAATTTAATTCAAAGAGGGTTAAATTAAATTTAAATAAGCATGTACGAAGAATTAAAAGGAAAATCAGAATAATATCAAATAATCACTAATGATAGCAGTGAAGTATCATCCACAATTATTAGATAATCAAAAACGAAAGGTAGAACTAGAGAGAGCAGGCTGAACGCAGGAGGAAGTGAACCGTAGTAGTGGGTTTTTTGCCACCAGGGGGCACACTTGTGGTTAGCCTGGTTGAATCAGCCACCTTAATTTAAATTTAAATTCACAGAAGTTGAAATCAAATCTAAATAAACGTGTACGGAAATGTAACAATCAGATTGATATCCTACAATAGTCCAGATACACTGAAGTATCAGTCCTATTTATAAAATAATCAGGAGAGAAAAACGATATACATGCACACTCCCAGATAGTGAAAAGGGGAAAAGAGTGATACCGATTTGGTATCCACAAGGCCACACAGTGGCGCTGTTTCCTCCAAGTGGATATCAGTGGCTGACACACCAACACAATCTAAATTTTAAGTTCAAACTGGTCTCGAACCAAATTTAAATATGCGTGTAAGGGGATTGAAAGATAAAAATTATGTCTAATAATAATCAGTGATAACAGTAAAGTATCACTAATAATTATGAACAATCCAAAGAGAAAAGTAGAAATAAGTGATTCAAAACAGAATTGAAAAGAGAGAAAACAAAAATTGACATGAGAAACTTAATTCTAATTTAAATTAGGAATTTGATATTCCAAACCAAATTTGAATAAGTGTAAGACGAGTTAAAGATCAGAATAATATCTGATGATAATCACGATTACTGTAAGGTATCAGTGATGGCACATCAAATAAAACCAACTGGAAATTGACCACTTCAAAACAGAATGAAAGCAGGAAAAGTGATAAACCGACTTAGCAGGGGATGCCACGAGGGGGCGCCCTTTGTTAAGTGGGTATCAGTGACTGAGCTGAGAGTCTTAACTTAAATTTTAATTCAAATCTTGTTTGAATCAAATTCAAAATAATTCTAATCAGGAGAATCTAACATCCAATAATATGTAGCATAGGCAGAGCTGTTAATGCACATATATATTGAAGTTAGACCGCAGAGTTCATTATCACAGGGAAAATGAAAAAGAGAAAAAAAAAAAAAAACAAGAGAGAATTTGAAAACAAAGTGACCTGTTTGCCAATGCCCACACAGTGGCGCAATTTAGCTCGCGCAGAATGATGTCACGGAGCGGAAGTAATCTGAGACTATACTGGAAGGCTGCCCTCCAGTGTTCATCAGCGGAATTACATTCAGTGTGATTTTACGCTTAGAATTTCTTTCTCCTAACGTCCACACGATGGCGCCATTTGAAGTCATGGGGTTGAAGTAACTTGCACTGTTAAGCACTAAAAAGGTGTCTTTAGTGTTTGTCAGCGGAACTACGAGCACTCGGCTTCAGAGTGATTTAACTCTGAGTGCGTTTCTATGCGTCAGTTGTCTGCAAAAATCACAATTATTTCAAAATCTCTGCGGATTTTTGGTGCTATATTTCACAAAAGTGTGTGGCAGGATTTCTTCACTGCACTACACGTAAATTGTGGACAACAGGAATTATTCATCTGTTGCTTCGGCTCCCGTACACACACAATCAACATAGCACTTATGATTCAAATGTGTTAGGTTTACAATTGGGTAGCTAAGCCAATTTTTACCAGGAGTTATCGTTAATCTAACGATTATATACCAGGCCTTTTACTACTGAATCAAAGGAATCTCGCTTTGATCAGATTTACGTCTCACACTAAAAAGAGATTTCTTCGTCTTAATAGGCGGTTTTAAACATATTAAAATGTATCACCTGCAGAGAGTTGTCTTCATCTCTAAACAGGACATTCGTAATATTAATACTGCAGCATTTAACAGTGATAAAAACATGTCTATGCATATTTTAGCAGCTGTTAACATGTAACGTTACTGACTGACGTCGGGTTTTTGCCTGTCAGTTAGGAGTGAGTTCGCGTTGCGACTTATCTCACAATTTCAAAATTCCATATCGTGCGTGCACAAAATGATCAATAACCATATAAACAGATTGAAACTGAATTTGCTCATAAAACAAAGTTTGAAATGCGTCGCGTTCTCCACCAAATTCTGTAGCAACATCGAGATGTGCCTTAATTAGCTCAAATTATTTATAGGGAATTTTAATAATTAATCATGAAATATGATTAATATATTTGCATATTACAGTTCTATTATCGAAATTGAAAACAGATCGATTGTATGTATGAATGGTAAATCATAACGAATTATAATTCCTCATTCATATATCAATGGTCTCATTATAGATCGATTATATAAGATAACTTTAAGGGAATTAATTAGTTATCAAACAATCGGTTTGTCCAGCAAACAGCCGTAAGATTAACTTACCAATTTCTCAACAAAGTTATCCCTTTTTATAAACTCCAAGAAATCTCAATGTTCCGGCCGTGAACATTAATTTTCTCGTGTTTATAAAATTTACGTTACTGATATAGTAACAACTTGTAAAGCTTTGTAGCTATGAGATATTCATTTCATTGACTTGTAAATGAGCACTTCAGGATCAATCAAGAATATAATGGTTTTAATAAAATGAAACTACGGATACAGAATTCTACATTTAAACACGGGATACATGTATGTACAGTAAAACTAATGAGACAGACGAATAACAAACAGGAGTAAGAGGGAGAGAGAGAGAGAGTTGTGAAGAGAGAGAGAGAGAGAGAGAGAGTAAGAAGATGAGAGATCTTCTGGTTTGGCAAAATTCATCACAGACAGAACCTTTTGAATTAGAACAAGACTCAACAGATCTTAAATAAGCATAGTAAAACGGATACTTGCACAGGTAAAGCTCTTTGGTGGGGCTGATCTGAAAAAGGCGTGTGTGCGTGTCTCTGTCATGTGGATGCCGAGCGTTCGGGTTCGTCCAGCGAGCGCGGCGTGTTTGAATGTCCTTGTAGGTGAAGCTTGCCAGTCTGGCTGTGTTCATTTTCTTCGCGAGAAGACATGAACAGAGGAGATTTCGAAAAAGATAAAATAAACTTGAAGAAAACAAAAAGAGAAACGATGGATCATCACACTAAGGCGAGGTCCAGATGCACGAGGAGTCACATGATGAAGAGAGCAGGAAGAGCCAGGGAGTTTAGGAAGAGAGTTTTCAGGAAGGTTTCAGAAGCATTTCAGAAGCGTTTCAGAAGGGAGAAGGGAAGCTCGGCGCGTCTCTTTAAGGACACTTAGGTTCACGCCCCTTCTGGCATGAAGGCACCAATCAGCTGGGAGAAAAGTGCCCGCGGAAGATTCCTCTTTGTCTTGTCAGGATCATTTATGATGGTATAACATTTTGTCATTCCTACCCAGAAAGATTGTACAAACCGGACAATAGATTTTACAGTAATATCCTATGTATGACTGGTTCAGTCAAGACAAGACGGTCAAACAGCTACCAGACATGGCAGGTAAAAGTAGAAGAACATAGAGTTACATTCATATGCAGAATTACAAGCATTTTAAAGTTTCTTCACACGACTATAAAATTGTCAGTACTTCCAGTATGGCATGTGACGACATCTAAGCACAAAAATGAATACATTTAAAACATGTAGAGGTACTTTTCTCTGAAAATTTCCATGGCTGGTGTTTGTGTGTTAATGTGTTGGAACATTCTTTTGATGAACTCTTAGACTTCAGAGCTATACACTAGCAAACCACACTTCTTATTATAAAGCAAAGCTAATAAGATATGCATGCATACAGGAAGGTTGGATACAATTTCTGTGTTATATACATTTATATACACATTATAGGACATTTGTGTGTGTGTGTGTGCATTAATGTGTGATTGTCCTTCAGCGTTCAGGCAGTGCTCTGTTTGTGAGGTGATCAAATCATGACAGACCCTAAGGGGTCGCGTGGTCTTCGGCCGGACTCACAAAATGTCATCTCGAGTCACATGTCCAGAGCTGGCTCAACTCGTAAGCAAAGCACTTCGTTGTTCATTCATTAGAGAAGACGCTGCATGTGCGAATGGAGTCAATGATTTAATAAATTCAAAACACTGTCCCCTTTGTTTCACGAATGGAAGAGACTTTAGTAAATTAGAATCTAGTTAATTTACTCCACATACCAGAGCTGGCTAGATTACCTATCTGATTATCACTACAACGTCATTATCTTAAAACTACAAACTTTTACATACATGCTGCTGACATATTACTGTAGCAGAGTTTGTGCTGAATACAGTGTAATCAGACTTTAGCCATGAAAATGTCACAAGTATCAGAAACAAACACAAATGTCAGAGCATGTCAGAACACCTCCAGGGCCCAGAAAACACCTCAGACCCCAGAGGGTTAATTCTTCAGGCCTTCCATCCTCCACAGCATGTGTCGGCTGATCAAGCTAAACTACACTTGTTATGCCCGGCCCGAGCTCTTGAGGCCTATGTACATAGGACCTCGGGGTTGAGGAAATCGGACCAGCTGTTTGTGTGTTTTGGATTATCTAAGAAGGGCTCCCCGGTCTCCAAGCAGACTATTAGGCCATCCGTAAAAAAATATTTTGGTTTGCAGTAACAGCAAAAAAAAAAGAAAAGAAAAAAGGGTCGGTAGGGTAGGTCTATATTTTTTTTTTCAAGATTCAATGTAAAAAAAAAAGGATAATTTTGGTCATGGTGATTACGCCGGTATGAATTTAAACAAATTTGCATATCGTGACGTCACTCACTGGGTCTTCAACCCATGCCTTCGGGCGCACCATTGCGAACCTCATTCTGATACAGGTTATAGACCACAAACAGTTTGAAATCTTTGTCAAAAAAACATATTTATTGCATTAATTCCAGCTGCATTAATTTGGAAAAAAAATAGGCAGAATCAATAAAAAAAAAAAAGAAGCCACTAGATTTCAATGAAAGTGGATTTTCAGAGGGAAACAAATAAATTAAAATGACTAATCTCACCAGCGTCGCGCCGACCAATAAAAGTGCGTTTGGCACCATTCGTTTACATTTGACCCATACTGTTACAAGCCCCCTTTCTGGTCTAGGGGCAGGAAAGGAGGGTAACAAAAAGTTGCAGGGAGAGAGTGAGAGATTTGACCCATAATCATCTGCTATTATTAACGGAAATCAGTGAGGTCAAATGGCTAGGCGCATTGTAGAAACTATAGGCCTATTAAGAAGTCCTGACATATTATGGAATGGTCGATTTTCTTTTGTGCAATTTAGTACATTTCGGTTTGGGATGTGCTGTTTTATTGGTCAGCGCGGCGCTGGTGAGATTAGTTCGCGCCGCGCTGACAATTGGCTGGCGCAAGCAAACACTTCTCCCTGTGCTGTCGAGTCTGTCGCGACTCGCACGGCTCGGTCCATTGAGCTACGCAGATTACAAGTCAGCGCAGCGTGAACTCTGTAACACACCGCGCCGTTTCGTCCCACTTTCGGTGTGTTTGGCTTCCCACACTTATGTGTGTTTGTTTGTCAGAGCCTGCAGTTGCTGTGTGACGCGAGTTCGCGGTGGGCATATCGTGACGAGCTGGACGCGCTCCGAGAAAAGGCCGTTAACATCGATTCCCTATTCTCCTATTTCCTATTTGACCATTAAGAATTTAAAATAATGAGCGACTAAATGTAGGCTCATACAGACGTATTTCACAAGCAGCCGCGCCGCAGCCATCATCACCGAGCGCGAACCATTGACAGTGAATGAAACGAAGCGAACGCACAGGCCATAGTGTGACATGCGTAAACGTACTCGGTTACCTAACGTAACCTCGGTTCTCTCTAGAGAGGGAACGAGTATTGCGTAAGTTTAGCTTACGCTACGGGTAAAGTTCATCTTTGCTCGAGATATTGAAGCCAAAATTATCCTTAATTTTGTATATATTGTCAACGCAGTGCAGCAACTGCAGACCTAGAGCAGGCTGTCTAGCATGCTCATTGGCTGCCCTGCGGCAACTGCAGCAGCCTACCAGTGAGCCTGGCGTGACGTCACGCCCAATGGTGGCGCTTCGCGCCCACTACGCGTCACAGCCCGCGCAAGGGGTGTGGCTTAGCGTATAAAAGTGGGGCTCAGAGGCTGCTTCCCTGGTTTTCATGATCTGAAGCGAAAATCGCTCGTGGCGCTTAGCACGGCCGGTTACGCAATATTCGTTCCCTCTCTAGAGAGAACCGAGGTTACGTTAGGTAACCGAGTACGTTCTCTTACGAGAGGTTCTCTCGTATTGCGTAAGTTTAGCTTACGCTACGGGAACACTTTGTCAACGCCGTGCGCGCCCAGCATCCACTCTATGAGTCCCAACCCGGGGAACATTGAAAGTGGGAAATTCAGTCGGCCAGCAAGCGGGCCGACACATGTATAAACATAAGCACCCATGGGGTATGCAGAGCGGCGGCGCCAGGCTGCATGTACATGTATATCAACCCATATTAGTGCAGCTCAACCAGGAGAGCTAACGTTGAGGTAGCCTGCGCACCAGTGATGTGGGCAGATCATACACACATTAGACTGAGAGAAGTCTAGCCTGCAAGGCGGGAACTTCCAGATTATAGAATCTCACAAATGTAGACGGGGAGGCCCAGCCCGCCGCCATACAGATGTCGTGAATGGAAATTCCACTGGACCATGCCCACGACGAGGCCATGCCTCTTGTGGAATGAGCCCTGATGCCCAGAGGGCATTGCAGACCTTTTGACGCGTAGGCAGCAGAAATCGCGTCCACTATCCATCTGGATAGGGACTGTTTCGAGGCGGCGAGACCTTTGGTGTGTCCGCCAAACGAAACGAAGAGCTGCTCGGAGCGTCTGAAGGGGGCGGAGCGCGTAACGTAAGCTCTCAGTGCCCTGACAGGGCAGAGGAGGCTGTCGCTGCTCACGCTGTCGGATGCTGGCAGAGCCGACAGATAACCTGCTGGCAGACCTGCGCTCTGAAGGGAGTGCCAATCACCTTCGGGACATAGCCATGTCTCGGTTTGAGGATGACTTTAGAGTCATTTGGGCCAAACTCAAGGCACACTGCGCTAACAGATAGCGCGTGTAAGTCCCCCACACGTTTAACTGATGACAGAGCCAAAAGAAAAACGGTCTTGAGCGAGAGGTATTTTAGATTCGTTGAATCTAATGGTTCGAAGGGATGCATCTTTAGGGCCTCTAGGACCACGGAGAGATCCCAAATAGGAACCGAAGGTGGGCGCGGAGGGTTCATCCTTCTGGCTCCTCTCAAGAAGCAGATGACCAGCTCGTTCCTTCCTAGCGATCGGCCTTGCTTCGACTCAGCGAAGGCTGCAACGGCCGCCACGTATACTTTGAGCGTGGATGGGGACCTGCCCTTATCCAGCAGCTCTTGAAGGAAACCGAGCACCTGCGAAACCTCACCCGTTCTGGGGTCCAGATTTTTGTCGGTGCACCATTTGGAGAACACAGACCATTTAGACGCATATAGCCGTCTCGTAGAGGGTGCTCTAGATTGCGTGATCGTGTTCATAACTCCTTCTGGCAGGATAACGGGTATCCGTTGATCAACCACACGTGCAGAGACCAGCGCTCTGGGTGGGGATGCCAGATCGAGCCGCAGGCTTGAGAGAGGAGGTCCCTCCTCACCGAAATCGGCCACGGGGCTGTGCGTGACAGCCGTGTTAGTTCCGGGAACCAGGTTTGGTTCTCCCACCGCGGGGCTATGAGGGGCACCGGGCTGTGCGATTCCCTGATTCTCTTGATTACCTGTGGTAACATAGAGATCGGAGGGAAGGCATATAGCGGACGGCTGGGCCAGAGTTGGGCCAGCGCATCCTCGTTCTTTGAAAAGAACACTGGGCAATGAGCGTTGTCCTTTGACGCGAATAGGTCGACTTCCGCTCTGCCAAAGAGGCGCCATAACAGCTGGACTGTTTGGGGGGAATATTGTCCCTGGACAATCTGTCCGGTCCTTCGTTCAGGATCCCTGGCACGTGCGTCGCTCTCAGCGAGCGCAGGAAGCACTGGGTCCAAACGAGGAGGCGTTCTGCCAGATCGCAGAGGCTCCTGGATCTGACACCGCCCTGGCGGTACACGTAGGACACAACCGACATGTTGTCCGAGCGGACTAGAACGTGTTGGTCCTGTATGAATGGGAGGAAGCGCTTCAGCGCGTTCTCGACCGCCAGCATCTCCAGACAGTTTATGTGAAGGCGTTTCTCTCGGTCTGACCACAGGCCAAAGACCGGTCTGCCCTCGAAAAGGCGGCCCCAACCTGAGTTGGAGGCGTCTGTCGAGATGATTTTCCGATGGGAAATCGCTCCCATTGTCACCCCCTGCTGGTACCAATTGGCCGCTAACCAGGGCTGCAGAGCTGAAATGCGCAGTAACCCCAGCTGAAGCACTGCTGCAGCTGAGGCCATACAGCCCAGCATCCTCTGAAATTTTTTCAGGGAGGCGGTTCTGCCCTTCTGGACAGATGTGGCTAGGTGTCGAACACGGCGCGCATGCTCTGTTGACAGCTGAGCCTTCATAGCCACAGAGAGTCCAGTTCCATTCCTAAAAAGGAGATTGACTGGCTGGGCCGTAATGAGCTCTTGGTCCAGTTGACCGTGAGGCCCAATCTTTCCAAGTGACTGAGAAGCATAGTTCTGTGAGATACGAGCTCTATCTCTGACTGTACTAGAATCAGCCAGTCGTCCAAGTAGTTCAGAATTCGCACACCCTGACATCTGAGGGGGGCGAGCGCCGCGTCCATGCACTTCGTAAATGTACGGGGTGCCAGGGACAGGCCGAACGGGAGGACGGTGTACTGATATACCTGGCCGTCGAAGGCGAATCTCAAGAATGGCCTGTGACGGGGTATAATCTGTATCTGAAAACACGCGTCTTTCAGATCGAGAGATATAAACCAGTCCTTCGGGCGAATTTGCGCGAGGATCTGCCTGGTTGTAATCATTTTGAACGGTCTCCTCATGAGAGCTTTGTTCAAAAATCTCAGATCTAATATAGGCCTCAGGCCTCCGTCCTTCTTCGGTACGAGAAAATACATGAACATAGAGCAAAATTCTGTTGAGCAAAGAGAAGAGGCTAAACTTTTGGGAGTGATGATTGATAATAGATTGTGTTGGGACAGAGATGTTCAGAAATTGTTAACTAAAATGGGTAATACTTTGTCTGTTATTAAAAGGTGTGCAAAACATTTTACACCACAGATCGTTAAACAAGTACTTCATGCTTTGTTTTTTTCACACCTTGATTATTGCTCTGTGGTTTGGTCAAATACTTCATCAATTAACAAAAAAAACTACAAGTGATTCAGAATAAAACTGCACTGTGTGGCTCTCTCATATGGGTTTAGATCAAATGTTGACAAAATGCATGAAAGCCTTTTATGGTTTAAAGTTAAAAATAGATTGGTGTATTCACTAATGGTATTTTTATATAATGTTATAACAAACAAAACACCTTTTACTTTATATACAAAACTATCCTTTAGTATTGATACACATTATTATCCAACAAGGCATGCAGTAGGAGGTAGTTTTATTTTACCTAGAGTGAAAACTAAATCAATTCAACGTTCAGTTAGGTACAGAGCAATGTGTGAATGGAATTCTCTCCCAAATACTATCAAACAACAAAACACTCTGTATGATTTCAAAACTTTACTTAAGAAATATTACCTTGAAATAAATTTAGATAGTTAATATTAATTTAATTTAAGGAGATACTGTTGTAGGGTTCTTAGTTAGCTTATTCTTTGATATAGATCTAGTCGGAGTAACGGCATTTTATTTTAATTATGTTTTATTATTTTGGTGATCAATGGCGTTAATTGTACAAAATGTATTTTAAATGTTGTGAAATGTCCTGTGCGTATAGTGTGTAATGTGATGTAATAAATTGTATTGTCACATGGAAGATTGTAGGACCCCAGGAAGAATAGCTTTAGCTTATGCTGAAGCTAATGGGGATCCAAATAAAACAAACAAACAAACTTTAATTTGAAAAATCAAACAAATGCTTACAATGTGCTGTGCAACAACAGAAGAAAAGATGTGTAAACAAGTGCAAACAAAAAGTAAACAAGTGTAAAGTGCTGTGTGCAAAAGCACTAGTGGCTGGATCATGGCACAGGGTCGCGGCGACTACTCAACGCCTGCACCAGCTGACTGAGTGTGCCGAGGAAGGCCTGATTGAAGCTTGCAGACTGCTCCATGTGTTGCTGAGTTATTTCAGCCTCATGCCGCCTTGCCTCGCGGGCATCCTCCAGCATCATTTCGAAGCGCCGGTCACGATGGTCCTCCATCCTCTCCTGCTGCCTCTCATCAGCTGCCTGCATCTCAACCAGGGTCGCAACAACATCCTGTTGCCCCCTTTTTCTCTTGCCTGGAATGCAAAAGAGACAGGAATGTTGGTTGTTTAGCGAGACATTTTTCTCCTTGTGATTTGAGCCAAACAATATAAGGGGGAGACAACTACAGTACTACAATACTACAATAGAGTGTCCAGATTATACTGTATATAATCTGTATTATACTGTAATAATAATACTGTTAATAATATATATGTTCAGTCAGTGTGTAACTTTTCACTCTGGTGTTCATGTCTTACCGATGGTTATACGCCGAGGTTCAGTCGAAGTTTATGGAGCAGATTCTGGTGGTGGTGATGTCTTGGCAGGCGAACTTGAGCTTTCAAGGGTGGACATCTCGTCAAGTCCCTCTATTTCCTCCTGACAGCTAGGATCCTCAACTGAAAAGTTACACAAGTCACGTTAATTACACAAACTGCAACAATACGGTTTGAGATAACAAATACAGAAAATACAACGTAGTAGGACAATTGGTAGCCAATTACAGCAGTGGACAGTAACAAAGCATTTTTACTTCGTTAATGTACATAAGTACATTTTTAAAGTATCTATAATTGTATCAGAGTAACTTTTACTGCACTACATTCCAAAGCATAATATTGTACTTTTTACCCCGCAACATTGCTGTACTGTTTAAGTCCATTGAATGTGGACATATTTTCACATCTCTCTCTGATATTTCATAATAATTTTCAGACAGAGCTCTTACCTTAAGCTCTATCATTAGACCCATCTCTCTTTAATATCTATTTAGTAGACTATGTTTAATAGTAATAGTAAATAGTTATATTTTATTAGGATATCTGTACAAGTTACGTTACTGGACATGTACTCTGTTCACCACTGGCTAATAAACTAGCGTTTTGCTAGCTTGCATATTATTTGTTGATACCACACTGGCTGGCAAACAACCAACCAAAAAAAAAACAACAGGCTTGCTCAAAAGTTGTGCATTGAAAGTAAGCTTTCCCGTGATCGTTGTATACTTTATTTCACAACTAAGTTATAAGAACTTACCGGCAGGCTCCATCATCGACTCCAGCAACGAGGTGGCCGTATCGATGCCTCCTTCTCTTCCCAAACTCGCCGGCCTGTGTCCGTAGATGGCATCCATCATATCTAACCACTTCCAATTTTTTTTCAGTGAAGACCACTCCGGCTGTTGTGGTCTTTCACCTTACGGTAGTCACTCCGCAGTTTCTTTCTTTTTATTCGGCACTGCTTGGACGTCCGCTGGAAACCCCCGGCAGTCATCCTCTCAGAAATATGCTGAAAAACCTTTTCGTTTCTCACCATGCCATCGAGTTCCCTTTGGACCCTTTCTTCACCAATGATACCCAGGAAGGTCTGCACCTCCTGGGTCGACCACGGTAATGTTTTGCTGTGCAGCGACATTGTTTTGCAACGCTGTTGTGTTTTAAAAATGGCGCCTCTTGCGTTGTCTTTCCCCTAGTAGCACGCGCAAGTGACGATTCTCTGTCAACCAATCAACGTTCTGTAGTGAGTCTAGCTCCACCCTTTAGTACCGTACCACTGTGCTAGATACCCCAACGGAAGGGTACCCAAAAAGTGGTACGGTATGGTTCGGCTTTTTGGTACCATTCACAGCTTTTGAAAGTGGAAACGCAAATAATTGCATACAGTACCGAACTGTACCGTACTGCTCAGTGGAAACGAGCCATTATATACCTCGGGTCGTTAGCAACCCTATACATTTTTTTTACAAAAAATAAATGTGAAAACAGGCATTCTTTATAATATGTTTATAATGAATTGATTGAGGAATACTAAGAAGGTTGATGTCTAACTTTAAAAAAATTAATGAGGAGGAGGGTAGTGAATGACATCCCGGGTCACTAAAGACCCGAGGTATGCGTTTAAGGGGTAAAATACTAGGTGTAAACGGTATGTGACTACCTCGTCTTGTGTTCCGATCGACCGAAACGCATCTTAATACCAGGTGTAAACAGGGCTTAACAGTCACATTAAATTACCATCATGGATACATGGATACTCACAATAACTGATCTAAACAAAGAACAACATAGTAATTAATAAAAACACCACAAAAACAGCTTAAATTTAGTGCATATAGCTTGTGCACTATATTCCATGTGTTATGCTCTTGTCACTTGTGTGTTGTAACCTAATATGATGCACCCTACAATAATTACACTATAATTACACTTTTGTTTCACATTTCTTTTGTTACTTTTTTTTATTTGACAGTCACTATGAACTTTTGTGGTGTGTAAATCTGTGCAAAGATTATTTTGTGTTCCACAGAAGAGACAAATTCATACAGGTTTGGACCAACACAGGTTGTGTAAAAGATGACAAAATAATACTTTTTTGGGGTGAACGATACTGTACATTAAAACGTATCTTCATAACTGGATTATTCCTAAAGTGTCATGTCTATTCTTAGTCCTGTGCACAGTTGGATTCCAGTCTTGAGGATCCTAAACTGTCCTGACATTGTTTCTACCACTCTAAATGCAATTGTTACGGCTGTAAGAAGAGTCGTGCTCTGGGGATGGAGCAAAACGAAACTGTAATTAAACATCTGAATAGCATTTACTCACCCGTGCTCAGTGGATTTAGATTCTTTTGTTCCATCAAGCAGAACTAAGTGATTGAAAAATTGATATTGGCAAACAAAATTTTGCAATGTGACTCCTCTGGGAGAAATAGCTGTGACCACGTGCCACGCCATAGAAAATTCTAAATCCTATATAACTCATTAACCTATTTCACCTTCAATATGTATTGTGTTATTGTGCAAATCTATTCAGTGTTAGTGAGCGCTCTAAATTCCTCCAGATGGCGCGAATGCAATTGATGCAAGTTGATTATTCCCATAACTTGCTGGCCATGATTTGCAATATGCATGAATTCACATTTATGTTAATGCTGTCGTGCCCATAAACTCTGCGGTTATATATGTTTGAGTGCAGGATTTCATGCAAAAGTTCAGCATATTTTACTGAGAGTTTATCCCAGCATTCACTCTGCTCATTACTGATTCTGACATGCCGCGGTCAAGGTAATATTCAACATAGGACACAGCAGCTCATGGTGTATTCAATCCTCAAACTGCAGAATTCAGCTCAGCATTTGAAGTGATCATGATGGGGTCATCTGATGAAATGAAGAGTCTGCTTAACTGCTGAGTGATTAATTGCCTCTCTTTTAGGGTAGCTTTACATGGCAACGATGTGCTAAAAACGGTATAAAAAAACACAAAAAAAACGATGTGCTAAAAATAAAAAAAGCTACAAAAGTTTTTTTGTTCAGATGACAACATTATCAAAACAATACCTGTTCACACGGATCAATTACAAATACTAATTACGCTGACGGCTGTATAATGCATGCCAGACAAGTAGTTATAGACATTAGGATTTTAATCTTGATAATACTGTATTATTACTTTGTCTTCTTGGTAAATTTCATCTTCACAAAGCCAGAAACGTTCACTGTGAATGGAAACGTGATGTCAGCAACGCAGTGCATTCTGGGACTTTAGGACACAGACATTACATTAGAGACTGAGTAGTAGTAGAGGTAGACGTTAAAACGTATACAGTTAAAAACATATAGGAAAGGTGAACACTTGCTGTGTTATGAACTGCCATAGCCGCTCTCACGACCTGCGTGGAAAATGTATCTCAAATCGCAATTTTTCAGTTTACCAGCTTGGAAACAACATGTGAAAGTGAAAGTAAAACTCAATGAAAATTAAAAATTGTACCAAAATGTGTCTTTATAATTTATATTTATATATTTATTATTTATAACAGACATATTACAGATTCATAAGATCTGAACCGCTTGAATGTGAGCTCATACCTTACAGTAAATAATGTATGAAAACACGTTACTTGTGGTAACTTGTTGCGATCACTCTCCGTATTCGTACAGTTGCACCCCTTTCTTTCATTGTTTCTTTGAAACCCGTTTTCAATAGTTTGCGTTTTCAGGCCACCAAAACGCCTTTGTCGTGTAAATGATGAACGGCCAAAACGCAAAAAGTCTTCCGCTTTTAGTTGAAAACGGTGTCCTGTAAACGGCCCCCTTTTTACCTGAAGCCTGTCAGCATGTGAGTTGATTTATAATATATCAAGTCAAGGTTAAGATTCAATGTAGACATGCACTTAAATATTCAAAATGTGCATCTACCTACATAGTGTTGTTTGTTTTTGGGTTTTGTATCATGTTGATGTTTTCATGTCTTTTATTTTGTAATTTTCTTAATACATTATAGTACATTATACATTATAGTTATCCACTTTACACGCTTAGAAAAGCGCAACGTTTTATTTTGTGTCACCATTCTTAGTCGAGTTACACTACTCGTGTAACTGTATGTAATAGGTAAAACGTGGAGGTGTTTGGTCGCTTCTCTGCTTGGATCCTAATGAATGAACTGGGCTAAGCTAAGTGTTAACCAAGTTTCGCCGCAAGACAGAGCGATTTAGTGCACGCACTGAGACGAGAGAGCTATGCATCAACTCGTCTTAGTTAAGGGAATAACATAGTTTATTATGAAAAAAACGGTGGAGTATCCCTTTTAGATCAGTCTTAGGAAACAAACATTGTTGTATTATTTTCATGTTTTCACTGTGAAGCTGCTTTGATAAAATCTGTATTGTAAAAAGCGCTATATAAATAAAGGTGACTTGACTTAGGATCAGTCAGTCAAGACTACTCATTTAAAATTTAGATTCCGAATCTAAAACATTTCTGCTACATAACTGCCACTTTAAACTGAGCTTGGAAAGATAGGTAAAGGTTAAAGGGTTAGTTCACCCAAAAATGAAAATTATGTCATTAATGACTCACCCTCATGTCGTTCCAAGCCCGTAAGACCTCCGTTCATCTTCGGAACACAGTTTAAGATATTTTAGATTTAGTCCGAGAGCTTTCTGTCCCTCCATTGAAAATGTATGTACGGTATACTGTCCTTGTCCAGAAAGGAAATAAAGACATCATCAAAGTAGTCCATGTGACATCAGTGGGTTAGTTAGAATCTTTTGAAGCATCGAAAATACATTTTGGTCCAAAAATAACAAAAACTACGACTTTATTCAGCATTGTATTGTCTTCCGGTTCTGTTGTGGATGTGCGTTCAGTGACGCTGCTGACGTAAGACGCTGCTGACGTGAGGTCACATTTCTCTGTATCATGAATGCGCTTTTTTATTTTTGGTGTGCTGGTCCTTCTTGCATTTTCAACCCTGGCTTGAAATTGTTTGACCAAAGAGTAGTATCCAGGACCAATCACACTCTCTTCAATCACATCTTGCAAAGACTTTGGATATTTGACAACCATCCTTTTGGCGACCTCCGTTAAATTCTTCCTACTTGGATTAGCACAAACTTTCATCATTGCCGCAACAACAATCCTCACCATTTCCCTACGCAACCGAGGACTTGGCCTTTTCTGTCTCTCAAGTGCCTGCATTAATTCCTCAGGAAACTTATTCCATGGGGAATCAAAGCTGTCAACCCAGTTCACACTAGAAGGGGAGGTGCTGGGAGGTGAGTATGAAGAACTCTGGGACAGAAAAGATCCTGGAGATGAACAGACTGGTTGCTTTGGGGTTTCAGAAATTTGTGCTGTAAAAAAAGTCACATGTGTGTACTTAGTTAGACCAGGGATAGTTCAAACAAAATAAAAAACAGCATCACCATTTATTGCCATATTGTTATTCCAAACCAGGTGTTCATTTAGAATGACAAGATATTAAGTAAATTACAGACAAACTTGTTTTTTACAGTTGAACAGTTACTTTAACTGTAATTTTTTTGCCTCACTGTTAAAATAAACAGTAAATACATTGTATTAAATAGAACAAATCGTCGCTGTCCGATGAAAACCGCGTATGTCCATTTTGCCGATTTTGAGATTTTTCGACGGATAGAATGTCCAGGTTCATTTCCGTATACAGTATGCTTCACATTATCTGACCAATGAAAAGTTGTGAAATCATGTCATCTGATTTTCACGTATATCCATTTGGTGTCAAAGCTGTCAATCACGCCGCGTATCTCCCACCCTGTGGATGCATCTCGCCGGTCTCGTGAAGTTTCATCTGAAGCTAAGCAGGGCTGAGCCTGGTTAGTACCTGGATGGGAGACCTTCTGAGAAAACCAGGTTGCTGCTGGAAGAGGTGTTAGTGAGGCCAGCAAGGGGTGCTCACCCTGTGGTCTGTGTGGGTCCTAACGCCCCAGTATAGTGACGGGGACACTATACTGTCAATTGAGCACCGTCCTTCGGATGAGACGTTAAACTGAGGTCCTGACTCTCTGTGGTCACAAAAAATCCCAGGATGTCTTTCGAAAGAGTAGGGGTGTAACCCCGGCATCCTGGCCAAATTTGCCCAGTGGCCTCTGTCCATCATGGCCTCCTAATCATCCCCATATATATACATACCAATTGGCTTCATCACTCTGTCTCCTCTCCACCAGTAAGCTGGTGTGTGGTGGGCGTTCTGGCGCAATATGGCTGCCGTCGCATCATCCAGGTGGATGCTGCACACTGGTGGTGGTTGAGGAGATTCCCCCTTCTATGTGAAGCGCTTTGAGTGTCCAGAAAAGCGCTATATAAATGTGATGAATTATTATTATTATTATTTATTAAAGGAACACTCCACCGTTTTTTGAAATTGGGGTTATTCACTGTCTCCCCTACATTTAGATAGGTGGGCAAATGCATTTTTGTCTCAGTGCATGTCTTAGTCTGGCAGCGCCGCCGCTAGCTTAGCTTAGCATAATGAATGGAATCCTATGTTGCCAGGTAGCATGTCGTGAGTAAAAGTGATTAAAAAAAATATTAAATAAAAATAATTACTTCGTGTGGCCTGCTTATTTACAACGAGTACAAATAGCAATGCAGATTAAGACTAGGTGATAGGCAGAGATTGATTTGGGACTATATGGGGGGAAGCACAGGCGAAGCACTGCTACTTGGGCGCAGAGATATCACGCAACACATGAAATAAAGTTTGCCACAAAGAACCGGCGAAAGTAATGATTATGCATGAAACAGTTGAATTGTTGATAAAGTTGATAAATTTATAAAGTTGACGATGCAGACTCGCAGTAGTGAACGCGCCTATAGAGAGAAATGCACAGTTCGTGTGCACGCGTCGGCGCCTCTGTGTCCTGATTATATTGTCCACTATATTTGCTTCTTTTTTATTAATCCAGGCAAATTTGTTGATGAAACATTGATTAAAATGAAGATACAATTTATACAAAACGAAATAAAATTTAAAGAAAGGCTTTCTACAAAACAAAACTTAAAGGGATACTTCAGGATTTAGCATTAAGCTTTGTATTAGTAGAAAACCTGTAGTATTTTCGAATTACCATGCTTTCCACCCTCATATCCCCCTGAGACGAGAGATTTATGTATTTTTTGTCTGGAAAAAATCCTCCGGTGACGCAAAAATCGTCATTTTGCGTAATCGGAGGATTTTTTGGCCAGAGGCTAAAGACTACAGCCAGTAGAAGGAGCTGTTCCGCATGTTTTCAACCCGCCCATAGAGGGTGGGATCTCACTCACAGAATGTACACAGTGTCACCCATCATTTTTTGGAAGCTAAGCTAAGCTAGCAGGCTCTTGTTCTGTGGAGAAAGCTGAAAAGTAGGGGTTACCATCCTCTTTTTTCCCGGACATGTCCGGCCGTCGATGTCCGGGATTCAGCTTTTGCTTTCTAAAGTCGCCATTCATTGTTTACATGCACACCTTTTGTTTCAATCTAACTGAATTCATTCCGATTGGTGAATCTGAATGTAGTGTTTACATGAACGCTAAACAAGTGATCGGTTGATGTGCGTTTTAACATTGCTAAGAAAATTCCCGCTCCTCCGTGAGAGATACAAGACCGGTGCGTCTCACAGGTGTCGGCCGCTCATCGGTAATCACACCACCGGCCTCGCGCAGTTCTCCCGCGGGCCGCAGCCCTAGCCTCGTTCTGCTCGTCACAGTAAACATAATGAATGACGACTGTAGAACGCAAAAGCCGAATCCCGGACATTTTGGGCGATCTTGAAACACATTTTCGGGGCAGACTCATCACGGAGACTCACTAGTAGCCTAGACTTGTTGTTTAACTACTGCGCTCCGTTACCGGTATGCGTGGCCTCCTAGGGCAGCGAAGGAAGTGCATTCTGGGAGTTGTTGTCTTTCATCCACATAAGCCAAAAATACATTTTCTGTCTTTTCTCGGTCAAGAAAGCTCCAAATTCAAAAATAATTTCACATTTCTTCTACATAAATGACCCATTTTAAATACACATTCATCTTTCCAGAAGTGAAGTATCCCTTTAATAATCATGCCTGACCTATTCCAAATGTTTTCCGATATATTGGTCATCTTATGATCCTATCTTACTCATCTCATGCGGTTCCGTTTTCATATAATCAACATAGATGAAATAAAAAAAAATAACATTATATTATTTAAACATAAATATGAAACGTATGTTTAAGTTTTTTAACTTATAAGCATCACACCGCTCCGCTTTGCTCACATGCTCTGGTGTGTATAGTGAGTGCGTGCATGTGGTGGAGGGGTGCGATTTTCGAATAATAATCAAATAATACCCAGCGATCTTCGAATATTATTTTTGCTTGAAAATTTCATTTTGTATAAATTGTATCTTCATTTTAATCAATGTTTCATCAACAAATTTGCCTGGATTAATAAATAAGCAAATATAGTTGGCAATATAATCAGGACACGGAGGCGCCGGCGCGTGAACTGGAGTGCGTAAATGAACCGAAACTCAGCGTATAAGCTTGCCTCAAAGACCTGTATAGGCTATCTATAGAAAGCTTGAAATGTGTACTTTTAAACAAAACAATTAAAAACTAAAAGAAACTGGCTACTCTCTGCTTATGTAGGCTAATTCATATGAAGTGTGCATTTCTCTCTATGGCGAGTTTGCATCGTTAACTTAAGACATTTAATAAACTGAGCGTATTTAATAAACTGAGACGTAGGCTATTTAATAAACTGAGCATAGCCTATTCATCTCAATATGAATCGCGACTGGGTCATTCTAATTAATGATCGGAAGAACGCGTATCGACCACCGTTACTGTAAAATATGCACGTATGTCCATTTAAACTCGATTTTGGTCAAATGTGGATTATATCATTACACTGGCAAGAATATGATTACATTTAAAGATGCCGTACCAAGTATGACAACGCTACGTTCAACTGCTTTTGAAATTACGGTGTTTTTTTCACTTCCTGAAAAGTAACCGTTTTGGACATACGTGAGTTTCATCGGGCAGCGCCGAAATAACAAAAAGTAATAACTTTTACTTTTTATAACTACTAATTACTTTTAATAACAAAAGTAATACATATATCTGACTATTAAAGGGATAGTTCACCCGGAAATGAAAATTCTGTCATCCTTTACTCACCCTAAGATTGTTCCAAACGTGTATACATTTATTTGTTCTCCTAAACACAAAGGAAGATATTTGGAAGTGTAGCGTTGTTATGATGTTGGAGGATAGACGAACCCAAAAGCAGACTGAATGCTCTACACACAATTTGAGGACAAAACAGAGAAAACAAAACCCACGAGGGGGCAAAACAAGACTCGAGGCAACAAGTAAGACTAAGACTAGCTAATAAATAAAGACTTGACTAGAAAGGAACTAATAACAAAAACTCACAATACAGTAAACTGGATTCTAGACAAAGTACTCACAGAAGTGTGCAATAAAGATAGACACACGATGATCAATGATAGACAGAGTTTGACAATGAACTGACAAAGGACAGCAAACAGAAGGGGATAATATAGGGAGACACTAATGACAAGAACAGGTGAAACTGACTAGACAATAATGACATGACGAGGATAACAAGGGGGCGGGGTAACGTAACGTAACGAGACAACACAAGCACATGGCCCAAGCAAAAGGCCATGTGCTTGTACATAAAACATGGGTCTGCCATGATCCTGCCACAAGACTAGAGAAATCAAAGACATGGCAGAATCATGACAGAACCCCCACCTTAACCCTCTGGGGACCAGAGTGTTTTTGGGGCCCTTGGGATGTTTTGACATGCACTGACATTTGTGCTTTTTTCAGTTATTTATAAACATGTTAATGGCAAAGGTGTAAATTCACTCTATATAGCACACACTTGGCTACCATGATGAGTGAGCAACATGTATGTACATGTTTGTATTTTTAATAGAATAATGTTTATGCGTGGTTATTGAAAAAAATAAAAATGAAAGTTGCTGAAATAAGACCACAAAACACATATTGATTATTTCTTCACAAGACTTTTGAAAATTGTATCACATAGCCTAGAATATTTGCTCCAAAACTATGTGAGAATCATCCTGACTACTCATTCAGATAAGTCAATAAAGTCTTTTACATTTTTAATGACGTGTTTTGTTTGAAAAAGCTTTATGCAGGAGGCGTGGTCTCTCATTAATATGTGTGGAATTTCACACCTGAGAAAGACAAAGACCCTCCCCATAATGGCCCTATTAGGTGCTATCAGGCCATATCATTACAGGAGCCTTGCACAAAGAATGAGGAGATTTAAAAAAGAATGGCTTTTAGATTGTTTGGATTTATATAAGGAAAATACAGGGTGCATAAGTCTGGACACTTCTATCACACACCCTTCACCATATAGACATGGTTTTATTTCAGTTCAAAGTTCAAAGTTAGAGTTGGAAACATCTTGAAAAGAAAATTGTCTTTCTCCATAAATGTCTTAGTTTGATCATACATATTTCAAAGTTGAGGATTCATTATTTTGATATAGCTTGAACAAACACCATAACATCTTAGTTGATTAGTTTATTGACAAAACATACTATATATTTAACATATGAGCAGAAACTCCTAAAAAAAGCTTATTTGATGTCTATTTTAGAGTAAAAACTTTATCCAAAACGAGTCAACGAAATGTTATTTAGTCTGTAACAGTGCGTATCTGTGCGTTCATTCATTCATTCTCACACACACACACACACACACACACACACACACACACACACACACACACACACACACACACACACACACACACACACACACACACTTACACACATGATTCACATTTAACAGTACGCTATTTTTCCGTTTACAGACACTAACGTTATTCTATATCGCGATTAGAACAAAGCACTTGCAAAAAACACTTACTTCTCAGCTGAATCTGTTCATCCTCGCAGTGAAAATAAACCCAGTGGTAAATGTCCCAGGATTGTTCCTCATATAGCCGCGCAAGACGACAGTAGATTAATCTGACTAAAAAATAATGTGTGTTTTCAGAGTTTATGGGCGTTAACGCGTCTCAATGTGTTGCTTCACATATTTGCGTTTGAATAGCGCGTGCTCTCCGTGGGCGTGTCACATTACCACAGATAATCAGCTGAGAGAACGATAATGAGATGGGCTGACACGTCTCTCTTTTTATATAGATGACATAAACGGAGAATATTAATTTTAGTTTTGAATCGGATCATTTAAAAGTACAAACTCAAACGATTTAAAAGATATATTGCTTATGGCTGGGTGAATAGTATTAGCTGAGTTGTGTTGAAGATTAGAGACGTGCTCCAGAAAAAAAGTTCACGGTGACTGAGAGGCAGAACGCACACCCTGTTTATTTTCTTTATTTTACAAAAGCACAATATTTTATTTCGATTGTATGTGGGCACATAAAAAAGTAGACATTTAACAGATTATTTTCTCATATTTCTTAACTCTATATGAACAGAAATGATGGTAGTACTTTAAGTCTATTTTTCTGCTATGTGAAAAAAAACGAGCAAAACGCGCCCGCGCGTTTCTGGTCCCCAGAGGGTTAAGGAGCGGCTTCCAGACGCTCCTCAAAGGGAAACTAAACACAAGACAAGACAGACCGTGACATAGATAAAAACCAACAAAACATGGAAAACACTAATAATGGCATACATGAAAAAACAATGACAGGGTTGGGATGAAACATCAAAAACAACATACAAGGCAGAGGAGGTGGAGGAAACACAAAGTCCTTAGGGGGCAGTCCAGGGTGGATGGGAGGACTGGGGGTCTTGGGTCTTCAGGATGAGGGCTGAGGACGGGGAATCCGGGGGGACTTGGCTGGAGACACATGAGGCGATGTCTTGGGGGAAACAGTCCGAAGCTGACAAATGACAGGGGTGCTAGGGGAAACACTAGGCAGCCTGACAGGGGTGGAAACTGCCACAGGAACAGAAACAAGCGGAGGGACAGGACTCTTGATAGGGGACACAGGAGGCAACACAACAGGAAACAAGACAGTGGATGCTGCGGGTAACTGTTGAGCAGAAGTAAGAACTGAGCTCCCCGAAGACGGCTCAGTACCAACGCTCCACGTCTCTGAATCGGGGAGATAGTCGTCTGCAGCTGACTGGGGTACGGCGCTCACGGCAGCTGACTTCAGAATAGCGCCTTCTGACGCAGTGGACTCGGGACAAGACAACATGCCAGTTCTGGTAGGAACTGCCAGTATCTTGGCTAAACTCGACAGATACTCAGACAATGTTCTTGCAGCAACGACGATAGGCAACTCCCGATCAGCTGACACTGACCGCAAAACGGCCTCAGCAGCCGAATCAGCCGCGGCCCTCTCTGTGGCGCTCACGACAGCAGGCTCGGGAACCGCGTCTTCAGCAGCTGGATCAGTAACAGTACCCTGAGTCGAAACGGGCTCAGGGACAACACTTGCAGTGGGAGCGTGCTCTGGGACAGACAGAGATGAAGGACGAGAGGCTCCCTTCCTCCTCTTCTTCCTAGGTCGCGGTGCGGAAATCGTAGACGGACTAGTGACCGGTCGGAGAAGCTCTATGGGGTCGGTGACCTGAGTAGGAAGGACAGCCTCAGGCAGCGCAGACTCGGTCGAGGATGACTCCGACGGAGAATCCCACGAAGTCCGTCTCCCTCGTTTGCCACGTAGATCAACGGGTGTGGATGAGACCTCGGGAGAAGTGGAGTGGGTCTGCTCCCCTTGAGAAACGACAGCCAGGACCCGATCCTCCGGAATCATGGGCAGCTTGGCTGGTGGCGACAACACGGAGGGACCCTGCGGCTCATTTCGACTCAGACAGTCCACCATGTCCCGGAACGGGCGGTGAACCAGCCTCTCTCGTTCAGGCAGAGCTGGGGGAACCTTGAGGCCAGCGATGAAGTAGCGATTTAGGAGGATGTCAGGTAAGAAAAACCTCCTCTTTTCTGTGACTTGAGCGTACTCTTTCAACAGCAGATCACCCTGAGGGGGAATTGGGAGCTTGCACCCCCTCGAGTCGGACATGGTCTTGAGCCACCAATCTTCAAGAGGATCCAATTGCTGATCTCCAGGGGAAGAGAAACAGTCTGCTGAGTTCAGCGTTGGTCGGTTCATTCTGTTATGATGTTGGAGGATAGACGAACCCAAAGGCAGACTGAATGCTCTACACACAATTTAAGGACAAAACAGAGAAAACAAAACCCACGAGGGGGCAAAACAAGACTCGAGGCAACAAGTAAGACTAAGACTAGCTAATAAATAAAGACTTGACTAGAAAGGAACTAATAACAAAAACGCACAATACAATAAACTGGATTCTAGACAAAGTACTCACAGAAGTGTGCAATAAAGATAGACACACAATGATCAATGATAGACAGAGTTTGACAATGAACCAACAAAGGACAGCAAACACAAGGGGATAATATAGGGAGACACTAATGACAAGAACAGGTGAAACTGACTAGACAATAATGACAAGACGAGGATAACAAGGGGGCGGGGTAACGTAACGAGACAACACAAGCACATGGCCCAAGCAAAAGGCCATGTGCTTGTACACAAAACATGGGTTTGCTATCATCCTGCCACAAGACTAGAGAAATCAAAGACATGATGGCAGAATCATGACAAGCATCTGGACCAATCAGAGACACACAAATTATTAATTATATTTAATGAATAATCCAACAAAGTTCTATGAAACTTCCCCCACAAATGAAGTCAACACTGGCAGAACCCATTGTCCTGTTACATGACACCTTAAGACTGATAAGAGTTTTACGACCCAAACGAATGTGCAGGGAATTGTCTCCTAATTCTTGCTGAGAAGAAGAAATGAACCCTTTTAATCCTATATATTCTATATATATAACCATGTGATAAATGTCTTAACATGTATCTAATTTTCCTGTATCTAATTTGTATCTAATTTGTATCTAATGTATCTAATTTGAGGGCGGCAGTGGCTCAGTGGTTCATGTAGGTTGTCTACAAACCAGAAGGTTGGTGGTTCAATCCCCAGTTCCACCTGACCAAGTGTCGAGGTGTCCATGAGCAAGACACCTAACCCCAGCTGCTACCGATGAGCTGGATGGCGCCTTGCATGGCTGACACCGCCGTCGGTGTATGAATGAGTGAGTGAATGTGAGGCAAAATGTAAAGCTCGTTGGTGGCCATTGGGTCTGTGAAAGTGCTATATAAATGCAGTCCATTTCCATCACATAATTTTCCTTTTATGTGGTTTGGCCTATGTTTCATTCTCTCTTATAAACTATTTTGGTCTCAAACATGACTTGCATACTATGGGTAACCAAAATCATATGTGTAGCATGTTTAGTCTCTATAAAATCCAATCTTCGTCCCCCATTTGTTAATTTACATTACATTTTGCTAACTTTATGATGCATGGGTATTATAAGAATCTCGTAGATTCTTTCGTAAACACCCAATGAAATTAAACATTCAAATGTACTGCTAGGGTCGTAAAAGGGGTCATAAAAACTCCCTCCAAAGGGGCAGCTTCGCATTGGCTCACACACCTCCAGAGGGTGTGACATCTTCACGCTTTAAAATCACTGATCATCAAGATTAGCTCTTCTTGTCTCTTCACTTGTCCTCTCTGGTCCCTTGGCCTCTCGCTCTCTGACTCTCTTGGTCCTTGAGAAGTCCTAATGTGAAGATGATGCTGAACTAGAAGTCCCTCAAGGACTCCCAAGCTTGCGCCAGGCTGCGGCTTGTCTTTCCATTCACCAAAGATCCTCTGACTACCACTGGTTCTCTCTCATCAAGACCACATCAGCAAAGATCAACCGGAGCCTCAACAAATTGCATCAGGACGGTTTAATTCAAATGGACGAGACATGCAAGTATCAAACTTAGTCTCATTATTTGATACATTAAGTATCCTTACCCCTTTTCAAGAAGGGCGTGTTAGAACTAAACTGATGGTTTGCTCAGGCTGTTGATCTGCTGAACATCAAACAATGCTATAACTTCTTGCTTTCCTGTATTCTGCTTCAGCTCTCTTTCCCTTGTTAACCCTCTGGGGTCGGCGGTCTCGCCGGCGATACCAGCTCACTTTTTTCCTTATCAGTGCAAAAGAGACTCAAATTACTCTGTTGATTTTGATATTACATATAAGTGTTGTACATCATTCGATCCTGTTAAGTTTGTATTTTTTTTGTGGAACCTCATAATAAAAACAAAGTGTTGTGCTTTTCGCCTAATAAAGAAAAATAAACATGATGCGCGTTCTGCGTTCTCTCTGTCAGTGAAGTCCATTCTGAAACGCGTCCGAAAAATGAACTGTAACTCTGCAAATACTCAGTCAAACAGTTATACAGGCACACAGGCATGGAGCCTGAATTATCTTCTTTTAAATGAAGTAATTTATATAAAAAAACAAATTTTCTCATTTTGTGTAATCTGTACGAAAAGAGAGAGATGATAGTCGTTCTCGTCTTAGCTCATTAAAGTTAATTTGACCACGCCCACGGAGCGCGCGCTCTATTCAAACACAAATGCTCTGAGGCGATCCACGCCCACACATCAGCTGGATAACCCACCGAAAGAGACTCATATTTACGACGCTGTGAGGAATAATACTATCTTAATAATAATCCTGGAAAAAATTACCTCAGAAGTACAGGTTTCATTTGGAGGAGCAACGGATCCAGCCGAGGAATAGGTACATTCTTTATTTTCAAGTGCTTTGTTCTAATCGCGATATGGAATGGTGTCTGTAAACAAAAAGACTGTTTGAATCGCGTTTTTGTGTGTGAATGAATGAACAGCTTTTACCTAACTATATTCCAATACTGAGATGAGTAAAAATCGACTGAAATATGTTGAAATAAAATATTTTTGTATAAGCAACGTATTAAACTGCAAATTAACATTTATATGTCCTAATCATAAAAACGATGTTACATAAAGACAAGATGTCGTTTTACTGTGAAATACTGCCACATCAAATAAGCTTGTTTGCTAAGATGTTATTATAGTGTTTGTTCGATTGTAGGCTATATTCAAACTAATTAATCCGCAACTGTGAAATATGTATGATAAAATGTATACTTTAGTATATAATACAAAGAAAGATTACATTTGAAATATAGTTAAAATTTAAATTGTTGTTGTAATTGTAACCTTTTTTATTAAAATAGCAAAAGTAGGCTACATAAATAAATCTTAGGTAAATCTTAAAAGCTCAATATAAGCCTCCTCTTTAAATTATTTGTATTGTGTTTTATTAGTGACACATTTGGGATATATTCCCAAACTTTCTGTAAAAACAGTATGATAATTACTAGAAATTTTTACATTTGATATTATACAATTTGCAAGCACAATTTGAAAAATAAATAAATAATTGGAACTGTGAACCAATTTTGTATTATATATATATATATATATATATACATATATAGTCATTCTTGTGGCTCAGTGACACACCTGAATGAAAAGGTCATTATTATGCAGCCCCATTATGCGCTCATTATGCGGGCCCATTGTCTTCTCAGGTGTGAATCACAGCAGGTCACACCCCTGCGCATATTGCCTTTCCAAACAAAAAGTGTCATTTTTAAATTTAAACCAATCTATTGTTTTATGTGAATGATAAGGCAGGATGATTTTCAGATCATTTTGAAGAAAAAACTCTAGGCGACAACATCCATTAGTCAAAAGTCTTGTGGACACATATTTAGTATGTGTTTTGTGGCCTTATTTCAGAAACTTTAAGTTTTAGTTTTTTCAATAACCACGCATAAACAATATTCTCTCAAAAATACAAAAATGTACATACATGTTGATAACACATTATGGTAGCCCTGTTTGTGCTAAATAGAGTGTAATTACACCTTTGCCATTAATATGTTTATAAGCAACTGAAAAAAGCACAAATGTCAGAGTATGTCAAAACATCTCAAGAACCCCAAAAACACCTTGGACCCCAGAGGGTTAAACTGTATGCATGTATGTATGTGTATGTTAGAGTAGTTTAAATGTTTAGTCTAGTTAATAAAGACTTTTTCATATCACACGTAAAGTTGTCCGTGTCTCAAGCTCATATCTGGAGTCCCTAATCATAGATCTTGACTACTTGCTCTTAGTAGTACTTAATAAGAAAGACATTTCCCATGCCCCGGAAATGTACATTTCTATTAATACTGAGTGTTCACGGGATGAACCGAGTAATTGGTTGTAATGTTAATGTAGCTACATCAAATTAACCCGATTAAATGATCCAAATATTCATAATAAATTATAACAAGTTATGATTGATTATTAATATTTCATAGAGCTAGTTTGCTACAGAAGAATGTCAGTAACCAAACAGATATCATCCCCCATTGACTCTCATAGTATTTTTTCCTCCTATGGCAGTAAATGGGGAATGATATCTGCTTGGTTACTGACATTCTTTCAAATATCTTCCTTTGTTTAACAGAACAAAGAAATGTATACTCGTTTGGAACAATCTGAGAGTGAGTAAGTGACATAATTTTCATTTTGAAATGAAACTATACCTTTTTTGTAATGGAAACAAAAACATGGACTTACTGATCTCCTTTAGAACAGAAATAAATTTCCTGGCTTAAATGGGCCTCAGTACAGCTGCCAGATCTGATTCCTTGAGAATTCTGAAATCTTCTGGGGTCTCCCTCCAAGTGACTTTAAGGTGTCCTCAAGAGATTTTTTAGTTGCGATTGGGAGGTCAGGTAATACAGTATCAATGGCATTGCTGATGTTTGAAATGTTTAGCTCTGAATTACCCATTTCTGAAAAAAAATAAAAAAAATAATAATAATTCACATAAATAAACCCAAAATTGAGAAAATACAGATCAACACTCATGTTCAGTGTGACATCACACTGTGCTTTAATGGAATTACCCTTTTTTCATTCATCATATATGATGTTAAAGGATAGAAATCTGCCAGGTCATTGATTTTCACACAATGCATTATTTCAGTCTGATTTTTCAATTCATGCAAATGGTATGCAGGAATTAACTCTGCTACATACGTTCTCAGCAGAAAATGAACAACTTCATCTTTTATGAGAATAAGTGCAAGTTCTCCAAACTCTATTGAGTCCATATTATTTGTCACAAGAACTCATTGTTTTTGTATACCTGACCATCACCGACATCACAAAGCACATATGTGCACAGTAAGCATGTATCCTGTGCAGCACAATTCCGCCATAAGTCAGACTCCAATAAACATCTCAAAGTGTCTTTCAATGGAACATAGGCAAACCTCTGTGACCTTGTTTCATCTCTTCCTAAATACAACTTTACAGGTTCTGTGTATCTGAACATCTCTTTGAAAGCCTTTGTTCTTGAAAAATTGGTTCTCATTGTCCTTCATGGCTAATGGTGAATAAGTCAGATTCTTTCACAACATCACATATTCTACCAATGTCCTCATCTGTTAACTCTAAATCACTTTTCAGAAATGCACTCAATTTATTCAAAGTAAATGTCTGTCTTAGTTCATGTATGCTCTGCATCTCTTCAACAATATTTTGTATAGTTGATGCTGGCAAGGAACTGCCCATGTAATTTCAAGTAGAAAAGACAAATATTTCTGAGAAACAGGTCATTGAAATTTTCTGTAAGATGAACTTCACCTTCATCAGTCTCACTAAATCTCTCTGTAGGACCTGTAACTAAAGGTTCAGTTTCAAGAGACTGAGAAACTATCTCCTTATAAAGATCACTTATACTGTCCACGGAACACTGTCTGTGTTTCCTGGACATGTGGGATGTAAACGACGACCTATTAGTGAACGTATGGTCGCATCCTGTTACCGGACATGTCACAACGCGTCCTTCGGCTATATGTTCCTTTAAGTGAGCTGTTAGTGATTTGACATCGTGACACTGGCTCTGGCACATAGAAATATTACAAGTAAACACCGTAAGGGCATTTGTAGTGTCAACATGTGAATCTATGTTATGTTTACGGTAAAAATTAGCCTTAAATGCCGCATATGAACGAAACGTTTTGTGGCAATCTGTAGCGCCGCACTTGAACACGCATCGTGGTTCATTGCGGTGAAGTTTGACATGTAAAACGTGTTCCCTAAGGGTTTGCACTTATATTCCACAGAAAAAAACAGCTAAACATTGTAACTGCGCGAACAAACACACACTCTACTGCTGTTTTAAACACCTAAATACAGGTTCACATCTCGGGTTGGACTTTATAGAGCTTGCAAGTCTGACTTTAACGTTACATGCGCTATGTTTATGTGTTGTTAAAACAGGTTACATGCTACTCGTGTTTAAAACCACACACTGCTTAAAACGGTTTAATCCAACTTACCAATGTGCCAGACACATTCATTTTACAGAATATTTTCACTAATTTGTAGTTCTGCTACGTTAGTGCTTCACAAGAATCGTTTGCCACTGGCCCAATGCCGAAATGTGGGAAAGCAAAATGCTGACGCTCAGCGCCAATGAGTATTCAGCCAGTCAAATTCTTTGCCCACTGGAGCCAAGGCGCAATGTTTATCATGTTTGGCTGATGCTTAACGGTTATCTTTCAAATTATTGTCTTACCTTAAAACAAATGCCTGAGGGCAGAGACAAAACAGAGCATTGCATTTCAGAAATTTTGTTTCACACACCCTAAAAAATCTAAAACCAATGTTAATTACAGCAAAACAATATTTCAATTAGCAAAATCAAATATACAAATGTCAAGGTGGACATAAGAAGACAATTTAACGAGAGCTACAATTTTATAGAAGTCATTCTATAAAGCGTTACACAGAAAAAGATGATTTTATCACACATGTTAAAATTGTTTATGTCCTGTCTCCTGAATTGTGGTTTTTAAATGCACACTGCACAGGGGTGTCAAATATCTTTATGTATTTGTAATAAGATATGTTAAGAGGTTTCATTGTAACCTTACAACGAAAAAATAAAGTTTTCACCATAGCACAGATGTCAACATTTGTTTTTAGTGCATGATTTTCCATAGTAAGGTAAGTGCCATTTTCAGGATTGTCACATCCATAACAGTACATAGGCCTAATCCTCCTGAATGGGCACATGACAATTAAAATAAAGTTATTATTTTATGTTCTGTGAAGATACATCCCTTTATTTGGGTATAGCCTGTTATTGCTTCTGGTTTGTGCATTTTATTTTAAAGAAGTCATACAAAGTTTTTTGTTTTTGTAACATCCATTACACGTGTGTATTTCTTTTTTTTTTAAATAGAAAACTAATGCACTGATATTGTTCAAATTTTTTAAACAAGGGTTTAGTAAAATATAAACAGATGGTTCAGTATATTGGTAACAAATACATTCTCTGAGAGTGTATATGTTACATAAATAACACATAATGTCAAATCCATTATGCTGGAATTTCCCAGGACAAAATAATATTTTCCTTTTTAATACAGTATATTGTTAATTTTACAGCAATAAACCGTATTTTCATATGTTTTTAACTGTTTAAATTTATGGTCTTACTCTGTGAAACTAATTAGTAAACAGTAAATTCTACAGTTATCACATGTTTTGTGAAATACGGTTTTATCCTGTAGCATTTATACGGTATTTTACTGTTAAATGTATGGACATTTTTTACAGTGTTGGTTGTTGCTACAGGAAAAACACTTTTTCCCCCTCTTCTAAATACCCCCAACACGACTCATGCTGATAAAATGGTTAATACATCCTGAGGTTAGTGGCATATGTTGAGCACTATAGATCCAATCTTAAGAGGGAAGCATCACCCTAAGCTGGAGCAAGCGATGACATATTTGTGACAAGTGTGTTGCTGTAGCCAATTTAACACATTTGTATGGGATTTATTGGGGGAAGTTTACACCCCTAGCGGCAGCAAAATCTGATACAACAAGCATGTTGTATAATCACAGAACTAGTACTAAAACTAGTGTAGTCCGTTCAGGGAAGCATACACCCTACAGCAATAGCTCTGAGTTAGATGCAGTGCGCAGCTAACCAATGAAATACAGTGTGCTTCCTCATTCATGAACATAATTTCTGCTCCCGCCGGGCTGATTTCATCGCTGTGGAGGTGAAGATGATGACTCCCATGATTCCACACTCCTTCACGGGATCATCAAGCTACGATGTTGTTAGTGTTGAATAACTGATGTCTGCGGTGAAATGTACCTACTGTGTATTTAGCACAAGCATGTTACTGATAATCTAGATAAGCTTTAAGCTACAAGCATGTGTTAACTTTACCACAGCATGTTGCAATATAATCGGATAGCATAAAGAAACAAGCATTTTTCCAAAGCAACCGGATAAGCCTTAAACAGCGCTTTAATTACCACAGCATGTCGCTTAGTACAGTATGCAGCAATAATACTAGAATCCTAAGTAACAAGCATATTATTCGATAACATTTGCCTTAAGCAACAAGTGGCTACTGATAAGAAATGTTTCTGAAACAATGACAAGCATGTTGCCGATACCTGGATTAACTTAGCACAGCATGTTGTCAATGACACCAGATAAGCCTAAAACAAAGGCATGTTCCAATAACAACTAGGCTAGATAGCCTTAAGAACAAGCATGTTTTCAATAGCAACCAGATAGCCTTAAGCACAAGCATGTTTTCAATAATTAGCCTTTAGAACAAGCGTGTTTCAATAACATCTAGGTTAGATAGCCTTTATAACAAGCATGTTTCCAATAGCATCCAGATAACCTTAACCACAAGCCTGTTTAAATAACAACAAGATAGCCTTTAGAGCAAGCATATTTCCAATACACCATAGCTGGAGTGACTCAACTGAATAGCGACTGTTTGCGCCACAGCTGAAATGATTCTGTTGCACCATGAATTGTTATTCCCTAACTATCCCCGCAAGCTGCTTGAATCTGTGCTGCATAGTGCTATAAAAATAAAAGCGACTTAAAGCTGCAGTCGGCCAGTCTGGCAGATTGAGGGGACTTAGCCAAAATGTTGACAGTTTACAACTCTCATGCCCCTCCCCCACTACCACCGAGCACCCTCCCATCGAGTTTGTGCTTATCAGCTATCAGTTTTGCAAAACAAATAACAGGCTCTTCTAAAACCGGCTGATTTATGTTGTTCTGTCGGAGCATAGTGTCGGTTTCAGTGAATATGATCAAAAAAATCTTGCCGACTGCAGCTTTAACTTGATAGGTTTATAAGGCTTGATAGTTGTCAATGACCGCATAAGCCTAGCACAAGCATTTGAATGAAAATGACAAGATACGTCTAAGCAACACAGATAGCATTAGCAACAAACATTTTGCACCCTGATGGCTTTTAGCAATGAGCATTAAAAAGCAACTTAGCTTAGCTTCGTGAAGACATTCAGAGATGAATGGCTGTGACGTGGATGGTTGATCTTCTCTTCATATCATTCTTCATGTGGGGAATGCAGATCTTATCTGAACTTGTTCCTGAGTCAGTCACATTAGCGAGTCCTATGTCAATAATGCAGTGATGCGAGAAGCAATGCTAACTCAGGTCACTTCTGAACCATGCAACTTATGATCAATGAGGCAAATTCGTGTGTTCAAGTTTACAAACTTGTGCAATCCTTGTGGGGAACGAATTTCTCTCGCTAAATTCCAGATGAGATGATGCGGTTTTGGCTGCCGAATTTCGTCATTTAATTAGCCCCTGAGAAACGCGATAGCTGCTCTGAAGGAGCTTATGGATGCTGTGATAGGTGTTGTATTCCTAGGTAGACGTGGATTAGCTGAGAGTCAGCTGATGCGAGCTTGACTGACCTGACCTTCCAGAACTAATGCTATGCTTGATGCCTGTCTGTTTCCATTAAAATAAACAGGTACACTTTACAATAACAGTACATGAATAAACGTACTAATACCTGAATAATAATTACTTTACTATGAACTAATGATGAGTTAAGACATGTACTAATGAATAAATAACCTTAACTACGACATGAGTCATATGAATTCCTGCATGAATATACCATCTTAACTACATGTTAGTACATGCTTGTTAATTAATGTATTAATTAGCACTTTGGGGTAAACTAAATCAAACATGCTCTAGATTAGAATAAATATGTATTAAAAGGGCACAATGTAAAATTCCAGCAGCAACTGTCACAAACATCATTGAATGACACTAGATGTCTTGCAATATTTACATTTAACCTTACTCATTGAACACACAATGATGCATTCATCATTAAACATCGATAGTGAAATACCTACACTAACATATCCATTAAACAGATGCAATTTTCAATCAGTGTTAGCACAGATGATGGTTATTTCTGTGGTTATTTTGTGGATTGGTTTACTGTCTTTATATCATAATGCAGTCGGATGTTAGTCTTGCTTTCTTGCTCTTCTTTGGGGCCACTATTGCCCCTTCAAAATGTGTCCACTTTCCTCCTACCGTTCAGTTCCTTCTCTATCCAAATTCGGGCACAGCACCTCTGCTCTTCCACTTCTTTACAAACCACCAAAATGCACCAAATGATATCTGATTTAGAAGAGCTGAATATGTATAGAACATGTGTAATTGATAACTTTTTAAAGATGTACTCTTGGAGGGCCAAGACAAGAAATGACATAATGATACATTAACAAGTCATGAATTCATGTTACTTTATAAGTAATTAATGATTAGTTAGTAATAATGTGTATTAATGTCATAGTTAACTCGCGATTAATCGCAATTAATCGCACATTTTTATCTATTCTAAATGTCTCTTGATTTCTTTTTGTCCCATTCTTTTTTCTCATTTTAATGCTCTTATCAACATGGATCGGCTTGCTTTGTGCAAATGTTTTTTTTATTGAAAACAACATTGACAATACTGTGTTCAATTTCACACTAACATTCTCACTTGGAGCAAATAATCTCTCACACAATGTAACACTGTCCATCAATAAAAGGGTGAAAGAAATACTGACGAGGTCCTGATATAGACGAGGGGGCGGAGAATTCGCATCAGCTGTGTGTGTGCTTGGCCATCATCAAGTGGTATTTCAGGCCCTGTCTGTCACAGCGTCTGGTTTGTGTTTCCCTGGGTGTCTACTAGAGGTCCCTTCCCCATACTGTCCTTTCACTCTGGAACTGCATTCCCCACAATCCTTGTCTGTACATATCACTGTTCATTGCACTCAGCTGTTCCCCGTAATAGTTGATAATAATAATAATAATAATACATTTTATTTATAATGCGCTTTTCTAAAACCCAAAGCGCTACAAACAATAAAACAAGTAAAATACAGAAGTACAAAAGTAATACAAAAATAATCATTACAGTACACATCATTAAAATACTAATCATAAGTCTATGTAAGCAATTTTAAAAAGATGTGTTTTTAACAACTTCTTGAAACTGGCTAATGTGGGAGCCTCTCTAACAGTAAGAGGAAGTGCATTCCATAACCTGGGTGCCGCGACAGAGAAAGCTCTCTCCCCCATTGATTTTAATCTACATGGAGGTTGCTGAAGAGTAAGAGAGTCTGTAGACCGGAGGGAACGAGAAGGCGCGTACAGGCTGACTAAGTCACAGATATAAGAAGGAGCTATTTCGTGCATAGCTTTGTAAGTTAGTGTGAGAGTTTTAAAAGCAATACGTGACTGGACAGGTAGCCAATGCAAACTATAAAGCACACCTGTAATGTGCTGGCGTGGTGAAGTGTGTGTCAGCACACGTGCTGCTGAATTCTGGATGTACTGCAGGCGTTTTATAGATTTAACAGGCAAACCAACAAAAAGTGCATTACAGTAATCAATCCTGGAAGTAACAAAAGCATGAATAAGCCTTTCAGCATCCGGTAGAGTAAGATAGGGCCTAATTTTTGCAATGTTTCTTAGGTGATGGAATGCAGATTTCGTAATACTCTTTATGTGAGAGTCTAGTGTTAGGTGGGCGTCAAAAATCACACCAAGGTTACGAGCACAAGAAGATGGAGATAAAACACTATCGTCCATGATCAAATTAAAATGTCTCCCTTTATGAGTAGTCGCAGGTGTGCCAATGAACAGAATCTCTGTCTTAGAGGAATTCAGTTTAAAAAAATTATGATGCATCCACGTTTTTATTTCCTGCACGCATTCCGAGAGAATTTTAGAGGTGACAGTAGGATCAGATTTAGAGCTGATGTAAATTTGAGTATCATCAGCATAAAAATGATACCCCAGGCCATATTTGCCAATTATTTGCCCCAAAGGAAGCATATAAACACTAAACAATACGGGACCCAAGACAGATCCCTGAGGAACACCAAAACGGACTTGTTCAATATCAGATTTGTTGTTTCCCAAGACAACAAACTGGGAGCGATCAGTGAAGTAAGATTTGAACCAATTTAATACAGAACCAGTGATACCAAGCCAGCTCTCCAGCCTATTTAGCAGGATAGAATGACACACTGTGTCGAAAGCTGCACTCAGATCCAACAAGACCAAGATGGTAGAGGCTCCAGAATCAGCTGAGACAAGCAGGTCATTCATAACACGAACCAAGGCTGTCTCTGTACTGTGTCCCTTTCTAAACCCAGACTGAAAAGGTTCGAAAAGCTTGTTGGAAGACAAGTGTAGGTGGAGTTGTGCCACGACAACACGTTCTAAAACCTTGGAAAGAAAGGGGAGATTTGAGATAGGCCTGTAGTTTGATAGGTCTGACTTATCACATCCAGGTGTAAGGACTGGGCGAGGGTGAATCTGAAAGGACTAAATACATCCTGCTAAAGACCCAAAAAGCCTGGAATGTAAATTTACACACACACACACACACACACACACACCCACACACACGCATCCCCCACCAGTGAAGACCACGCTCAGGACAGAGCTTGGTGTCCAGTTACGAGACATTTTTATGGCTGACTTGAATGTGATTCCAAAGCGAAAAGAAACTCCTTTTCCTTAAAAGACATTTAACCAGATATATTCAATGTGTTTTATGTGTGTTTATTTATCCAAGTTACATTGGAATAACTGTGACTTTATCATTATGCATTTTACATATAACTGTCGATGCCCAGAATTGTTGTGTCTCACTCTCTCTCTGGATTTAACTAAGACGGAGAAATTAATTCTGCATTCATGGATATATTCTATTATATATCCCCTTGAGAATTGTACGAACAATGTATCCAATCTCATCTTACGATTTGTCTTATGTGTTTGATCTATGTTGTTGGGAAACTCTAATGGGATAAGGTTTCAAACTTTGCAAACTGTGAGTAACCAACTCCATGTGAGGCAAGTTTGGATTCTCTGAGCTCCAATCTTCGTTTCCCATTTAGCCATTTATATCACATCTTGCTAAAACTTTGTGACACATGGGACTATAATAATTGTGAAGATTCTGCTCTTAAACACCCGACGAAATTAGGGTTTCAAATGTCTCTCTCTAAGACAAAGAGCCATAAAACCCAAAGTCCCGCCTGTGAATTCCAACCCTCTAATTGGCCAAGCCGACAGGAAGAGGCTGGATTTCTCCAAAAGTGATAAATGACGCTTCCCCCCTCCGCTCGCTCTCTTCCTCCCTTGTCCTCGTGTCATAATGTAACGTCTCGCCTCCGGGCGAGCTCTTCGCCTTTCTTTTATTTGTTTCTAGTTTAGTTTGTGTTTTTTAGTTGTAGATAAGTCTCTGTGTTTAATTCCAATTGACGATTGAAAAGAAAACCCCGTGACATATCTCTTCAGCAAATCCATCTACAAGGGACCTTTAAACGAGCGCGCGCTCGCTTTGAAGGAGAAACACGCACACGTGACCGCGTGACGCGCCGGACCGAGCGACGCACGCGCTTCTTCACCAGCCATGCAAAGATGTAACGTTAACTCCGCGTGATTTCCCCGTAGAGATCTTTATTTCCTTTTTGTTAGTCAAAGTTTTGTTTTCCGTAGTCGACTCAGTTCACTTCCACGAAGTAAAACGAACTTAGCCGAACTATTTCCCTTTGGAAATGTTACCCCAAAGACTTTAAACCTCCGTTCAACACGCGCGCCAAGCAGCCCACGTGACGCTTCCTCACACACAAAGGACTCAGCTCACGCGGCCAGACAGGGCCGTACAGGAATGCCTCGACACACAGAGAGACCATAACATAACTTGTGCAAGTATAATCTCTTTATAGAGCTTCTAAGAAGTTTTAAGATGATGTTTCGTGTTGTAATCGGAGAGGTGAATGTCTTTCTGCCAATGAAATTCTGCCAATGTTCTCTCTCTCTCTCCCCCTCCCCCTTTCTCTCTCTCTTACTCGCTCATGCGTGTAAGTTATCCATTGTCCAAACTTTACGCATTTCTCGTTCATTGATGTCTTATTGTATTGTTCATTGTTGTCTATGTGTTTGTAAATACATATATATCCCGTGTAACCGTAGTAAATACATAAGTAGTCATGCCTCTATTAAATTAAATATATATTCATTTGATTGATGTACTCTCTCTTTGCTCAGTTTCAAGTCCCTTAAGTGCCAAAGATCTTATGCTACAAGCTTACTAACATTAAATATACCTTAAAAGTATGTGTTTATAGGGCGGGACAACCAATTCTTCTGGCCAGAGAATTGCGTTTCCTGAAATCCTATAAAGTAAGATGATATTGTGGATCCCACAAATATTATCCTGACAATTGAGCTAATTCATTTTACCTGTTTGTGAAACGTGGTCCGTGTAATTAATTGCAATCAACTTGTGGTTAATTTCAGGGATTCACATGCATGCATGCAGGTAAAATGACAGATCCTCCCTTATCGGGAGATTTATTAACATGTAAGACTGGTCTAATCCAAACATGCATGAATAATTAATTACCAATTATTAATTATGATATGCAAATTCCCCACGGATTAGATCCGCCCTTGAATCCTTACACAGGCTTTTTAAGGACTGGTGTAATAGCTGCAACCTTTAGGGCTTTTGGAACAATGCCAGTTGTAAGAGAGGTGTTCACAATGCTACAGATGAGGGGACTAATTGAAGAAAGACACCCCTTAAGAACAGGTGTTGGGATAGGGTCAAGGGTACTTGTAGTAGTATTCATAGCCATCACCAATTTTGAAACATAATCAGTAGTAACTATGTTAAAATTGGAGAATGTAGATTTAGGAAGAGTAACTGGGTAGATCTCAGGAATTGCAGAGCAAGGTAGCAGACTGATGGACTTGTGGATGCTTAAAATTTTCTCCATAAAAAACGTGAGAAATTTGTTACACTCCTGCACAGAAGAACAAATTGATGGCTTAGTTGGTGCAAGAAGTTTGTTGATCGTCTTAAAAATCTTGTTTGGATTAGCAGCACCATCCCTAATGACAGACGAGTAATACTCTGTTCTTGCTGTTTTAAGTGCTTCAGCATATTGACATAAAAAATCATCATATATTAGCTTATGGACAGTTAGACCTGATTTTTTATATTGGCGTTCAAGCTGTCTGCTTTCCACCTTAAGAGCCCTGAGCTCAGTGGTATACCAAGGAGATGATTTGACAAATGAAACAACACGTTCTCTCCTAGGGGCTAACATGTCCAAAGTGTTACGATGCGGCTGAAGCAGAGGCAGAACCAGGATCCACGTGCAGTAGTGTCTTTATTTAAATAAACTAGAACCTAAACAAATACAGACTCAGGAACAGGACAGCCAACATTAAAAATTACAACATTAAGAACTCATAAAGACTGAACAAGACACAGGGCTTAAATACATACTGGACTAACAACGAGACAAGGGACACCTGTGAACATTTAAACAATCAACCAATGACAACATGACACAACAGACAGGGGAACACAAGGCAAGATCACATGACTAAAACAGGGGATCACATGACAGACAAGAACCAGGAACAAGAAACAAAACCCAAACCGTGACATAGCCCCCCCTCTATGGGCGGCTCCCGACGCCCATCAAAACAAAACCAAAAACACAAGTTCAGGAGGGTGGTGAGTGGAGGCGGTCTTGGGGGAGGGACGGAGGGCCAGGCTCACACTGGGACCAGGAACCAGGACACAGGGATGGCGAGCCTGGGCCACGGAGCATGGGTGGACCTGGCTCGTGAGCGACCAGGACGGAGCAGGAAGCGCAGGCGGCAGCCGGGGCAGTGAAGAGCCCTCGGGCGGCCAGGGCGGTGAAGACCCTTCGGGTGGCCACGCCGGTGAAGACTCTTCGGGTGGCCACGGTGGTGAAGACCCTTCAGGTGGCCACGGTGGTGAGGACCCTTCAGGTGGCCACGGTGGTGAAGACCCTTCGGGTGGCCGTGGGTCCTTGGGCGCCCACGGCGAGGGCCCCCCCCCAAAAAAAATTAATGGGGAGAGTGACAGAGTCATTACAAGTCTCTGGACTGGACGGAACCAGCGGTGAAGGGGTCTCTGGGCTGGACGGAACCAGCGGTGAAGGGGTCTCTGGGCTGGACGGAACCAGCGGTGAAGGGGTCTCTGGGCTGGACGGAACCAGCGGTGAAGGGGTCTCTGGGCTGGACGGGACGTGAACAGTCTCTGGCTGGGCAGACGGGACGTGACGCTCAGTCTCTGGGTGGGCAGACGGGACGTGAAGCTCAGTCTCTGGCTGGGCAGACGGGACGTGAAGCTCAGTCTCTGGCTGGGCAGACGGGACGTGAAGCTCAGTCTCTGGTTGGGCAGACGGGACGTGAAGCTCAGTCTCTGGCTGGGCAGACGGGACGTGAAGCTCAGTCTCTGGCTGGGCAGACGGGACGTGAAGCTCAGTCTCTGGCTGGGCAGACGTGACGTGGACGGCGGTCTCTGGCTGGACGGCGGTCTCTGGCTGGACGGCGGTCTCTGGCTGGACGGCGGTCTCTGGCTGGACGGCGGTCTCTGACTGGAGGGGCATGGGAGTGATGGTTCTCTTGGTAGCACGAGCTGACATCAGCGGGGGGTCAGCCACACTGGAAATAAGTCCTGGATGGCCATAGACCGATCCGATGGCTGGGTTGATGGTTGGCGCGACGTGGGGAAACTCAGGCTCTGCAAGTGCCGAACCGCCCAAGGAAAGGGCCAGATCAACAAACCCTTTCAGGGTCCAGCCACTATGATCATCCGGCATAACTTGAGCGATGTGCCAATCCAGCCCGCTACAAAACAGGTCCACGAGCTGGGCGTCATTTAGCGCTCCCAGATGACAACACGCCAAAAAGTCCCTCACATACCTCTCCAAGGGCTGGCCATCTTGAGACAGAGATGATAGAAATTTCCCTAAGGCCTGATTGCTAACAACTGCTGGATCCATTGGCGATGAGTTCTTCTGTTACGATGCGGCTGAAGCAGAGGCAGAACCAGGATCCACGTGCAGTAGTGTCTTTATTTAAATAAACTAGAACCTAAACAAATACAGACTCAGGAACAGGACAGCCAACATTAAAAATTACAACATTAAGAACTCATAAAGACTGAACAAGACACAGGGCTTAAATACATACTGGACTAACAACGAGACAAGGGACACCTGTGAACATTTAAACAATCAACCAATGACAACATGACACAACAGACAGGGGAACACAAGGCAAGATCACATGACTAAAACAGGGGATCACATGACAGACAAGAACCAGGAACAAGAAACAAAACCCAAACCGTGACACAAAGCAGATGACAAAATAAAATTGTAGTGATCAACGGTTTCAACTGTTTCAACTGTTAAATGCTCTGATATCATGCAAGAAAGACTGTCAAAGTTAATATTCTTGACATTTCTAAAACTAATAACCCTCTTTTGAGCATTTCTTAAAGATGGGACATTTAAGTTAAAAGTGAGAAGCTTATGATCGCTAATACACAGGTCACTGCTGTCTAGCTGGTCGATGTCCACCCCTACAGAACACACTAGATCAAGTGTGTGACCCTTGTTGTGAGTGGGAAATTTTACATGCTGAGTCATGTTAAAACAATCAAGTACCTCCATGAATTCCACAGTTAGACTACTATTAACATTATCCACATGGATATTAATGTCGCCAGTAAGAATCATTGATGGACAGACAGAGCTAACAGATGTAAGTAGCTCTGAGAGCTCATTAAAAAACAAGGAATTAGGCTTTGGAGGTCGATAAATGAATACAATAAGAACAGGAGAAGTACCGTTCATTTTAAATGCAACACACTCAAATGATGATACGCAGGGAATAGTAATTTCCATAAGAGATAATTCATCTCTGTATATAACAGCAAGACCGCCACCTTTACCACTTAAACGTGGCCTCTGGATATAGGTATATCCCGGTGGAGTACTCAAATTTAAGTTTATGAAGTCATTTGGTTGGTGCCAAGTCTCACTGATACAAAATAAATCCAGTGCATTATTCAATATAGTGTCGTAGAGTAGAGCAGTCTTGTTGTTCAAGGAACGAACATTTAGATGTGCAAATCGCGCAGTGTCGAGTCGCATTTTCTGACGAGTCATTTGTGGATAACGCAAGTTTGCATGACAAACACCGCGTAGAGAGTGCTTTATTGTTTCTGTGTCCATAGACCGAGCGCATAAAACTTGAATGCCATTCCCAATCCCCGTAGTGTGAACATTCTGCCGTGACCCTCTGTGCAGATATTTCGGGCGACGTAGAAGTCGAAACGATTTTAAGGTCTTGATTATCGCACGCAGCTGTTTTCACTCACCCTGTTAGTATCTGTGTATTTATACCCTGTCTGTTCAGTCATTGTCACGGAGTCCTTGGTTTATGTCACCACACTTTCTAAGTCTGTATCTGCCCATTTCTTGTTTTTGTCTTGTGTTTTGGATTGCCTTATTGGGTTTTGACCCCTGCCTGGATGACTACGAGTTTGGATTGCCCTTTAATTAAAAACTACTGCTCTTGGATTTTCTGCCTCCTGTGTGTGTTCCGTGACACTGTCCACACGGACACGGGTATTTTTATAACCGTGACTTTTTTTACGCGGTTCGGCCGTTCGTCCACACGAAAACGCACTGAAACCGAACATTTTTGAAAACCCCTGCCAGGGTAAGGATTTTCAGAAACGCCGGTTACAGTGTTGTCGTGTAGACAGTGAAACCGGGGTTTTTGCCTTGCGACGTCAGAGTGTGCGCCGTTATCCGTTGTGTTTGACGTCAGATTTGCGCTTCTGATTGGCCAACGTGGCTTTACGGTTAAGGTTTATATCGCCGCCTGCTGGCGTGGCATGCTCTTGACCGTGCTTGATAGCGTGTTTTTGCGTTTTCATGTAGACGGAGACCGAGCATGTGTGGACGGGATTTTTTTTTTAAACGCTGTAGGAAAAACTCCGGTTATAAAAATACCCGTGTCCGTGTGGACAAGGCCTCAGACTGGACGTGCTGCGATGATGATAGCTCAGTTCACAACGACAAAACACACAGATCACTTTGGTGTTGTCAATGGAACCATTTGGCAACTTTTTAAAAGTAAACTTTCAATTCAGAATCTTATTGGCATCCATTTCGGCGTCTCGCGGTCATCATCCACTCAAAACGTAACGTTAACCAACTATTTGGCCGGCTCGCAAGCCCAAACAAGTGTGTGCGGCGTGCCTGTTGTTTTGTTTCCGGTCTAGCTAGATCCGCTTGCGCTTTCAAAACGTCTGCCGCGTCCTGTTGCAAAAGCATGTGAAAAAAACGACAAAGTTCGCTAGGCCAAAAAGACCATTAATCGCGCGATAAAAAAATAAACGCCGTTAAAATGGGTTTGCGTTAACGCCGTTAATAACGCGTTTAACTGACAGCCCTAATATATGGACTTAAAAGAAAGTCCAAACATACCTGTAAAGACACACATAAGACACGTTTACATGTAACATAGGGAATAAGCTATAAGCTAATGCTAATTGAAGCAAATATATTTAAACAACAAAACATACAGTTAATTATTGGGTAACACTTTAGAATACGGTTCCTTCGTTAATGAATAACTACACAGGAACAAATGAGTAACACAATATTAACAATCTAGTAACTACTATTAACTAACAAGAAATTCTGATTAACGAATTAGTAAGTAACAGCGCACAGATGAAAGTGGTAGTTCACAATTAACTAATTGATAACTACTATTTTTTTTATGCTTCCCAGAGAACTACTGAAGAATATTAATAGTTCATGCAAAACTAATCAATAACTAATGCAGGACAAATGACTAGCACTACATTAACATTAATAACTGCTGTAAACAAATACACACGGTTTATCAATATGTAATAGCATAGCAGACTTATGATTTGGGAAATAATTAGCCTATGCTCTCTCCTAGAGAACTATTTATCAACTGAATAATTTTAAAGAAATGGCTTTTTAAATGCAGTTGTCGGGACCTTACTTGTCCTGTAGTGATTCAATGCCAGTCCAGAGGAATGCCAGAAAATTGGCCAGAGTCACGGTGACGGCTGGAACATATTGAGTTATCGGCTATCCAAATACCATATACAGTGATTTTATTATTTAACCTATACCTCAAAAAAAAAAAAAAAATTTGTATTAATGTCTCCAACCTCATACATGCGTGCAAATATCTTGTGAGGGATTAGAAGATTCTACACTTTAGGATTGGCTTTTCATGTAATAATCATGATAACTAACTAGTAATGACTCAAGTGTTACTACATACTTCTAAAGGAATGACTAATTATTTGGATCCGTATTCTAAAGTGAAGATCATGGTAACTAACTAGTAATTACTCAAGTGTTACTACATACTTCTAAAGGAATTACTAATTATTTGGATCCGTATTCTAAAGTGAAGATCATGGTAACTAACTAGTAATTACTCAAGTGTTACTACATACTTCTATGGGAATTACTATCTAAAACTTCACCAAAAACCTCAAAAGCTTAAAAGAATTAGTAATTCCTTTAGAAGTATGTAGTAACACTTGAGTAATTACTAGTTAGTTACTGTGATCTTCACTTTAGAATACGGATCCAAATAATTAGTCACTCCTTCAGAAGTATGTAGTAACACTTGAGTCATTACTAGTTAGTTACCATGATTCTTACAGTAGTTCTCTGGGAAGCATTAAAAAAAGTAGTTATTGATTATTTAATAGTGAACTACCACTTTCATCTGTGCGCTGTTACTTACTAATTTGTTAATCAGAATTTCTTGTTAGTTAATAGTAGTTACTAGATTGTTAATATTGTGTTACTTATTTGTTCCTGTGTAGTTATTCATTAACGAAGGAACCGTATTCTAAAGTGTTAACAATTATTGTACATAACCTCCCGAAACCTCCCAAATACAACATACATGCAATATGTCTTTAATTATTCATTCTGTTTACCAAAGAAGTCAACATTTATGAGATTAAAATGCCAGCATTACCATAGGAACACAACCAAAGAGCGAGCACCGAGTGCGCCTCTAATGAGTGTCCCACCAGAAACAAACCCTACATACTGTAGTTCCAGGAAGAAAAGTAGCTATTACTAAACATAGGCCTAAATAAACTATAAAAATCAGAAAACGGTTTAGATCAAATTAAATCTATTAGTGCTAGTTATTAGTCTATTTTCCACGTTTGATTAGACGGATCTGTGTAATTAATGGCTAAAAAATCATGTGCCATTCCAATTATTTGTCACAAAGCTGCAGATAGCAGATTATGGTATTACAGTTTAAATTATGTCAGTATTAAATTATATGTTTAATTAAAATTTAGATTACTTCTTGTTTATTTTTACGGAGACTTATGATTTAGTTTACTATGAAGATATTTTTGGTGCAAAACTCCTGAACGCCTGTGACAGTGAAATTTGTAGTTGTAGAGAATAGCCGCCACACATGTGTATCAGTAAATTTGAAGTCACAGAGAGAAATGTTTTAAGAGTTGCAAACTTGTAGACTTTTTTTTTATCTTCCACAAACACAACACAACAGTTACACCTTCTCAAATTCTTCATTGCACAAATCCTATTCTACAAATCACAAATTAAGAAACTCGTACGCTCACATTTTTGCTACAGTTGCTGCAGTGAATATGGTGCAAAACGCATTTACACACCTGCATCAAAAAATTTGAAGTCACGGAGAAGTTTTGCTCATCCGCAAATCAGTATGTGAATTCGTCCAATGAGAGTTGCACACTTGTAGAATATTTTCTCACAAATGTCTTGTATATTTTCTAGCACAAAAACAAGTACATAACTACAGCTGCTTGAATCTGCTGCGACGAATCTCAAAAACTGTTTTTCGCTTTCAAGTGACAAGTTTCACGCGCTCTCCCTTTTTGCACCAAGTGCACCGTGAAATGTGGAGCAAAAGTGAGTTGTGCATCTGTAGAGGCAGTGGGGGGAGCCTACATTAATATTCATGAGTTGTCCGGGCATCATGAGTTGTCCGGGCATGCGCGTGGAACTGCTCATTCTAGTTAACGCTCCTCGTTTCTCAGCAGGTTTAATGTATTATTTCAAAAAAGGTAAATATAGTTTCAGCGCGAACTTAAAATACAATTGTGTATCATTTCATAAAGTTCGTAATGTTTTTATTAGTTTGCACGTTTTGTGCATTCATTAATGACTAAATGATTGATGGCATTCACTTCGTGTAGGCCTATATAAAGCACAGCAAACTTCAACTCGTTCATTTCCTTGTGCTTTTCCTCTGTACATTGCAATGTTTTAAACTGTCTTTTGTTATCATTTGTTGAATGTCACTTTAATAAAAAAATAAAATAAATTTACAAACAAAATATACATTTACAAAAAAAAATATCACAAGGTTTAAGATTCCACTTTTACCGTAAAACCAAAAATTCCAGAACACCTGAATGATTACAGCAACACTTATTTCCAACAGAAGAGCAGATATAGAATATTCCTAAATACATGAACCATTACCATTCAATTTATTTATTGCTAAGCTCTTCTGATACCTTACCTTATGAGACTTTACAACTGTGTCATATCTGGCAATAATCTCTGGGAAATAACTCCACAAACATATCAGTGTCCAAATAAACATTTTTCACCCTACACTGATGTTTCTCTTTGTCATGTTCTTTCTTTGACCTTATGTTGCTCTGTGTGCCTGGATGATACACAATGATGATCATTGATACAAATGCATGATCTACTTCTGACTTGAACTCTTGAAAAATGAAACCTTTAAACTTTGTTGGATCGATGTTAAAACATCACATTCTGGCATTTTCATCAATTAAGATTTGCATGACAAAAGTTTGGAATCACAATGATTTAAGATATGTTATACTTTTATAGCAGGCAAGGTCAATTTCCACACTTCATTAAGCAGCACAACCATTTTCAACTGATAATAATCAGAAATGTTTCTTGAGCAGCAAATCAGTATTAGAATGATTTCTGTGACACTGAAATCTAGAGTAAAATGAGCTCTGCCATCACAATATTACATTTTTTTTACAGTTAAAATATTTCACAATATTACTGTTTTTAGATAAATGTAGTCTTGGTACCTTAGAGGTACCTTACCTTAGAACCTTAATACCAAACTTTTGAACAGTAGTGCTTGACATTAACACCCGCCAATATTTATATAGGCCTAAAATATTTTTTAGTAATTCTGTAAATTACACTGCGCACACCAAAGTAATACTACCCACCAGATGAAGAAGGGTTGGCTCTCAGTCTCCACAGAACAAAAAAATATTCATTTTATTTTATTTTATTTTTAGTGTTCGCATTTATGATTTTTAGTGTTCGCATTTACGAGGAAAAGCAATGTTTCAGACGTGACAGTTCTCCGTTACTGTCACAGTCTTCGTCTGCACTGTTCTGTCTTGTTTGCACTACATCTCCCAGAATCCCTCTTGTCTCCACACCTGATCTCACTCCCTCATTTCCTCGTCATCATCTGTCTCACCTGTTTGCACATCATTAGTGTTCATTGGTTTGTGTATTTAGTTCCCTCTGTTCAGTCATTCCTTGTCGGTCTTTGTTTATACGTCTCCTTTGTGTGTATGCCTTAACCTGATCCTGGAAATAGGAATAAATCTATGTTTGAATTGGAACCTGTCGACCATTGTCTTCTTCAACCCGCACATACCCGTGACAGAAAGACCGACCACCCTAAGTTGGACGATAGGGTAAGAATTCTCGTCCAGGCTGAGAAGAACCAACCATAAAGAAAGGAAAAAAGGGAAGATGGAGAGCTGGAAGCAAGCCTTTGTGGGAACCCGCCAAGCTGTGTTCCATGGGAACCGTGGAGGTCACGGGGGAGGATATGGGCGATATAGTCCAGTTAAACCAGAACCAGTCATCTGCACAGTTAAGTTTAATTACGAGTTTGATGACTTCACCGATCTTCCTCCTCTCATCGGTCCAGAAGTGCCAGAGCCCTCTTCGCCGCTGGTCCTGTCCAGCTCAGAGCCCTCTTCGCCGCTGGCCCTGTCCAGCTCAAAGTCCTCTTCGCCGCTGGTCCTGTCCAGCTCAGAGCCCTCTTCGCCACTGGTCCTGTTCAGCTCAGAGCCCTCTTCACCGCTGGTCCTGTCCAGCTCAAAGCCTTCTTCGTCGCTGGTCCTGCCCAGCTCAGAGCCCTCTTCGTCGCTGGTTCTGTCCAGCTCAAAGCCCTCTTCGCCGCTGGTCCTGTCCAGCCCAGAGCCGTCTTCGCCGCTGGTCCTGTCCAGCCCAGAGCCGTCTTCGCCACTGGTCCTGTCCAGCCCAGAGCCGTCTTCGCCGCTGGTCCTGTCCAGCTCAAGGCCCTTTTCGCCGCTGGGCCTGTCCAGCTCAAAGCCCTCTTCGCTGCTGGTCCTGTCCAGCCCAGAGCCGTCTTCGCCGCTGGTTCTGTCCAGTCCAGAGCAGCCTGCACCACTGGTTCTGTCCAGCCCAGCCAAGCCCTCACCATTGGTTCCGCCCAAGCCTGCACCGCAGCTTCACGTCGCCTGCCCGCCTGCGCCCCACTGCACGCCTGCCGAGCCTGAGCTTCCCTGCACGCCTGCCGAGCCTGAGCTTCCCTGCACGCCTGCCGAGCCTGAGCTTCCCTGCACGCCTGCCGAGCCTGAGCTTCCCTGCACGCCTGCCGAGCCGGAGCTTCCCTGCACGCCTGCCGAGCCGGAGCTTCCCTGCACGCCTGCCGAGCCGGAGCTTCCCTGCACGCCTGCCGAGCCGGAGCTTCCCTGCACGCCTGCCGAGCCGGAGCTTCCCTGCACGCCTGCCGAGCCGGAGCTTCCCTGCACGCCTGCCGAGCCGGAGCTTCCCTGCACGCCTGCCGAGCCGGAGCTTCCCTGCACGCCTGCCGAGCCGGAGCTTCCCTGCACGCCTGCCGAGCCTGAGCTTCCCTGCACGCCTGCCGAGCCTGAGCTTCCCTGCACGCCTGCCGAGCCTGAGCTTCCCTGCACGCCTGCCGAGCCTGAGCTTCCCTGCACGCCTGCCGAGCCTGAGCTTCCCTGCACGGCTGCCGAGCCTGAGCTTCCCTGCACGCCTGCCGAGCCTGAGCTTCCCTGCACGCCTGCCGAGCCTGAGCTTCCCTGCACGCCTGCCGAGCCTGAGCTTCCCTGCACGCCTGCCGAGCCTGAGCTTCCCTGCACGCCTGCCGAGCCTGAGCTTCCCTGCACGCCTGCCGAGCCGGAGCTTCGCGTCACGCCGGCCGAGCCAGAGCCTTCTCCGCTGGTCTCGTCCAGTCCTTCAGAGCCTTCTCCGCTGGTCCCGTCCAGCCCTTCTGAGCCTTCACCGCTGGTCCCATCCAGCATAGCCGGGCCTTCACCGCTAGCCCAGCCAGAGACTTTCCACGTCCCGTCTGCCCATCCTGAGACTGTCCACGTCCCAGAGCCTGTCCCAGAGCCTGTGATTCCCCCCAAGAAAGTTTTGGGGGGGGGATATAGGCCGCCCGAAGGGGATTCTCCGCCATGGCCGCCCGAAGGGGACTCTCCGCCATGGCCGCCCGAAGGGGACTCTCCGCCATGGCCGCCCGAAGGGGACTCTCCGCCATGGCCGCCCGAAGGGGACTCTCCGCCATGGCCGCCCGAAGGGGATTCTCCGCCATGGCCGCCCGAAGGGGATTCTCCGCCATGGCCGCCCGAGGGTCCGACAGCTCCGCCCTGGCCACGCCCACAGCCTGCTCCACCCTGGCCGCCTGAACTTCCTGATCCACCCTGGCCGCCTGCACTTCCTGCTCCGCCCTGGAGGCGTTGGACTCCTACCCCACCCCCCCCCCACCCCTATTGATGTTATACGGCGCGAGGTCGCGCCTATTTGAGGGGGGCGTTATGTCACAGTCTTCGTCTGCACTGTTCTGTCTTGTTTGCACTACATCTCCCAGAATCCCTCTTGTCTCCACACCTGATCTCACTCCCTCATTTCCTCGTCATCATCTGTCTCACCTGTTTGCACATCATTAGTGTTCATTGGTTTGTGTATTTAGTTCCCTCTGTTCAGTCATTCCTTGTCGGTCTTTGTTTATACGTCACCTTTGTGTGTATGCCTTAACCTGATCCTGGAAATAGGAATAAATCTATGTTTGAATTGGAACCTGTCGACCATTGTCTTCAACCCGCACATACCCGTGACAGTTACGGATGTGACCGCTCTGAAAGCGGCATGCTTTAAAACTTTCACAGAGACATCAAACAGAAAGCACAAACCCCTTTCTTTAAATTGAATTTCATTTTGTATTAATTGTATCTTAATTTTAATCAATGTTTCATCAACCAATTGCCTGGATTTAATAAACAAGAAGTAAATATAGCAGACGATAGATAATCACGAAACGGAGGCGCCGGCGCGTGAACTGGAGCTCGTCTCATAAATGAACCGAAACTCAGCATATAAGGTAGCCTACTTGCCATACAGACATGTCTACTTTTAAACAGAACAAGTCAGCATCGTCAACTTCATCTTTGCAGTCGACACTGACAAAGAAAACACTTGTTTATTAATAAACAATTAAAATATCTCCTTGCTGTATTTTACATATTCATAATCATTACTTTTGTTGGTTCTTTGTGACAGCTTTTAGGTGCTTTATTGGCAGCGCCACCCTTATATTACATGAACGGGCCACCACTGCATCACCGCACCCACCAGAATAGGCCTGTTTTGTAAGCAGGATTTGATGGCCGCATTCTTACACTTATAAATGGCAATTCAATGTGGAAGTAATCCAAGTATTCAGAATACGTTACTCAGATTGAGTAATGTAACGGAATATGTTACAAAGTACATTTTTGGGCATGTATTCTGTATTCTGTAACGAAATACGTTTTGAAAGTGTCCTTCCCAACACTGAAAGACAAGTATATTGGCTATTTAAAATACTATAATGGGTCCGTGCGTCATGTCTTATAGCAACAGCAGCCTAATATACCGGCTGCCAAATAATGAGATAATATAAAAAATATATATACATGGCAGTTTTTCCCTATGGTATCGATGTCAAAATTGTGGCCAGTGAAAATGCGGAGTGGCTAGTAACTATGAAAAACCACTAACCACAGTCTGTGGCTGGTGAGCAAAAATGTCAAGCCCTGAGTGTATATATTATTATATCAAAAAACCCAGCACAAGCACACCTTGCAATCAAAACATTAAAAATAATATTACATTATTTTGCCAGTAGGCCTATGTATGTTTGTAAATATTTTTTTTAGAACATCAAATTGGTGGCTTATTATATTCCGTAAAATAATGTTAAGTGTTTTTTTGTTTCTCATTTACAGTAACCTAGTTGTATCAAATGTAATTTATCCACTTTTGTCCATACAATTTTGTTTAATTAAAGCAACGCATTCATGCTTGTGTTTGGTCTTAAATGATTTGGCTTATTTAAATGAACAAGAATTTAAGAACAATCACACCATGATATATTATATATATATATATATATATATATATATATATATATATATATATATATATATATATTTAAAAAGTGTTAGCCCACAGATACATTTATGAGGGTTTATTTAATCTGCGTCGAACTCCACCTCGCTTCCCGCGTTTCCTCCTTGTTCTCCTTTTCGATTCCTGATTGTTCGCAGAAGGTCGAAGTATTTCTTCGGGAACTTCCCAGGCAGGGCTGACAGGACCGGCATTAGAACACAGACCCAACTTTACTCACTTTACGTGGATCTTCTTTTAAAGGGATAGTTCACTTTGAAATAAATTTTTGATATGTTTTAGCTTAGCCTAAGACACGAAACGAGCGGCTTGTGTGAGAAAACGAACAGTATTTATATCGTTTTTACCTCTTGTAACCACAGCCACGTCCAAGTGATCTGAGGGCGCGGGCGCTTCGGTCTGTGCATTACAAGAGGTAAAAACGATATAAATACTGTTCGTTTTCTTACACAAACCGCTCGTTTCGTGTCTTAGACCATCAATGTGTACTTACATTTACGAGTCATTAAATCATGTTTAATTTGGACTTCTCTGTGCATGCTCTTTGAGGTGGTGACCATTGACCTGCATTATATGACTGCAGGCAAGAACGGTTTGACCTAAAAATATCAAAATTGAAACTTCTGCGGAAACAAAGACACCTACATCTTGGATGCCCTTGAGGTAAGCTAAAACATATCAAAAATTAATTTCAAAGTGAACTATCCCTTTAAGTGCTCAAATCACTCACGCATGCACTTTTGTCCGCACATATCAGTGGACAGTGCTGATGACTACAATTACATAAAGTAGGCAGTCATTGAGCCAGAGCGGAAAGCAGACAATGGAAGAATACTTTTGGTTTCACTCCACCCCAGGTTTTCCATCTCCTCACCAGTGAGAGGCCTCAGTCCAAAGCAGTGGTTCTTAATTCTGATCTTGATAACCCCCATTTTGCGCAATTTGTATGTGTCTCTTATCTGACACATTTGGTGTTAATGGTGGTTAGGCTACAAAACTGAATTCGTTGTGTACACATAAGACATGATGTCCAATGAGCTGGGCGGGAGCGGGGCCGGGGTAGCTGGGGGCGGGGCGGGGCGGGGCGGGGCGTGTTCGGTACGCCATGAGAGTATCGCGATTCGAATCGTCCGTTCTGTATCGCGGTTTTTCGGTTAGGTTCAAATATCGTTACACCCCTAATCTTTATAAAAGTTCACAATGCTGTTGCATTAATCACTCAAACCCCTTAATTTAAACCTCTCTAATAAACTGTCGGTCTCGCACATCCTCCATGTTTTTAGTGTGCATGGATCTGCAGTTTGAATTCTAACCGGTAAAAAGTAGACCACCCGGTTATCTTTGGAATACTCATTTCAACATACTACGATTTGGGACACACTAATTCTGCCTTCATATGCTATATGAATTATCGTAAATAGTTTCTTAGCTAAAATATTGGACACGAACGACCTTTCAAGTCAAAATTTGAATGCGATGAGCTCATAATCATGACTTCAGACGTGGGAAGTTGGACATTTCCGATAGCACGTGAAGGCAGCATTATTCTAATTTCAAATACTATTTAGGACGGATAGTATGCGAATTGGGATGAAATAACAGGTCATGGAACTCTTTCTTAACGAGCTGATAATCTGAATCAGGTGTGTTAGATAAGACATGTGCAGTGAGGTGGGTCGCCAGGGCCAGAATTGAGAATAACTGGTCCAAAGGATCAGGTGAGAGAAAACACTGAAGCTCTGATTTTCAAAACCTAGCTCCTGGCTGCAGACAAAATCACACAGTTCTGCTTCCATTCCTGAGACAAAACAGACACTGTGACTGTGTAAAAAAAATCACTTTTTGCTCCAGGCAAATCCACACCCTGCTCCACTCCCACTCTGCACCACACACATAGTCTGACAAGGCATGAACAAACGGAAGTAAGCTATTTTATGTGAGTGTGCAAGAAATCCAATTCATTAGCCACTATATGAAAATATCTAGAAAAAAGAATATGTTCAGTAAATGGTTACAAACTGAGAGCTAATCAGACAGAAATGACTGCTTCAAAACTGTGAAAAGAGCCAAATTCCAAATCAACACTAAGGACCCTAAATCAGATGTCATTTGGGATGCCAATCAGTCTGGAAACTAACTGACTCTTCTACATACAGTATAAGACAAAGAACACTTGTAAGAGTTACGAACATTTAAAATGTCAACATTAGGCAGTTTTAAAAGATGGATTAGTTTGCAGATGGCACACCTTGAGTCTCATGAGGAAAACCATGAGTTTGTTTGATCCCCAAGACAGAGACTTAAAACAGACCTTTTTTCTTCTTCCAAGACCTCTGAGTGACCTCTGGAATGCAGGACCTCTCTAAAATCCACAGATACTGCCTTTACATAGAGTATCCAAATGCATCAGATCATTCCAAAACGATGCAAGTATGGAAGTAAAATAATGAAAAAAAAAATGTAAGCAAAAAAGCTTGTTGAATTGCACTACTTGAAAAAATATGTATTGCATTAACCCTGCTTACATTTTAATGCATTGTATTTTTAGGGTTTGCATTTTTATGGGCTGAAATTCAGCATGGTTATATATTTGATGGGCAATATTTGGTCTCATAAGTTTATTTACCCAAAATGAATTATATCTCATGTTTAACCACTACAGCGGCATCAGAGCCAGTGGAAAAATTCAGAAGGACTAGCCGAGACAAGGCTGTTCTGTTCTCTGTGGGCTACTTGAGTGCTGAACCACCCAGTGATTGCCTGGATCTCACACCTCAGAAAATCTCTGCATACAATTTCAAAAGCACTTGACTGGTTAATAAATATAAATAGATTGTTTAAACAACCACAATCTCATCCATAAACTGTTCATATATTTTGTGACACAAAAACAGTAGTATTTTGAAAAATATGTAGGTTTTATCCTGCATTGCCGCTCGCTAATTGGTGTGAAATGCATTCTGGGAGATTGTTCTCTCTCAAGTCTGAACAATTCACCTCCATATGGATCCTCATTAAAAGTGGTGGAGCAAGAACACATCTGGGGATTTGAACAGTGGCTGAATTGGAACAGTACTTGGGCAGTGACTGATGATGTTTCACAAGTCCACAGGAACACAAATATAAAAAAAATGCACATTGAGAAATGCCTGAGCACTCTTGGAACACCACTCTGTCAATCTAATTTGAGGACCAGAATTGACTGTTAATACCTCCGGATAGAGTTTAACTACACCCCTGATTAAAATCACCTGCCTGTAACTTTCTAGTAATCCTGACCTTGTTCAGGTGTGTTTGATTAGGGCTGGGGCTAAACTCTGCAGGATAGTGGACCTCAGGCCACATTTACACATAGCCGGGTATTTAGAGAAACGAATATTTTTCGTTTTCAAATATTTTTATATTTTTCAATAATAACATCGTGCACACAACATCGTTTTCAAAAAAGTTGTCATTTACATCAACCCGCATAAATACGCCATCGAGCGCCTTCATAACTATGCCAAACTGGGCGCTCACATGATTTTAAGCATTTTCTGGCGCATAATGTGACGTTTGAGAACCTAAAACCCTGTTTCTCCCAGTTGACACGGCAACACATAACCGCCGTTATCAGAAATCTCCACTTTGGCCGGAGTTTTTAGAAATAATCGTTTTCTGTGATAAAAACGGGGTTTTCGTGCAAATGAGAGGCCAAACCGCAGGGAAATATCTGTGTCTTCCCTTCGTGTAAACGGGGCATCAAAGGCCAGAGTTGCTCACCCCTGATATAAAGTATGATGCAGTGATGTTTAGAACCCATGAAACTGCATTGAAATTCACAAGAGTCATAACCTAACACATGCAATAACTTTATGACATTTTTGAAGCTTGAAACTTTTTAAAACCCAAACAGTTGAAAGATTCTTAAGATACAGTATCTTAAGTGTTTTGCAAAATAATGCCATGGGTTGGTATTTAAATGAGAGTACATTTTTATTTTTGGATGAACTTTTAAGAGTTTTCATGGAATTATGAGTTTTCAACTTTTGAGTTTCACAAAGATGTGAAGTTTTATTGGTCTGAATTTTTTAATAATTACTGTAATTTTAATTTTACAATAATTACAATAATTCTCAACTTTTCTCTCTTATTTATATGCAATATATAGTTTAGCATGGGGGAACCACAAAACATTGTTGGAGCAGACAGCATATGCCATGCAGACGGGCCTAATGACACCAGTCAGAGGAAATGCCTTCAGCAAGATGTGAATCTCTGAATTTCCATCCATGGTGCAGCATAGATAACTGTGCCACCCACCCATCCAAGTCTTCTTTGTTTAGCATCATTGAGAAGATACAGCATATGAACCAAAGCTGGGGAATAAAGGCTGAGGCTGTATAATTAAATATGAATTGGGGGCCACACTGGATCTAAATTAATTAGGTGATTTTAGTCAACTGTGAGGCTTGTAGAAGTAATTAAATTGCAATATTAGTGGGATTTGCAGCAACCAATTTTTAGTTACAGAGCATTTCAGGCATGATTTCAGACTGTCCTCAAAATATGCCATATTATTTTGTGGTAATCTGCCAAATATCAGGCTAATGTCAACCTTGAAATGATATTGTGCTTTACGGCATTTAACACAAACATGCCTCTGGTGGCATTTTTCATTTTCCAAGAGCTGTGAAAGAACCCCTATTTCTGTGAAGCGGAACTGAGATGCCAGACAACAAAATGTCAAAAGCTGTTTTCTTCTCCCTTTTAATCGCTAAATCGTTTTCAACTACTGTGTTTGTACCTGGATCAGCACATAATGTTAAAGGGCAACAAAGAAGCCCTAAGCCATCAACAGAAGGAAAAAAGACAGCGTAATATAAACCAACTGACAAGCTCTCAGCAGATCTGTTTAAAACCAGGAACTACATACTGCCAGGTACATTATCTAGCCTGCAGACAAAAGCTATGTCTCAAACTTGATGAGTGCTGCAGTTGCCTACCAAAACAACATTAAATGTACTTATGCTACCCAGAAATAGGCTCATTTGAGATATCAAGCATCTTGATAAGAGTAGTCAGAGGAGGAACCTAAAAAGAGCGGTTTAATAAGGGATGGGGATTTGGCTAGCTTTGACAGTTAGCCCCTGCTGGTAGATGCTGAAACTACACCATTCTGAGGAGCATCTTTCTTCATTGATTGGCATTCAAAATTCAAGAGATTTATTGTCATGTGCACAGTAAAAATACACAATGGTTTTGAGCACTCAATGAAATTCTTACTTTGCAAGTCTCCCTTACACAAAAATAGACAATATAGTATAAATACAGACAAATATACAAAAATATGCAAATATATACAAAACAAAGTGCAATAATATATGCATTGTGCAACAATCAAGGTAACAGTCAGTGAATATAATGGGGAGTTAGTGTTTCGTGTGTTGTTCAGGAGTCTAATGGCTTGTGGATAAAAACAGTTTGTGAGTCTTTTTGTCCTTGATTTCACACTCCTGCCATCTCCCAGACGGCAGAAGTGTGAAGAGATTGTGTTGTGGATATTGTCCCTAATGATGTTGTGGGCCCTCCTGATGACCCTGGTGCGGTAAATATCCTGAAGTGATGAGTAGGCTACTCTACAAATGAACTGTGCAGTTTTTCTCACACGCTAAAAGTATGTATTCTGACTAAATAATTGTTTTCAAGCAACATAAATTTCAGATTATTCATTATATTAGATGTTTCACCAGTGAAGAGTTTGAGACTGCATGTTTTTGTAGTGCCATCAGCCAATCAGCATTGTCATGATGTCATTTACCTGTGGCTGTTATGTTTAATCACTCTGGGTGCTTCTCAAATGGAAGGGTGCATCCTATTAAGGCTGTGTCCAGTCCTTTAAAGGCTTGTAGGCTATAGAGTCCGCCTCAAAATGAAACGCTAGAATGAGACGGTCTAGTAAGTGTGCATGGCTATGTCATAAATGTTTCTGCCCCCATGGTCACAATGTGAAAATACTGTTAATAAAAAAAAGAAAAGACAAAGGGTGCTTTCACACCTGGATCGATTGGAGACGTTGTTCTGAAACAAAGGGGCGTTTCCCTTTTGGCCCGGTTCGTTTGGTCATATGTGAACACAACAATCGCACTCTGAATCGGAACAAAACAACCGAGCCGAGACCGCCTAGAAGAGGTGGTCTCGGCTCGATTCCATACGAACCCTGGAGCGGTTCGTTTGTAGTGAGAACACAACCGACCCACGAACCGGAACAAATCAATGTGTTGCCTGGCAAACAGACGCCAGTAGATCGCTTGTCAACATGGAGCTTCGGCAGCGCATTTTGCTGATTTGTTGCGGTATGTTGTTGTGGTTAAGGTGGTCTCGTACCTTATGTAGCTAACTTACTGCTGTCGGAGTTTTTTCGCCTTTGCGCGGCACTGCTCGACGGACCGTTCATAACCCCTCTCCTTCATTTTATAGCTGATCTTCTTGTACACTTCGGTGTTCTTGTGTGTAGTGTCCAACATCCGGGCGATGTGTTCTTCCGACCAAATATCTATGAGGCATTTCACCTCTTCGTAGCACCAAGTCAACCCGCGATTCATTTAGTTAGGCTACTGTTGTCATGGCGATGTCCCATAATGGAATGCGCGACCTGCACGCATGAGGTAGTGACGTAATGGCGTAAGGAAAGCCCTGGAAGGGTGCGCGATTTGGAGCGCTTTACAACAGTGTGGTGTGAACAGAGTGACGTATTAAATTGATTCGGAACAAAGTATTCTGTTTCGGATCTGTTCCGGAACAAAACAAATCGATCCAGGTGTGAAAGCACCCAAATACTTTTACTTTATATTAAAAACCTTAATATTAACTGCCTTTCTAAAAATGCAGTACTGTCAATCTTCTGTCACTTCGGTCTGTTTATTCTTGGGTTGGTGACAGAGCTCTGACAGGCTCGTTTGAGATGAGCAAAATCTGCGCAGAACCGATCATCGCAAGATGCATGCCGGTTAGAAATGTGTCCGAGTGTGGTCCGACTTGCTCTGATGTCATGCTGACATGTGTCAAAAAACTCTGGCGACAGTGAGGCGAACGTGTCAGATTCTGCAGTAAGGCTCTCCACCGACTGCGCTGATCAACAGCACGACGGGAAACGACTTGCTGATGACACAGCTTAATGCTCATTGGTTTAAACAACCATGACATATTGTTCTCTTTTAAAGGTGCAGTGTGTAAATTTTAGAGGCATCTAGTGGTGAGGTTGTGAATTGCAACCAACAGAAATTACGGTGGCCGACAGGAAAAGATGTCATCGTCTGAGACAGCAGAGAGTAACCGGTTAAGCAATGAGGTTTCTTTACAAAGATAAAGAAATTATATTTACTTAATTACTTAATTAAAACTATATGTTATTGCGAATATTATTGTTACTTGTTCATCATTGTGTCAGTGTATTACACAATGCACCTTTAAAATGTTTGATTTTAAAACTCTGATATCATGTTTTTATGTGTATAAATTATTAACTCTCTGATAGTGTGATCTCTGGGTTATATGATTGTTTTAGTATTTATAAAATATGTATAAAAAATGCTGCACTTTTTCACTCCTCCCCTCACTGCAGCCGCCAACTCTTAACAGCCCCTGCGTCTCTGTGTCAGGATTCGGACATTCATGCTCTGTGTGTTTGTATTCTGTTGTGAGCGCACGAGATGAGCATTTTGTTGTGTATATCACTTGTGTTTTTCACTGGCTGCGTGCTTTCATGTTGTCATGTTTTGTGTGAATACGTGGCTTATGTGTTGTCTTGTTTTGTTTGAGCGCATGCATGTGTTTGCAGTCCTGTGCCAGATCATTTTCGAATGTTTACCTGTTGAATGTTCATTCTGTGTGTTTCTCAAGTCAAGTCAAGTCACTGTTTCCCCCAGAGCCGCCCCAGCTCCTTGCCCTGCCGGCTTCGCCCCTGCTACCTGTCAAGTCGGCTTCGCCCAAGCTCCCCTGAATACTCTACTGTTCCTCTCAGCAAAGACATGATAAATAAGATAAATGTTCTGAATCAGTAATGCTCAATCTTTCTCCTGGAGATCATGCAGAATTCAGTTCCAGCTTTAATCAGACACACATCTGTAATGGCTATTTTTTTGCTTCTCTTGCTGGTTTGATTTGAAGCAGGTGTGTTGGAGCTAGGTTGGACCTAAACCATATGGATCTCTTTGTAGACTGGTAGATCTCCAGGAGGAGAACTAAGCATCAACACTTCTGGTCTTTTTACTTCATTTTTTATTCCAATTGACTTTATGCACAGCTGCACTACTTCCTGAACTTAAGCCAGCTCCTTTATTTCCTGTCTTACATTATTGGACACACTGATTAATTCAGGTGTGCCTGACCTCAGTAGTCATAGCAACAATAATCAGACACACTTGGATTAATCAGTGTGTCCAATAATGTAAGACAGGAAATAAAGGAGCTGGCTTAAGTTCAGGAAGTAGTGCAGCTGTGCATAAAGTCAATCAAGGTTCCAGGTACGATCAAATAAGTTTTACAGCCTGATAACCTCATATCTACAAATAACTTTTTATTCTTCTAGCTCTTCAGAAATTCTTCTCCTGTACTGCAAGGGTGCTCAATCCAGAGAACTCAACACACTGCAGCCATCTCAAGACCCATGCAGTGAAAATGGTTCTAAGAGCACAAGAAGAGGGTTATTTACCGCAAAGAGCCATTGAGAGATCGGCAAAGGATTGACTTTTTCAATCTCACTCCTGCAAATTTTAACTTTGTGTACAACCACTCTTGGTTTATAAATATTTTCCTCTTGCCTGCTCTTACTCGGATAAAACTTAGCAAGAAATCTTGAATGTCACATGATGTTAATATGATTTTTGCTTTATTGCTTTTTATTTTGTGATTTAGTGTTGTTTTTAATTCTGTAATATTTTCCCTTTTTTATGCTGCAGTTTTTCTTATATGCTCTCTTTCGAGAAAAAAAAGAAAAAGTTTGCTTTTCAACCGATTTACGAACTGCTTCAAGAGATCTTGAATGCCTAATCATTTTTGTCTCATTTCTTTAACCTTAATTGTTTTTATTTTTATATGTTGTTTTATTGTTTTCATCCGATGAAAACGCTTGTTTCTTATCCTGTTGTCAATTAAGAATTCAAACTTAGGCTAGCTACTCATTGAAACGTACAGACTATGAAATGAACTCTGTTGTGTGTGTTTTCAAGCTTCGACTGGACGACCACTTTGCCTCAACAACAATCTATGCAGCAGCTAACTAATGTTTTTTGGTGAATAACCACAGAGAGGCGCCATAGCCCTTCCTCTGCTCACTGGGTTCATCTCTAGAGTTGTAAGGGGGTTTAATAGTTTGTCGTGACGTCAGCGGGCAGATCTGGGGTCTGTGCTGCGCGTCTCTGGATGAAACTCAGTGGCGCAGCAGCAGGATATTTACCACACTCTTACCACACTCACTGACTGTATTTCTTTACCTGCTGGACTAAACGCTACCATGAACCTGTCTGCTGTTCTGCTGTTTCTCATCGCCAGGGTCTGTGCGGAAAGTCTAGAGGGGCCAACAGGTAAGACACGAGTGCTTTAGAGACTTTGATTTCATACCACGGAGTCCAAATCACTCACACACAATCTGTCCTGGGAATTACTGAACATTCAAAACAGACTTCGAAAGCACTTTAATCTCTTATGCATGAGCAGGAAAGTTTAAGTTCCTTAGACATTAAGCTGGCGTTTAACATGTTTGTAGAAAGAAATATATAGCCTATATATCAGAGTTTTGTGAAGAAGTTTTTATTGGTCTTCATTTTGTTTCTTCAATAATGGTTTTGGAGTGTATTTATATGGAGTTTATGAACATTATTCTTCATGATTCATTTCTGAGAATCACGTGAAGACTAATATTAAATCATGGCATACGATTTTTGCTGTCTGAATGTGCATGGTTAAATGTTTCAATTGGCGTTATACGTTCAAAATAGCTTAAATATGAACTTGGCAGTGTGAATATGAAGCTATGTTTTATAAAAGCTCAATCCATGAGTAAGGATTTACTTGATTTTACTCATTTAAATGACGAGTCCACCTGAATGTAAATTCTGTTATCATTCAGGCTACTCAACCTCGTGTTGTTCCAAAACCATATGACTTTCTTTCTTCTGTGGAACGTTAAAAAAGATGTCAGGTAGATTGAGAGTCTCAGACAGTTACTATTCATTTCCATTGAATCGGAAAAAAAAAAATGCAATGAAAGTAAATGGTGACTGAAACTGTCACCAGCCTAACATCTCCTTTTTGTTTTCTGTGGAGAAGAAAGAAAGAAGGCTTGGAACAACATGAGGATGAGAAAATGACAGAATATATATTTTTTTAGTGAATTTATAGAAATTCCAACTTCACCAATTAACTAAAAAACAAAACAAACAAAAAAACGTTGTAATAAGAAATGAGAAATATGTGGTGTACCATATAGGCTATTGTGGCATCAAGTTAATTGTCTGTAGATGATCCATCCACTAATTACTATTACACAAATCTATTTACTCATTCATGAATTCATGGCTGTTCTAGATTAAATCTAGTATTTCGTTTTGGCTCAGACTCTGCAAGTAAGAGAATATGAAGAGGTATGCCCTGAGGATCTGCTTCTGTCAGACTCCTGTATATTGCCTCAATATTTAAAAAAAAAATTCTGCTTGTTTAAAGTCTCTTGCTTCTACTTTCATGACATCAAATATGATTGCTGTAGCTGTTCTAGCTTTGCTTGTCAGGTCGTGTTGTGGTTTGTAGAGGGATTTTTGAGCTCCTGGATCAGTTTCAACTCTGAACATATCAAATAAATGTGTGAAGACTGTTAAACTGCAAAAATCCACCCATCCATCCATCAAACGTCCATCCGCTTGTCCTATGTAGTGGAATGCTGGAGTCTTGGGCCATAGTTAATGAATAAACATAATGAAAGGGAGTAATATAAACTACATTTCATTGGACTAATTTAACTTAGAAATGATATGAGCCTCACAAATGATTTTCGTAATTGTAACCTTGTATACTGATTAAGTCATTATAATTAATGTATTGATTTAGGAAAAAATTCATTTAGATGTTGGCACGTGAAGCACATTTTAGCTTACATGACAATTTCTTTTTGCATAATATGCATTTTTTTGTCATTTACTATCAACATAATTCCGTTCTGTCTATTTGGTGGCATTTCTATTTTGTCAGAGTACACGTTGGGCTGTTTACTGATGGATTTCGGGGAGCTTACTGCATGTATTGCGATGTTAAAGTTGATTTTTCTGTGTCTTTGAAGCATCCTTCATACTGTCAGATTACAGCATCACACAGTGGGGTGTGTGGGAGGTAATGAGACCTGAGTGCAAGTTCACTTCACTGACACTGACAGCGTGTGTGTGTGTATGGTGTATGTGTGTGTGTGTATGGCTGCAATTGGGGGCGAGAAAGGTTACAGAGGGTCTCACACTGCAGTAATCCAAATGAAAGTGAGTGGGCATTTCAGAAAATGTGTTCAAGGACACAGAAGGGTTGCACACTAGGCACTGCCATGTTTTAAAGGAAAAGTTCATGCCAAAATTACAAATCTGTATGCTGTTTCCCCCCCCCCCCCTGTATTTTATTCATACAATGACAAGTTCATAGTTACCATGGCTGTCAAAATACAGTAAGTAGTCATTATGACTCTTTATTCCAAGTCTTCTGAAGCCGTACAGTTTAATTCATCATTCAATTATAATTTCCCACTCTGCCGTAGCTCTGAAATCTCATCCTTTATTCAGCATATTCGAAGACACATGCATTGTCTCATCAGTTTTCCATTGGCGTTTGGTGATGGTGACATCAAAACTGGCATGGCCTGTCAATTTACTACTTTTAAAATTGGATGTGAATGAGATTTCAGGGAATGGAACAGGTTAATCATGACAGAATTTTCCTTTTAAGGTGAGCCGTCCTTTTAAAAGTAGAACGCACTGTGAGTTCTTCCCTACTGAGCGAATGCAGTTTGAAGACAGTTTTGCTTACTCGGGTATCTGCTTTGAATTACACTCACGATGTAATACCACCTATTGCTCTTTTTCACTGTCTTTTGACATTTACAGTTGAAAAACACACTATGCCTTTACTATAGCAAACGACTGAAATAGTTATCTGCCCTATGCTGTTGTGCCTTGGCCACTTCTTAAAGTAACAACAGGTAGTTTTTTGCTCTCGGGCTCCCCCTACAGTTGGGAAACAGTATTGTCCTCTACTACTGTCGTAAACTCTGTCATCCTACATGCACGTGCAATTGTTGACAACCAGGATAGCCCTGAACACTGTAGGAGGAGGTCACATGCAGGTGTTCTGCTTGCGTCGCGTGTGAAATGTCTTCATCCCAGGTACAGTGGCATATATTTCAGCATGTCATATGAATATAATTTCATGGGTTTTATTTTTTTTCTAACGACAAATGATCGCGATGCTCACGTTTACAAGCCAGCGTCATTATAGTAGCCTAGTCTATTGGTTACCGTTTTACTGGATCTATATGATACTTCAATGCAATGTTTGAGTGGTTGATAATAACCATATATCGTCAATATTATAATATCAAGCTACCATAAATGAATCTGCAAATTTTACAAATCGATTTGCATTATAGCTTGAGGCAAGACAAATAAACAAATATCACAGACATGTTAGGTATCCTAAAATATGATTTTATTAATAATCTTCCTCCTTTCTTTGTACATGTTGAGTAGACTACACTTTTTAGGTCAAACATTTGCTATTTGCATTTCATCGATTGCAAAGTTCAAATCAGAACGAGAATACTAGCGATAGCTAACCATCAAAAACTAGAATATCGTTTACTAGCTACCAGATTGATAATTCGCTACTACTCTAGCGAATTAGAGAGGTTAGAGAGAGGCATTCTTTTTTCGATGGGGCGTTCGATGCTCCCTGCACACGCAAGGTCTCTCGTTCGCTTTCTCTCTCTGCCGTCCGCGCGCGTTGGAGCACAGTCTCTGTCTCGCGTGCGCGCTCGCTCTAGATTCCGGGAGATTTGAACTAATTTGCGGTATAACTTGTCGATCACGAGTGGCTCAACAGGTAGATCTATAGATAAACTCATCTTTCAGGGATTTGACCGACCGGGTTGACAATTTAGCGTGAGAAACCGGGGGTGTGGCGTACGTGTGAGCGTGTGAAACCAATCAAATGCGGGTGTCTCACGGCCAATGCGTGAGAGTTGGCAGCTCTGCAATGTTGATCCTCGTTCTGCCTTTAACGCGATCACTTTCTCTTTTTCTCTTTTTGCTTTGCTCCGATAAAACCTTTGCTTTCTTGTTTTTCTGTGCTGCTTCGGCCATGACTATAACATTTGGCTCGCAAGTCCGATTTTAAGGAAGTGGGGGTGGTGGTGGAAGTGACGTATATGCCGTAAAGCAGTCGAATTTTGTAGTTCTCTTTGTTCGCCGGTTACTACCCGAAACCCGAAGTTTAAAAGTACGATTGAAAACGCTACAGACCCCGTCAGGCTATGGCAGACGTGTCATTCAACCTATTGTAAGTCGATGTACCATCACAAGAGACTTGGAAATATATTATGAAGGTTGAAAAGTTACCTGTTGTACTTTCAGCTTTGCTTGTGATGTTAAACACCACTGTGTCATTAAACTGCCATCTACATAATAAGGCATAGCAATAAAAGAGAGGCTTTTCCTGAATGAATAGATGAATAAATGACTGTATTGATCAATAATGTGTCATATTAATTACCTGATTCTGTGGAATACTTGAATGTGATTGGTCAGTGGTTACATTTGCTGTCAAATATTAGCATAATTACCACTAAATTGTATAACTTGACTGATGACCTGTCATGGCTGTGCTAGTTTTGTTTCTCGTTTTACTGTACTCTCTTTTACTCCAACATAATAAAACAATTTACTTAGTGTACGTTAGCATTTCCAAATGCAATTCTAACCATCTATCTATCTATCTATCCGTTAGAGCTTTTCTGAACACTTACCCTGTCTGCAATTGGTTGAATAAACAGATACCATTAGAGATACAAAAATTCACGCCATTTGTTGAGACAATGTCAGGGTAGATGGGATGTCGAAGTGTTTACACTTCTCCAGGGGAATCAATATTCAGATACGCTTCTGCACATTTAGCTGGGATTGGAGAATGTATTTTAACATGAAAAAATGGCACAAGTCAGCTTGAACCTACAAAATCGTTTTAGCCACAACCATCTGATATACTTTTTGCATGACACTGAGATGCCCCAGGAGACGTTAGATATAAAGAGAGAGAGAGAAAGATGGGTAGACAAACTACAGAAGAATGAATTGCACTAGAGCAGTGTCCTGAAACCCCCAGTAACCCACCAGAGTCAGCAGAAAAGACCAAGAGTAGGTGGTTGATATTATGAAGGAGGGCAGCAGAGGGCAATCGCTAGGCTATTCATTCTCTCAAACGCTTTCACTCAGTACAGCTGCCTTACCGTCTTAGAGGCATTGAAGGCATCGCACTCACGCTGCACACAATTTCAATTTGTTGTTCAAATCCAGTCTTTAAAACGGACCATGCTGAAATTGAATCTTTGTTCATACAGTGTTGTCAATGTTGCTATATCTACATCAGATGGCATGATTGTAGCAAACAAGTAGGTGATGAAACTTGATATAAATAACTTACAATGAAAGTGCTATATATTCACTATACCGTTCTAAAGTTTTGGGTCGGTAAGATAAATATTTTAAAAAGAAATTAATACTTTTTATCAGCAAGGAAACACTAAATTGACCAAGAAGTCCCAGTTAAGACATTTTTAATGCTACAAAATATTTCTATTTAAAATAAATGCTGTTCTTTTGAACTTTTACTCGTCAAAAATCCTGGGGGAAAAAATCTATCATGGTTTCCACAAAAAATATTAATATTTATTATATTAATAAAATATTTTGTTGCAATATTTCACAATATTACTGTTTTACCATATTTTTGATCTAATAAATGCAGCCTTGGTGAACACGAGACTTCTTTGAAGATGTCCTTATTAAAAAATATTACCAATCCCAATTTTTTTAACAGTAGTGTATATACTGTATATATATATACACGCACATCCAAATTACAAAAATAAAACAATGCAGATATTACAAAATGTGACATTAAAAAGTGTATAAATCACTTGTTTTTCTGAAGTAACACTGTCCAGCAGCGGCACCCGCTGGTAAAGTTACAGCAGGGGGCCACATGTCTCTTGCCTCCCCTGAGCCCATTGAGTTTTAACAGAACCCCTAAAGTGTGCGGTGGCTTTGATGGGGTAATTGAGAATGAATGGGAGAAGGTCACGCAAGAAGAGACAATAGGTGTGTTCGACTTGAAGCGGCGCTGCACAGACCGATAGTTGTTTGACAACTTTGTACCGCAAGATTGATTAGAGAATAGACTGCTCTTGCTTTTGAATCACTCTTGTGGTACTTTGATGCCTTACACAAATCGGTCTGCACAGCACCGCTTCAAGTTGATCTCACCTAAAGCCTGGATTGGATAAGATTGGTTCGTGAGATAAATCCCGCCTCTTGTTTTTCATGCTTGTTCCGCGTTCGTGAATCAGCATGATGTGACAATGCTGCTGTGTTTTGCATGTGGGAGTCTTGTCTTGTCAGAACGTGTTACTCCACGTTCATTTTTTGCAGCCGTGCAGAATGTGCGCTGATTGTATCCACTTGTGCTGGCTGTGTGTCATCTTCCTGTCCTGTATCTGAATAGACAGCCCTGAGAGATCTCACACCATTGCATCCCTGTGCTGCACTCACCTGCAAGGCATCATGGGATAGCATGCAGGGCCTGTCAGCTCTCACATCCAGGTGCTGTCACTACATTGTTGCTTTTGCTGCTCCCAGAAGCCATTATGGAACAGATGGTGTTTTGCCTGCGGGGTTTGCCTACCCTGTCAGATCCCGTCACACGGTGTTTAGGTGCCCACCCGCCCCTCATCCGCATATACCTTCCTCACAACTCCATCACCAGGGCAACACTTTTTTATGTAAAGGGAGCCTTTAATATCTCCAATTTTATTTTCTCTTAGCATACAGATGTTAAGAATAGAGGCATCAGCAGATGGGGATAAAAGAATAAGACTGACTATAGTTCTTAAAATGGGATAATTAACACTAAGATGTGAAAAACAGTCATGTAATTTGCATATATGCTATATTAGGGGTGTGCAAAAAAATCGATTCACATTTGAATCGCGATTCAATCTTTACCGATTCAGAATCGATTCATAGAATTCCAAAAATCGATTCATATTTTTTTTTTATGGCGTGCACGGGCGGAGTGGCAATCGGGTGAGTCGGGACTTTTACCGGTGGTTCGGTAGTGTTTCGAGGCTGCGAGTGCCGGTCTGATAAATAGTTATACATTGCAAGTTCTTGCCGCCCGCTGGTCAAACTGTGCAGCCTCTCTGCTCAACCCGTGAATAAATGCATCGATCCGCAGAATATGTTTGAGTTCTTAATGGTCTGTAGATCTTTTGCCAAGCGTGTCTGTCAGAGGTTACGGGTTCTAAACCGCACTCGTATAGTTTTTTCTCTCTCTCATCAAAACCGAATATGTTCATCACGTTTGTGTGCATTTTATTTTTGAGATTTTACCGGAGTCTCCAAAACGGCGATAGATTGAAGAGCGCGTCCGAGTGAAGACTGCGCGAGCCACAGAGAACACTGTATCCATGACACTGATAGCAGCGGACACGAGCGCGCTCAGCTTGATTTCAAAAACAACAGATCTCTTACTTAATAGCGAACTAAATAAATGCTCTGCTAGTTAACTGGAGATACCCGCAAATTACGCCTATGAACGACTTCACTGGATCTAAACAAATCAATCTAACCATAGATGTTACCAGTAGCGGTGGCTTTTTAAAATCTATTTAAAATTATTTCGCAAGGGTTCTATGACATTAGTATATTTTTAGGAAGTTCAATGTGCCCAGTCGAGTTCACATTTCAACAGTCAGCCTGGTAGCTGAAGTAGTCCTTAAACCACATTTAGCATAATTGTTTGTTTGATCTGACTACAGCACTTTAAAGCTAAATGTAAAAGCTTTTTATTTAAGTTTTATTTTAAACTTGAATTAAATGTATTTGAAAGCTGGCCAAAGCTTGGCACTTTGCACTTTTTAGTTGCAAAAGTTTTTATTTTTGTATGAAGACATAAAGTAATATCAAACTACATTTAATTTGTTGTGTTTTTTTTTCTTTTAAATTGTGTCTACTGCAATCAATCACATAGGAAAAAGTAAACTACATTTATATACTGTGAATCGTTTTTTTGAATCGAGAATCGTTTTTGAATCGAAAATCGATTTTGAATCGAATCTTGAGACAAAAAATCGGTATCGAATCGAATCGTGACATTTTCTGAATCGTGCACCCCTATGCTATATGCATTTCATAAAACTGCAAATCATGCTGATTGTTAAAGAGAAGGTTTTTTTTCTTCTTCATCATACTTATGGTTTTTCCTTGGCAATGAAAAGTAGGGCCTTGAAGTTGGGCTACTGGATTTGAGCCTGTAAGTAACCACTTATAAACCACTCAGAACACCTTAGCAACCACATATCATGCCCTGGAAACAAACCAAAACACCACCACTTGCTTGTGCAACACGATCATACCACTCAAATTACCTTGACAACTACCAACGCCACTGACACCCTAAAAACCAGATAGTTACATGCTAAAAATACTCAAAAAACCTTAGCAACTGGATGACATGACCTGGCAGCCAGAACTCCCTAACAACCACATAGCAAAGTGCTTAAACACTCAAAACACCTTAGCATTTACATTGCAGTGCACTAGCAACCAGCCACAACACCCTAGCAACCACCAACTATACCAACATGCATAACCTCTCAACAACACCTTAGCAACTGCATGACATGCCCTGGCAAACAGCCAGAGCTCCCTAACAACCACATAGCAAAGTGCTTAAACACTCTTATTATACTTATATTGCAGTACACTAGCAACCACCCACAACACCCTAGCAACCACAAACTATTCCAACATGCGTAACCGCTCAAAATATCTTAGCAACTGCATTGAAGTGCCCCAAAAACCACCTAGAACACCCTATAACCACTCAAAATACTTTAACAACTACTTGTAACCATGCACCAACAACACCCTAAAAACATGTTAAAATATTAAGAATACCTTAGCAACTGCATGACATGACCTGGCAACCACCCAACAGCAACATGCTAAAACACCTTAACAACCGCACAATATGCCAGAATCACCCAAGACACCTTAGCAAAATATCTAGAAACGCCTTGGCAACCATTGAGAATACCATAGAGACCACATGGCTACAATATACTAAATATATCCACAATATGCTTAAAAAAATAATCAGAAAACCTCAGCAACTACATAGCAGTGTATTACCAACCACTCAAAACACCCTAGCAACCACTCAGAACACCTTAGCAACCACATATCATGCCCTGGAAACTAACCAAAATGTGATCATAACAACTAAAAATAGCTTAGCAACTACCTGCAACCACAATTAACACCGTAAAAACCATTAGTTACATGCTAAAAACACCAAAAACACCTTAACAACTGAATAACAGTGTCCTAGCAACCACTTAGCAATGTGATCATAACAACTAAAAATAGCTTAGCAACTACCTGCAACCACAAACAACACCGTAAAAACCATTAGTTACATGCTAAAAACACTCAAAACACCGTAGCAACCACATTCTCTGGCCACCACCCAGAACACCATAACAACCATACAGCAATATGCTAAACTCTTTAAACACCTTAACAACTGCATAGAATTGCACTAGCAACCACCCAGAACACCTTAGAAATTACATACTGCAACAACTAGGGGTGGGCGGTATGACCAAAATTCTGTTTCACGGTATGACTAATTTTATTTCACGGTAACGATATATTTCACGATATAGTTATTTATACATGTAGTTATTCTCGAAAAATCGTCAAAAAGGGCTTTGTATAATAAATAAACCCAAATACTTTAGAAATGAAAAGTACTTCACCTTGTTTGATTTTTCTTTTTCTTTTATTTGGTCAATTATTTCTTTTTTGGTAAACTATTTTGATAGCTAAATATAGTAAACAAAACACACTCATCAACTTTTAAAAGAACTTCCCTCAACTATTTGATATTAAATACAACTCATAGCTGCAATTAAACTTTAAATAAAGTGTTGCTGAATAATTTTTCAATCTCATGTTATTGCTTTACTTCATCAATCAGTTTATAATATCTGAATATTTTATATTGAACTATTCTATTCATAATAAATTAGTTACTTCCTTTTAATTTTGTAGGATATTAGTAATACTAGTTATGTTTGTGTTCCCCGGTACATTTTTGCCATGTCTTTTTAAGGGGCTTGTTTAGCTTTTTGTGATATCTGGCATCCCGTCACCTGGAGCTTTGATCAAGAGAAGTTCAAGTTCAGCAGTGACTATAAGGAGCAGTATGAACCGAACAGCAGCTACTGTTAGTGTTGACTAAATAGTTTAAATTATTCACACCTTGTAACTGCATATTTTTTTTTACCATAGTTTACAGTGCGTGCACGCGCGCGTCTTTTGCATCAGTAAAATGCGATCGGTTAATTTGAGTGTCAATTTGTAATCACGTATCGAATCAAAGGAAGATTTTATCCGCTAGTTCAGTGGCCAATTGTTTGGAGTTAGAAGAAATGTATAACTCAGGCTGCATATTTAGTAATTTTGCCTCAGATACAGGATTATACATTCGCTTTAACAAGCAGGTTGTTCATTACCACGGCAACCGCTTGCTTGTCATGCTGAATGCGATTTTCGTGTTTAAAAGGTAACTATACATAAGAGACGGAAAGATGCAGATAACTATACATTATTTAAGGTTATTTCTATTCGTTACGATATGTTGTCAAGTAAGCTTCATGCGTTCCCCGTTGCGAACGTGCACTCCTCTAAACTAGCTGCACTGCTGTAGGTGACTGCTGCGCCTTTCCCCCCGAAAATATCACGTTAACAACAACCCTTTACAAAACGTAATTCGCACGCACGCTGCACATGTGTTGTTAAAAAAACGGAATAAAAAAATCTGTACTGGCATTTTCTACCGCGGTAACAATACCGTCATACCACCCAGCCCTAGCAACAACATGCTGAAACATATAAAAAACACCTTCACAACTACATAGCAATGCCCTAGCAAACACCCTAGCAACCACATATTTCATAAGCACTCAAAATACATTAGCAGATATCTGCAACCAGTAGCAACACCTTAAAAAACACTTAGTAACATGTTAAAACCCTGAAAATACCTTGGCAAATGCATAGCAATGAGAAAGAAACACTCTAGACACCTTAGCAAACACTTTAGCAAACACCTAGGCTGTGTCTGAAATCGCCCTCTATACCTTTATTCACTATTCCCTTTATTAGTCCACTAATAAAGTTCACATGAGGGAGTGAATGAAAACAAGTGCGTGAACTTCGGACATTGAGTGCGCCAGAAGGGCTGCCGCTTTACCATAGTGCAGGGGTCGGCAAGTAATTTGGCATCGGGCCAAAAAAGAAAATTTCACCATAGTCAAAGGATAATTTAAGAAATTAATTGATGAAAAATCCAACTAGAATTGCCAGTGACAGACTGTTACAGTGTATTTTGCAACTGGCAGTGAGCTGTTACACTGTGTTAAATGCTTTAGTAGGACAGTCATTAACAAAAAGCCACATTTGTGTGGCGGTGTCCGGGTTTTACACTGGATAAATTAATAAAGCAGTAGTGACATGTAACCTGGCAAGTATCTTTATTCACCAACTTGCAGCACAGTCACCGCCTTGTTAAAACACACGTGGGAGATGCGGAATGGATAAAAGTAACTCAAAAAATAAAAGAGGACTTGAATAAGCCCATTAATGGCATGTTTGAGTCATGCTCTTAACAAACTATGTTTTATTTCCTCTTTCCATATTGTGAATAATACATGTGTATCATTTTAATTGGCTTGTTACACAATGGAGCCTAACTTAATGTAATAATTATTTGACGTAGCCTGCTTTTACATTTTTCTTGGCATCCTCATGTACTAAACTGCATTTTTTATTTTTTTATTGTTTGCGTGCTGGAGGAATGCTATTACGTCGTGTGCAGAGTGATGTTAACATTTAAGCTAGCTGGTGAGAGAAAATGGCACTATCAAAGGGTCTAAAGAGGTAAGTTGACAGCGAAAATAGGGCATACAAAGAAGAATGGAAAGACAACTATGCATTCATCCTACCTAGTTTTGTGAATGCAAAGCCGGTGTTTCTTATCTGAAACGAAGCAATCCACAGACTCTTTTGAATGTCTTTCAGAACTTTTCCAATTTAAAGCTCTCAATTCATCTCAAAATAAAACATTGCTGCAAAAACATTCTCGTACTTTTATTTTTGAAGGCAAAATCACTAAAGACGAAGAGATTGTGAGTAACTGTTTCTGTCATGACAGATCTATTTGAGAACCAGTAGGGGTGGTTAATCTGTCTGATTTCCCGATTCGATTCGATTACGATTATTGAAGTCCCGATTCGATTACAGTCGATTTTCGATTATTAACGATTCTCGATTAGCGATTATTGATTTTCCATTTCACAACAGTAAACGAAAAAACACTACAAAGTGATTGCAGTATTAAAAAAAGTCAGCTGCTGAATTACTTAACTCTTTTATTGAGTAACAACAACTCAAAGCACTTTCTGTGTCGTGTAGTTATAATTTCAGAATTATTTGTATGTAGCTTATGTTCTGTAGAACACAGAAATGAATACATCACATTGTGTTGTGACTCATCAAGTTGAACGAAACAATAACAAATAAATGAAAGGCTTATTTCCTTAAGGAAGTAGATCAGAAACAACATACTGTAGAAATTGGACAATTTTCTTCTAGAAAGACAAGGTGTTGTTCAGGTAGAGGAAGACTGCAGGTTGCAGTCGAAACATGTCAAGGTAAATAAAAAGTTTATAATGCAAATTTTTTTTTGCATTATATGCGGTTAGAACAGCGGTCAGCAGCGCGTCCTCATCCATATCAAGCGCCTCGTCCCCTGAGGCGGCGGCAGCGCGGGCGGGAGCCGGCGGCTGCGAGTCCGGGAGAGGGGGCGGAGAAGGAGAGATAGACGCTCGAGGGAGTCATTCCGGCGAGCATTTGCATCAGAAAACGACGGCAGTGCAGCCCGCAGGGTCGACATCAGAAGTGCGTCGCTGAGCTCACAAACCCCTGAGGGCAAGAGCTGCGTGTCTGGCCCAGGCAGAGAGCGCAGATCACATGGCGGTCTCCGTCGCTGTGCGGGGCTCTGCACGCGCCGCAGGAAGTGCAAGGCATCTTGAAAAAGACGCTCGCTGCTCTTTTAGACAGTAAGTTTTGCAAGAAAGGATCCGTCGCCGGATAGCGTAGCTCGCACGGATGGCTGAAGGTGGCGAAGACGGCCGGCTTCTTCAGGCGCTGTCTTGTCGCTTCCTCGACGGCGGCTTCTCTCTAGATCCAGCGATGCGGCAATAATAATAACGCAAATTTTTTTTTTTAATAATAATAAAAAATCGATTTTTGAAAATTTAATAATCGATTCATAATCGTCCATAACATAATCGCGATTAATCAATAATCGATTTTTTTAACCACCCCTAAGAACCAGCCACTATCAAAATAATCTGGCTACGGGCGCGGGCCAGATATTATTGCTGGCGGGCCAGCTACCGTGACGCAGGAATTAATTCGGCACATGACTCTCACAGTGCATTATGGGTATTCTCTAGCCGTTAAGCGTACATTATTGCATTGCATTGCATTGTGAGATTGAATGAGTGAACTAATGGTTTTGGACACCACTACAAATGTCTGTCCCCTGAAATAGTGCTCTATTTAACCCTTTGATGCACAACATGGGTCTAAATAGACCCGACTGAGTTTTCATCTTCTATATCTTTGCAAAAAATTCATTTCATCATTCAGTATTCCAGGTATTCCTCAATTAACTTGTTTTAGATCATTACAAATCCTTATTTAAATTTTTCCTTTCTTACTTTTCAAATAAAAATCGTTTTTGTATCACTACCCTTCTAATGCGCAACATGGGTCTAAAAAGACCCGTGTTCATGTTTCTTTGCTGAATATTTGAAAGAAATGTATTTTATCATTTATGAACCCAGGTATTCATTAAATATCTTGTTTTTGATTTCCACAAATCATTATATTTATTTTTCCTTTCTTACTTTATAAACAAACACGTTTTTTGTATTTCTACATCAATTTTACACACATGGGTCAAAAATGACCCATATAGGAACCTTTGATATTTAGAAATAGTATAAATATATTTACTGCAGAAAACTATTCATCTGCCACACATTTCACAATTCAACACGGCTGCTTTTGTATATTTCATGCACGTAAGTTTTGTTTTATAAAAAAAAATTCACAGAAAATATTTGATATTTTGTGAAAGACATCTATATAGCCTAATATTTGAACGTTTAGGCTAAGGTTACCTTGACCTTGAAATCCATTACTAATGCAAAAGAGAAACATGTCCAATACTATTAGCTAGCTTGCGGTCGACATATTCTATTTTATCTAATAGCTAGGTCAACAAAATAAAAGTTGCAATAGAAAGTTATATACAAGTATATATTGTCGCTGTTGGGCAGACACCTTGTACCTCCATATTCATTTTTATTTGTGGTCATAAATCAATGCTATCGGTCACAAAAGCCGTCGTGTGGTGGCGTTCTGGTGCACTATGGCTGCTGTCGCATCATCCGGGTGGATGCTGCACATTGGTGGCGGGGAGAGCATTGGTGGTGGGGAGATCCCCCTAGTTGCACTACAGTTCAATTTCAGTGTTATCGGTTATATGTGTGTTATGTGTGACAAAGTGGCCAATAAACATATTTCAAGTGTTACAGTAAATGTGTTGATCTAAACAACTGTGACATTGGTTATTTTAACAAAAAGCTTTCTTTATTCTTTTGTTTTATCACGCTTGCATAGATGGGTCATTTTAGACCCATGTGTGTAAACTTGATGTATTAACACAAAACATAGGAAATATTAAAATATAATTTTGTGATAATTGAAAACAAGATATTTTGAATATTCATAAATCATGAAATTTATAGATCATGAAATATTAAATGCTCAAATAAAGTGATTTCAAAAGGTTAAACAAAAAAAAATGCCAAGCCATGCATGAAATAACATAGGAAATGAATACGGGTCTTTTTAGACCCATGTTGTGCATTAGAGGGGGTATCCATAGCTTGCGCATCAAAGGGTTAAAGGGATAGTTCGGCCAAAAATTATATTTAAACCATGCATTACTCACCCTCAAGCCGTTCGAGATGCATATGTCAATCTTGTTTCAGACGAACACATTTTCAGTTATTTTAGAAAATGTCTTAGACCCTTCAGTGGATATAATGTGAAGCAATGGGGTCCACCTCCTTCAAGTCCCAAAATGTGCATATATCCTTCACAGAAGTAATCCATCCGGCTCCAGGGGGATAAACGAAGGCCTTATGAGGGTAATCCGTGCGGTTTTGTCGTAAAAATATACATATTTAAAACTTTATAAATGAAAATATCTGACTTCCGGCAACGATCGACGCGCGTTCACGGGTGATGTTTTGCTCTGCTCTCTGCATAGCTCTCTGGCTGCGCGGGCGCGTTCGTTCTACGTCACGACGCTACGTCCTACCTCGTACGCCGACTTCCATCACCCGTGCACGCGCGTCGATCGTTGCCGGAAGTCAGATATTTTCATTTATAAAGTTTTAAATATGTATATTTTTACGACAAAACCGCACGGATTACCCTCATAAGGCCTTCGTTTATCCCCCTGGAGCCGGATGGATTACTTTTGTGAAGGATATATGCACATTTTGGGACTTGAAGGAGGTGGACCCCATTGCTTCACATTATATCCACTGAAGGGTCTAAGACATTTTCTAAAATAACTGAAAATGTGTTCGTCTGAAACAAGATTGACATATGCATCTCGAACGGCTTGAGGGTGAGTAATGCATGGTTTAAATATCATTTTTGGCCGAACTATCCCTTTAAGGGGGCAGCCCTAGTAACGCCTTAGCAACCATTGAGAATACACCAAAAGCAAGGCCATATGCAGGGTTTTAGAAATACCAAGGTCCAAAAACTGACAAATGTCTTAAGCCCTATTCGGGCAGGACTAGTTTTCTAAACGACGTTTGAGTTACAATTATTTTATCATTCAACGTCTGTGATTTTCTGAACGGATTCAGATTGGACTTACATGTCCGTGTTTATTACAGAGGTGGGAATGTGTGTTTTCTATGTGGGCGTTGCAAAAGGTCATGTGCTGTGCTTGCGTGCATCACGTATGATGTATAGGTCTTTTAATTTATTATTTGTTAATATAATTTTAATTTATTATAAAAACCCTATTTAAGTAAACTTCTTACTCTTACCTGACACTGATAATAAAATGATTTTAAAACTCTTCATGTAAAACTAATCTTGTCAGAATATATAATTTATAGTTTTTTTGTTTTTAGTTTTTTATTTAGAAAAAGTGATTTTTAATGAAAGGCTAACCAAGCTTTGTGCATATTTGGAATAGATTTAATGAACTTGGTTACAAATTAATTCTTAATCTTATGCCTAATATGCTGCAAATCGGCTCCGGTACAGTTGTTTACATACCTGGATATCATTGTTGGTCATTTAACATTTCTATCATAATACAGTTGTCAGATACTAAATGTTAAGCTACATAAATGTCACTTTTTGACCGTTAAAACTGAAGCGTCATGCTGGAATTCACGCGTTGCTGCTGTAAACAACAGTAATGGTAATGCCTGCCTTTTTTGATTGGCCATCTCAGTCATTTTGACATTGACGGGTGCTGTTATAATCAACTGATCAGCTCAGATGAGAAAGCACCAATGTAGAGATTATTTGGCAATTATTTCAATTATTTCCCCATGTTTTCCTCATGGGGACCAAAAATATCCCCTTAGGGAGTACCTGACATACACACGCACGCAGGCACACACGCACGCACACACACACGCACACACACACACACACAAACACACACAATCAATCTCACCTACATCTTGCTGGCAAATAAACTCCAGCTGCTACCGTGGCAACATGGAAAGTTTGAGAGTTAGAGAGTGCTAGGACTCCTGAACTGCAAAAGAAATTGGCATCCTCAGTGCCCCCTTACACACACACACACACACACACACACACACACACACACAAATGTTTGAAAAAAACCCCCACATAACTCACCTTCTCATGTCCTTCAGAGATGGTTCTTCCTAGTTTGGCAAGCACCTCTTTACTGCACAGCTGTCCAAACAATTGTCTAACAAAACTAAAGGAGCAGTTCACACTAAAATATATATTCTGCCATCATTTACTCTCTGTCATACAACACATTTATTGGAAAAATTATGCCATTGTCATCAAACTTGGCACAATGCACCTCAACACTAGATTAAATATGTGCAAGTTCAAATGAGATTTAAAGGGATAGTACACAAAAGAAGATATTTTGAAGAATGTTGGTAACCAAACAGTTGCTGGACCCCATTGATTTCTACGGAAGCGTATTGCATTCACTTGAGGAAAAAAAATCTACTCTATTTTTCTGAATTAACGAGTTAATTATCTCAGAATTACGAGATAATTTGTCATGGAAAAAAGTTTTTGCTCTGTTTTTCTGAATTAACGAGTTAATTATCTCAGAATTACGAGAGAATTTTTTTATGGAAAAAAGTTTTTGCTCTGTTTTTCTGAATTAATGACTTAATTATCTCAAAATTATGAGTAACTCATTAATTCATAAAAACAGAAAAATGTATCTTATAATTCTGAGATAATTAACTCGTTATTTCAGAAAAACAGAGCAAAAACTTTTTTTCCATGAAAAATGATCTCGTAATTCTGAGATAATTAACTCGTTAATTCAGAAAAACAGAGTAGATTTTTTTTCTTCAAGTGAATGCAAAACGCTTCCGTAGATTTCAATATTATGAAAAAAAAAAAAAAATACTATGGAAGTCAATGGGGCCCATCAACTGTTTGGTTACCAACATTCTTCAAAATATCTTCTGTGTACAGCAGAAGAAAGAAATTCATATAGTTTTGAAACAACCTTAGGGTGAGTAAATGATTACAGAATTTACAGAATTGAACTATCACTTTAAGACTGGAGATTGGAGACAGGACAAGCAGTCACTCTGCGAGATCGACAAGAGCGCGTAAGTTGTTTTTTTCTTAATATCCAGTTCTCCTGTTGCTCTGTTTACCATTTGTCAAGTAAGTAGGGCTATTTTCGATTCTTTGCTTATTTGTAATTTTTATCTTCACTAAATATCTTTATTTTAATTAGACGCGTTCCTATTTTGAATATCTGCCGTCTTAAGGGTTGTAGTCTGTTTGTTATTGTAGCACTTAAGTATTGCTGTTCATAACAGCTAGTTTCGATTTCGCCCATTCTCGGGATATTTGCTTTCGCTGTGCTAATTGCAAGGGTTACCACAGCTGTCCTCACTCAGGCGATTGATAGCATTATATCTATGTAGTGTGCGCGCTGTCGCGGAAGCGTCAGCGGAAGCATTCAGCTCTCGTGTTCAACCTCTTCGTGTTAAGACCGACTCGGGTAAAGACCTGCGACTCTACCTGTGCGACTCCACCGAGCAAGGACACCTGCAAGGCACTTAAGTATCTTCTTCACCCTTTCCTTTCCTACCTTTCTCGTATTTCCCTTTAACAACATGTGCTTTCAATACATTCCTGTTGTCTCTCGACAACGCTCTCTCACCACGCACAAAAGGCAGCGCAATACCGCTAATCTGCGCCCTTTTCTCTCATCCTCACACTCACCTCTCACTCTTTCTATGGGTCTATGGAATTGTCAATCAGCAGTAAATAAAGCTGACTTCATTCCAGCCTTTGCATCTCATTCTACTCTTAATATCTTGGGCTTGACTGAGACCTGGATCCGTCCAGAAGACTCAGCAACCCCTGCTGCTCTCTCTAACAACTTCTCTTTCTCTCACACCCCTCGCCAGTCGGGGAGGGGTGGGGAGACTGGTCTTCTCATTTCTAACAATTGGAAATACTCAACTCTCTCTTCTCTATGCAATAACAACTCATTTGAATATCATGCTATTACACTTACAACTCCCATTAAGATCCATATTGTAGTCGTATATCGCCCCCCAGGTCAACTGGGAAGCTTTGTGGAGGAGCTGGATGTGCTGTTGTCATCCTTCCCTGAGGATGGCACCCCACTTGTAGTCTTTGGCGATTTCAACGTTCATCTAGAGAAGCCGTATGCAACAGACTTCATCTCTCTTCTAGCCTCTTTCGATCTCAAACGGCTCATCACCACAGGTACTCACAAGTCAGGCAACCAACTGGACCTGGTTTACACGCGCAACTGCATCACAGACAACATTTTGGTGAAACCTCTCCACGTTTCAGACCATTTCCTCATTACTTTCAATCTACAACTCACTACCCATGCTCCACCAACCCCCCTACCAGTTACTTTCAGATGAAACCTGCGCTCACTTTCTCCGTCCCATCTTTCCTCTGCTGTGTCATCTTCTCTTCCCTCACCCTCGCATTTCTCCTCTCTGGACGTGAATACCGCAACGGATACTTTATGCTCCACTTTAACCTCTTCTTTAGACTATATCTGCCCTCTCTCCTCCAGGCCAGCACGCGCTACTCCCTCTAACCCCTGGTTATCTGAGGTTCTTCGTGAACACCGGACCGAACTCAGGGCAGCGGAGAGGAAATGGCGCAAATCAAAAGACACATCTGACCTCAGTAGGTATCAATCTCTGCTCTCTGCCTTCTCTGTTGATGTTCATGCCGCAAAATCTTAATATTTCCACAACAAGATCAACAGCGCCTCTAACACACGTTCACTGTTCAAGACATTCAACTCCCTCCTCTGTCCACCTCCACCACCACCCACCTCCTCGCTAACTGCTGATGATTTTGCTAACTTCTTCACTAACAAAACTACATCTATCAGCAGTCAGTTCTCAGCTTCACACACACAGGAACCCAGACAAACCTCTCCCACAGCCAATAACCTTCTCTCCTCCTTCACCCCACTAACTGAGGAAGAAGTATCTAAACTTCTCCTCTCCAGTCATCCTACCACCTGCCCTCTAGATCCCATCCCTTCACACCTTCTACAAGCCATCTCTCCCACACTTCTACCAGCCCTCACACACATTATCAACTCATCCCTCCACACTGGCATTTTCCCTACAGCATTTAAGCAGGCTCGGGTAACTCCACTGCTTAAAAAACCAACATTAAACACATCACCTTTAGAGAATTACAGACCTGTCTCTCTCCTACCATTCATTGCGAAAACACTTGAACGAGTTGCTTTCAACCAAGTGTCATCTTTCCTGTCTCTGAACAACCAGCTGGATGTCAACCAATCTGGCTTCAAGAAAGGGCATTCAACCGAGACCGCATTGCTGTCGGTCACAGAAGCCCTGCGGATCGCAAAAGCTGCTTCCAAATCTTCAGTTCTCATTCTTCTGGATCTGTCTGCTGCCTTCGACACTGTGAACCATCAGATCCTTTTGTCCGCCCTCTCATCACTTGGCATCACGGGAACTTCCTTCCACTGGTTTGAGTCCTATCTCACAGGTAGGTCCTTCAAGGTCACATGGAGAGGCGAGGTATCCAAAGCACATCAACTGACCACAGGGGTTCCTCAGGGTTCAGTTCTTGGACCGCTCCTCTTTTCCATTTACACCACATCACTGGGACCCATCATACAGGCACATGGTTTCGCTTACCATTGCTATGCTGATGACACCCAGCTCTACCTCTCATTTCAACCAGATGATCCCACAGTAGCGGCACGGATCTCAAGTTGTCTGGCGGACATCTCGGAATGGATGAAGGAACATCACCTGCAGCTCAACCTGGCAAAGACTGAGCTTCTCGTCCTCCCTGCCAATCCGTCTCTACAGCACAACTTCACTATCCAGCTAGATTCTTCCTCAATCACCCCATCAAGGTCGGTCAGAAATCTTGGAGTAATCTTTGATGATCAGCTGACCTTCACAGATCACATTACAAAGACAGCTCGATCATGCAGGTTTGCTATGCACAACATCAGGAAGATCAGGCCTTTCCTAACTGAGCATGCAACACAACTTCTCGTCCAGGCCCTGGTCATTTCTAGGCTTGATTACTGCAATGCTCTTCTGGCTGGACTTCCATCATGTGCAACTAAACCTCTACAAATGATCCAGAATGCTGCAGCTCGTCTCGTCTTCAACGAGCCCAAAAGGGCCCACGTCACTCCTCTGTTCATCTCCCTGCACTGGCTTCCACTCGCTGCTCGCGTCAAGTTCAAGGTGTTGACACTTGCTTACAGATTGACCACAGGCTCAGCTCCCTCCTACTTTCACTCACTACTGCAGGTCTACATCCCTTCCAGAAGCCTACGATCGGTCAATGAGCGGCGGCTCGTGGTACCATCACAGAGAGCCACAAAATCACTCTCCAGAACATTCTCATTCACGGTTCCATGTAGGGTTGGGTACCGAAACTCGGTGCCAATAGGGAACCGGTTCCGACGTAAACGGTAGTAACCAGACCGAATAAGGACGAAAATTTCGGTGCCTGATTTCGGTGCCTAACTTCATTAGGCACACACGCACACACACAAGGTCTCTCGCTCTCTCTCTCTCTCCGCCGTGCGTGTGCTACACAGTTTGGAGCACAGTCTCTTCTGTCTCGCAAGCGCGCTCTTTCTCGCAAGGTTTGGCTGCATTTAACGTGTAAAATTACGTGTCAGAACGCCCTCTGGGTGTGCCGATAGTCTGAATCCCATATAGAATCAAGCCAATTCATTGGCTGCACTGTAAACCCGAATAAGTTGGCACAACTCAAAAAATTTAAGGCAATAAATTGCCTCAAATTTTTTAAGTTAAGAAATTCAAAGTTTAAGTAAGCAGAACTGACATATTTTTATTTTGTATTTGTACATTTGAATTGTTCTTAACTTGAAATGTTTGAGTACACTAATTCATACATTTAACTTAAAATTTCATGGAATCTCAATGTGAACACTTTTATTAGTATAAACTTAGCTAGCTTTAACAAGCTAGTTTGCTAACATACTATTTTGTTAACTTCTTAACAATAGTATGCTATACAGCAACACTTGCAGCAATATAAAGGTTTTATTTGCTCTCAAATCAAGCTCATGCACCACTTGTCACCATGATGGTAACTATCCTAAAACCAACATTAACAGAAATTCTTCTAAATTAGCATAACGAAACATTAATCATTACTAAATCACCCGCTTAACATTAATCTTGCACAAAAAAACATTGTATTACACTTAATTTTAGCATTTACTCTCCCTTTCGAGTGCCATCGGCAAAGCATGCTGGGAAATATACATCCCAGCCGTTTCAGTTAAACTTAAGTTCGTCTAAATTAAAAGAAATAATTTCATAAAACTCAAAACAATGAAATAGTTCAGTTTACTTAAAATATATCCATTCTGTGAACTTGAAAGAAAAAGAAAGTGCTAAATACTCATACAAGTTAATTTGACTGAACTAATTAGTGTAATTTAAGTTTTTCCTACTCAAACCAATTAAGTATTTTGAGCGTTAGGGTTTACAGTGTGATGGCGCGGGCGCCGCATCGACGCACTTACGTCGTCATACTATGTTGGCGCGCGCGCGCCATCTGCTCCTCAGATTTCTTTGCCGAAAAAGGAAGCTGGTCGGCAGCGCGAGGAGCTTGGCAGCGTCTCGTTCCCTATTGAGAGATATGTTACACCAGTAACCAGAGATGTTCTCTTTCATAGGTTCACTCAACGCTGCGTAGCTAAGAAGCAGTGGATTTGTAGGCTGCTGTATCACGTGCCGTTTGAACTGACGCGCTACAGCGATCTGTCACATTTCAAAGAGCCAAAACGTTATTTATTGTGTGAATCTCGTAAAAATATTGACAGAATCTGACAGCTGTGGATTTGTTCCATATCAAAAGTAACCTTCTCTGTCTTGTCTGTCCGTGTCCTCTTTGTCCGCGATTTTTCTGTGTGAAAAGGGTCATTTGCGTGAGTCTCACGGTCAATGCGTGAGAGTTGGCAGCTCTGCCTGCTAGTAATCTCTATTAATCTTCAGTATTATTACATTGTTTGATACAATATTGTTTCATTTGATATTATGTAAATATGAATTTTTATTTTATATTGGTTTTATTATTACCATATGTTACTTGTATTTATATTGTTTAAAGATTTAAGTTAATATTGTGTCCAGTTTGGCCCTGTAAATTAAAGGGTATTATTTTTTGATAAAGTGTGTGCGGTTTCATTTTCTTAAGGACCGATTTAAGAACCGTTTAAGCACCGGAACCGTTTAAAAAATACCGAGTAGGTACTGGAATCGGATAAAACCCAAACGATACCCAACCCTAGTTCCATGCTGGTGGAACGATCTGCCCACCCCCATCCGGAAAGCAGAATCCCTGACAGCATTCAAAAGACAACTGAAAACTCATCTCTTCCGTGAGCACTTAACATAAAAAAAAACCTTTTCCTTTAAATCCTCGCTTATCTGGCTTATGCTACTCCGAGCAATGTCCGAACTTGGTATTTTGAGCACTTCTTGCGTTGTTTCCTTGCCTTTTTCACGATGACTCGCTTGCTTTAGTCCTCAGTTGTAAGTCGCTTTGGATAAAAGCGTCTGCTAAATGACTAAATCTAAATCTAAATCTAAATCTAGATTGGAAGCAGTGGGTAATTTTAATTACACTAAATTGTAGGGTTATTATAGTTAAAGTGCCCCTATTATGCTTTTTCAGATATTACCCTTCATGTAGTCTGTAATATAGCTGTTTGTGAATGTACAATGCCTGCAAAGTTTCAAAGATCAAAGTGCACGACAAATTGAGTCATTGTCTCCCAAAACAAAGAACCGATTCTGAACTACCTGAAACGAGTCATCCATAATTCCAGTCTTCCTATAGTAGAAGACCTCCAAAACAAAAATTAGTAATCTTTAAAATAGCATAATAGGTGCACTTTAACTAAAACCACAACCATAAAAACATTTCTGTCATTACAACTCTTGGAGTGTTTGGCACGGCAATGGGTATGACTATGTTTGGTCTTGGCGGAATAGATTTGCTACGCTGCTGCTGCTGCATTTATTGATGCTGCTGCTGTAGGTTATTGCTGATGCTGCGGCAGAGCAAGTACGGGACTTGCTACTGCCAATACATGACACACTGCTGTGAGCAAGTAAGACATGCTGCTGCTGTACAATTTAGCGTACATGAAGTACCCGTAGCAGATCTACACAGGTGGAGCTGGGGAAGGTGGAGGGTTTCCTAAAGTGTGCTGCACTGCTAAGGCAAATGCTACCCAGTATTTGAAGCTTGAGCATGCGTGCTTATTGGCTACTGATACAGCAGGAACCAATCAGCTGTGCCCTATAGATAATGATGTGATTACGAGCAGGTTGAGTTAGGACCTATTAGCCGGTGCTATCTATAGTTTCATGATATAACTTTGTATTGTTACTTTGTTACTAAATTATTTCATTAGATTAAAATATTAATAAATCTTAATTTTCATTCAGTTTAACCGGATGTATACTAAAAATAATTAAAGCTGTAACTGAAATATAAACTATATAGACATTAAATAAAAAATAATAATAATAGCAAAAACACAACAAAAATACTTAAACTAAACATAAAATGAAAATAGAAACTACAAAAATAAAAACTAATTCAAAATATAAAAAACCCTTTATTAGTACTATTATTACTATGTATTTCTCATTAGTACTATTATTACTATGTATTTCTCATTAAACAGACATGACAACATGCAGCAACAAATTGTTTTGTAATTTTTATTGGAATGTGAAGAAACATTATTTCGAAATATACTGTATTAATGCACTTTTGATATTATTTTGATATTTTTAAACAATCAACCACTTTTATCTTTGTATGGACACCTATGATGTGAACCATTGGTATTATTTATTCACACGTCTGCACCTTGGCATGAAGTCAGAGGGGAAGGTGACTTTGTCAAGTGTGTCAGCATACTGTAACACCTGGGATAACAGCTGTTTCTTTTTCCCACTGGCGACCCCTCCGGCAGACAGTGAAGTGGGCACCATCACCCACTGAAGATAGGTCTATTCAAGGGCATGTAGAGACCAGGCCCAGATGGAATCTGCACACTGATTTGAAAGCAAAATCTCATAGATTTCAACATGGAGTTAAATTGAGCTGAGAGTACTGCACTCTAATTGGCAAATCATCATCAAATTAAATCAAATATTTAATGAATGAACCCACAAGAGACTGAGAATGTGTGGAATTTTGTGAATGATGGTAGCCTGGCTAACGTCAGACCTCGTCTCATTGACATTGAGACGTGGTCTGGGAACCACATGTTCATTTTCTCGTATTTGAGGCGTGGTTTACGAATGCCCAGAGCGGTTTATTGGGTGCTACGAATGTCTATCAAATGCGCCTGTACGTAGCTCATAGCCAATCGTTTCAATTATACCAAATGACGTATGTAGAGCTAAAGAAATTAGACGAGGAAGAAGACGATGGGTCAGAGATTTATTTGCGTTCTAAACTACTTAGAACAATATCTAAGGCTGCATCAAAAGGTAACTTCGCGTCTGCTGCCATGTTTGATCCATAGGTATAAACAAACTGCTTCAGTGTGTCGCATAGACGTCGTCATCGTCTTGCTGCTCCCTCCCCGTTCTGTGATTGGTTCCCTCGCTGAGGCGAAAATGTGGTCCATGGTATCCAGACTGCCTAGCAGCGTGAATAAAATCGCGCTGCGCAAAGGCAGTATGGGGAAACCCAGGCTAGAATGACGGGCTTTCTATGCTGAAACAAAGCTTTCTGCAGACATAGATTCTTCCACAAAATCAACCCATCATGCCTTTGTGAAGAGCTTGTTGTGTCTTGGTCATCAAACAGTATGCTATCATATGAACTGCTAAAAGTATAGTCTAATGTGTTTAGAGCTTCAAAACAAGCATGCCTCTAACACTCTATAAAGACTTTATGTTATACACATAAACTATGGACATAATGAGAAGATCATAGACTCATAGACCCCTCCCTCCATGACCCTGTGACCTCACACCCCTCCTCTTCATGTCTGGGGTTTTGTTGAGGATACTGTCAGTGCGTCACAGATGTTGTTATGACTGGAGACACTATGAGTGAAACTAGGACAGTAACAATATAAGATATGACCTCATTCAATCAAATCACCACTTAAGAGCCACATAAGCATAAATGTATAATTATAGCATTAATAATAATGTATACATTATATTAAAATACAGTAACTGCAATGATAACTAGAACAGGAAAGTGTGTCTGTCAAGGCATACTTTGAAAGTTGGCTTGACAAAGCATATATTTAATGAAAGAAAGCTTGAAACAAGAAATGTACTCTTTGTATTCTTGTTTGTTTCGAAAAACATTTACCATTTGCAATCCATTTGTGTGTGTGTGTGTGGTGTGGTTTGTGTGTTTGTAAATATATTTTGAAGGTACTGTACAGAGGCTTGTTGCATGAAGCTAGTTGAGCGAACTCTGAGATTCAATGTAGGTTTAGAGTTGACAAAACCATACAAATCGAACCTGGTTTAGAGCAGGTTCAGCGGGCTCACAGTCCTCAGTATAAACATTATCTGTCAACTCAGGTTTAATGTAGATTTTGTGATTAATCCTAGAGTGTGTGCACCTGAAAGTGTGACGTGCGGCAAACAGCCAATCACACGGAACATGGAGAGCGTCGGTTTTATTCACTTCTCGTAAGAGAGTCGTGCAATTCATCATTGATCTCACTTGAAGATGAGGTTGTTATGAAAAAGTAATTAATTTAAACACATTTACAAGGCAGGAATAAACACTGAAGAATTTTCTGGACCTGAAGGATTTTTCTGAAGAACATTGGGCAGTTTAACTGCTCAGGACAAACAAGGGACTCAAGAACAATCATCACCAAAAAAAAAGTGGATCATCCAGGTTACGACACACAGTATTAAGAATCAAGGGTATGTTAACTTTTAAACAGGGTCATTTTTATGAATTCATGAAGCCAACATGCTTAGTCAAACCTACATAATTAACCCTTTCTGAGAGACTCACTGTTACTCTTGCCAACCTTGCGTAAGTGTTGGCAGCCAAGATGAATCCAAAGGGATTGTCTTATTCAAAGAAAAGGCTGGATTGATTTCAGATAAGACTGAAGTTGCATCTTAAATGCTGATGAGGTGCAAATGTTTGAGGGACATTTTTGGAGCATTTGGTGTTCTGACTGGAAGCGCTCTGTCAACTTTGTCATTCATGAACCTGAGCAGATTGGAGAAGCATGTTGTGATGATACAATCCTGGTTTCTGTGTTCAGAAGAGTACAGGAGTAGGAGGAATAGGCATTGGGAAGGTTGCGGCAAAGGATGGAGGAAGAATACATAGAATATCCTCCCACTTCGGATGCTTTCTGGCACTATTTTTAAACTATGGAGGGCGTTAACAAGAGAGAAAACAAAGGTTTTGCTCAGTAATAGCAACTTCCTCGAGGGTCTGTCAGGCCTGGTTGCTGCAGAGAAGATGTGACTGTAGTGGGCCGAACCTAGAATGGACTTTAGCGTTCAGCCTTTTTGTTCCGGATACGTCTTCAGCATTCCCATCTGAAATAACCCGTCTTCTTATACCCTCCCACATCACGCACTCTCTTATTGTTTTCATTCCCCAGACAACCCGTTATTATATGCTGAGGAGGAAAGTGGGTTATGTTTTGGAACCGAAATCTGCATTCTCTCGATCTCTCACTCTCTCTCCATTGTCCATTACTCTCTCATTCATGTGTAGCAAGAAAAAAAGACAAAGCCACTTCTTAATTAAGGCCGCCAATCATTTGGAACAGAGATTTGGTTGTGGAAACAGATCCACATGGCGTCCAAATCACACTAGGCAAATCTCTATTGTCAGCGCTGAATCCTGGGACAATGGAAGTCGTGGTCTGTCACCGATTAATTGGGAGCACAGATTAGGAGCAATTTTTTTTGTTTTCGTTCCCTAGCCTTCTCACTCCCATTCAATAGGCAGAGAGAGAGAGAGAGAGAGAGAGAGAGAGAGAGAGAGAGAGAGAGAGAGAGAGAGAGAGAGAGAGAGAGAGAGAGAGAGAGAGAGAGAGAGAGAGAGAGAGAGAGAGAGAGAGAGAGAGAGAATCAAGCTTCTTAACCCGCCCTGACACCAATCTGCTTGTCTTTTCGTCTGTTAACCAAAGGATGTCAAGTAAAGCTCTGGAGTCCTGCATGTTTAATTAATAATCTGTTGGAGAGGGATTATAGAGTGACAGCAAGAGAGATAGAGACAGGGGAAGTGAGAAGAGATAGTATCACAGGCTGCATTGTGTCTGGGTTCATGCAGTTAAACTCAAGGATTAGTGACAAGTTACAGAGAGGAAGATTGAAAGAAAGTTGGCCTCAGATTGGTGGGCAACTATGGGAGTCCCGGAAAAAAATTGAGGTGAAACTTCACAAAAGCTTTCTGGGATAATGTGCACATCGGTTAAATTGGACTGGAATCATCCAGTACGATGTTTTTATTTATTTATTTATTCAAATTATTGAACTATGGAAATGGTAGTTTGTTTGTCAATCCAATCCATCTGTATGTGTTCCAGTCCAATTTTTGCTTGATCCAGTCCACATAAAGTTCAAGTTCATTTCCAGTTAGTTGAGAACCCTGGTAGGGGCAAAATCACAAAGTTACAATTGCTGTATTGTACATTTATTCATAGTATGTGTGTATTTAATTTTTAATTTGGTAACACTTTAGGCATTCTACTAAGCATAAGTAAGTTTGCTCAACTCAACATATTAGTAGATGCATTAGTAAAATCTGCTAACCATTTATTTTGATGCTTCCCCAACAGGCATTCTACTGACTTTAAGTAACTTTACAACTACACTCAACTTATGTCAAATTATAACCCTAACCTAACAGTTTACTAACAGTCTACTACTCTAATGTGAGTTAGTTGACATGTAGTTGGAAAGTTACTAATAGTTAGTAGACCATCGAAAGAAAGTGTAACCGACATTTCATAATCCAATTGAAATATGCTTAATGGGCATAAATAGACATCCTTAATTGCAGTTCTGGCAGAATTTGTGATAAACCTGTTCTAACTTTGTTTTGGCATTACATTTTGGCGAAAACACACAGGTTTATACCTGCAACATTTGATACCTCCAATGGTTTAAAATGAGATATGTGACTCATAGGCATAGCGTTATTTTCAAATGCAACCTACGCCACTGAGTCACCGGAATTGGCAAGTTAGATTCTTCAAATCTTTGAAAGATTTTCAGTTTTGTTTGAGGAAGTTAGTATTACTGTAAGTAAACTTTGTATTCATCTTTGCTTTGCGAATTGTGTGTGAATTCTGTACTTCTCAATGGAATGAATGGAGGTATAGACACATTTTAATTTCTGTGGTATAGTTTATACAACAACATATACAGCTATACAGCAGGAGACCGCTGCACCCTTATTTGAACGTCCTACCACTTTTTTGGACTCTAGTTGTATCATTTAATCAGTCAGTTTACCCATCTCCAAAAGTCAAATACATAGCCCAACTGTGACATGTCGCTTTATATGCCAGTCTCCTTGTCTGTTTGGGTGGTTCTTTGCCTGTATAAGCTGGAAATTCCTGCCACTTTTTAAGTCATACCAGAGTGATTGCATTTACAAGATGAGCACACATGAATGGAATCACAGTGTCATAATTTCTAGTGGGAAACTTGCATTTTCTTTGTACTCCGGATTTCTAAGTTGAGGGCGTATCAGTTGAAAAATCCCAGGAGTTGATGATGGACTAGGGAACAATAGTTCTAAAACTTCTATATCCCAACTGCTCTCAGATCAGAGCAAAAGCCCAACATCTACCAACGCACTAGCAAGAACACACTGAGATCTTAGAATAAACTAACAGCATCAAAGAATATGTTTGAATCCCTGAGGCTGATGAGCCAGTCTCACATCTGTCAGAACAGATGCCTTCATCTTAACACCCATTTTTATTTGTGTTGAAGTTGATATTTTACATTGTGGCTCTTGGTGAAAAAAGTAGCAGTTGTGTGAGAGTCGTGATGAATGTGTGTATGTGAAAAGAAGTGTGAAGAGCTTTTACATTGTTTGATGACGCAGTGGGAGAATGTTTGAAATACTCTTAAACTGCTTTGAGTGTCGTTTTTGTCTGACAGGGGCGTTCAGTGATTCTGTCAGCAGCTTTTTCACTGCATATGATCTTCAAGGTGGAGCTATTTACCACACAAGCACAACTGTGTAAGAACCCCAGGAAAGTGGACAAATCATTGCAGGCATGGTGTGAAGGTAGGATGTGTAAAGAGACTAGCTGATGCTATTCTTACTATTTCCTGGGGTATTCACTGAGAATTTGTTGACTAACCGTCAGAACATATTTATACGTATATGTATACAGGACACTTTCGTCTCAAATTTGACAATTCAAATTTTTTATGGAATATTACAGTGATTATTATAAATGATTATAAACAACATCTCTTCTTTGATGATGGGTACACCGGAGCGAAAACTAGGCAATAATCAATCAGAAATCAGCAATGATCCAACAATAATCAATTCCTGCTATATATAATTAAGCTCCACTCAATTTTTTTTCTTTTTCAAGAAGCTGTTTCAATGAGATATATGTCACAATAGGGGAAAAAAGACAATCACAATTTCCTTTTCATGCCGACTTTAATTTCTTTAATTTCGAGTCGGAGAAGTGAGTTCCTAAATTTCCAGCAAATCATTGAGTATCTCTCTTTCTTCTTCACACTCACACACACCATTTCTAGTTTTGATTTGAGACCAATTTATTCTGGCACAGTGACATCACGGGCACCAGTGCAGAGCGGCACTACACGATCTGAATGCAGGAAAGCAAAATGCCAGTGAGGAAAAAAAAGACACTCATTATCAGAAACCACGGGGGTGAGACGGATAAAAGTGTGTGTAGAGGGAGGTCATTTGAAGGACACTCTTCATTAGTTATCAGAATGGTCATTGATGCTGATATGTGACCTGTGATCGATGGAGTGTGTATGACAGTAGAGTGCTTGTCTTCAGAGCTCACTGCAGCCCTTGTATTTTCAGCGCTGTTGGACAGCCTCAATGGGAGCTTCATTCCCATGGGAGGCTGTGTGTGTGTGCTTGTTTTACTATATCGGTAGGGACTTCAACCTGAATGCACACTGACTCATGGGGACTCACCGCGGGGACCTAAATTGATGTCCCCATGAGGAAACAAGCTTATAAATCATGCAGAATTAAAAAAAAATTGTTTTCTTTTTTTTTATGTAAAAACGCAGAAAGTTTTTTTTGTGTGATGGGGAGGTTTAGGGGTAGGGTTAGTGTAAGGGGAAAGAATATACAGTTTGTACAGTATAAAAACCATTATGTCTATGGATAGTCCCTGTGTTCATGCCAACAGTACTGCCACTATCAAGGCGACAGTACTAAGAAAATATGACTATACCACACTTGCCAATAAAATTAATAAACGACAGGACTGTTTATTTATAATTTGCCAGAGCAATTACTGCAACACTATAACCAGAAAAGACTTTAGGACACTGTAGCTTTAGTTCAGTTATGACTTTATTTAGCATTGTGCTACTAGAGACATAGGACAATTTAAAAACATATTCCAGCTTAAATTCTACTTTAACATAAATAAATAAATAAATAAACAAACAAATTGTTTTTGTTTTTTTAAATGAAAACAAACTCAGATGAGATAAAGACTTCAGTCATATGTGTAGCATAAAGGTGTGGTCACATTTCTTTATCTCATGTAGTAGTTAAAGTTAAACAGTATAAGTTCAAGGTTAACATTATATTGGCCAGGGCACAACATAAGCAAAACAATATAAATGTACAAATACACTTGAAGCGTCTGTAAACACCAAACAAAGTAGCAAAATAGTGATTGTTTGCGAACTGGTTTCCCAAACACTCCTTCCTGTTCGGCCAAACCGACAGTCCCCTTTAATTTCTGAGCTAGGTCTGTCTATAGAGTTTTTCTTGTACTAAATGTGGGATATTCATTTAAAGTTTCTTAAAGGTTTCAAAAATTAGTGAGTGTGAGTTCTACCATTTTAATCCAGAACAAAGTCCCTAGCTGTGTGTATCCGTGACCTTCAGTGAGTCTTAACACACCTATCAGGAGCCCTGCTGGGTTTGTCTCTCCTTACACTGTCTCCAGCAGTTTCTGGGACAACAGTAGAAAGTATGAAAAAAGTGATAAAATGAGGGCCATCTCCTCTAAGCCAACAGAAGACGGGTTTTATGCATTATCTTGACCATAGTGACCTCTCATGGAACATTCTGGGTCAGTGTCACAGAGATAAATGACAAGACTGGAACATTTTTTTCTGTCAGATTGATCTTTTTTTGACTCACAGGAGGGGAAGGGATGTGTGAAGATGAGGGAAACAGAGGAAAGAGGATAAGACTGGGGAAATGAGAACAGACAGTTGCTCTACAGCTCAGCTTCTGTCACATCAGCAGCACAAAAGCTATTAGGAGACTTTAAAGCAATAGTTCACCCTAAATTGAAATTCTGTTATAATTTACTCACCCTTATGTCATTCTAAAACATCTTTCCTCTGTGGAAAAGGAGAACTTTACCAGAATGTGCTTGTTGCTCTCTTCCATACTTTAAATGTAGATCCAGTGCTTTTGCTGCAGTCACAGCTTCTCAGATTTGACAATAAGAGCCCAGTAATCTTACACGTGTCTCTTGTAAAGGTTTAGAGGAGATCTCCTTGAGATCTTAATTGATCTCTCACTTAATTCATTCTCATGAATAGTTATGAAAGAGCAACTTTCAAAAACAAAACTTCATGTTGTGTAGGACACCATCTGGTGATCTTTTCTTACTGGAAGGCTGCACACTTTACCAATTTTATTCCTGAGCAAGCAAACATTATACAAATCTGTTTTCACAGAGATTCTGTTAGGTTCCACAGCCACATGACTGCCGGGCCAGTGCGAACCAGGGCTAACAACGTGCCGAGCGGGGCCAATACGCTGATTTCTCGCAGCCGCCATTATGAAATCGAAAGCGAGGCTCCGGTGGGAAGAACCCCGGAAGTACAGATAGACAACAATGCCTTGGACTACCAACCTGAAGCTGCTGCCGCGATTTACACTATTGAATGTTAATATCCAATATAGGATATGTATATAGTTCGTTCCTGCTTCTTTTTTTTACGTTCTGAATTATATATATAAAAAATAATTTTATTTATAAATGAATTTCACTGTATATAGTCTAAAGTATGAAAGAAATGTATGTACATTTTTAGAATAACTAATTTCTACATTAAACACAACAATACGCCATCGCATTCGCGACTCTCCTATGATTAAAGGCGACACTTCCGGTTTTCTTCCCACCGGAGCGATTTCAAAATGGTGGCAGCGTGAAATCAGCGTATTGCCTCGGACCTCAAGCATAGCCCAAAATCAAGTTGCGTTTCCACTGTCGGGCCAGTAGCTCTGCAGTGCTACCCTTAAACCTGCCCTTAAGATGCCTCCAACGACGTCACACCACCCCACCGTTTCACTAGCTGACTGAAAACTAGCCAGATCGCAAAATGAGCATGACAGAAGTGAACTTAAAGACTTAAGATTCCAGCATCGATATTTGACCGATACAATTGTTTTATTTGTTTTACGATAAACAAATGTTACAGTGACAGTAATGTAATAATCTGTCTCAGGGAGTGCACAATTATGCTAAATCAAACTGGTGTTTACCATTTCACATAAAAATAGAACACATACCTATTCAGTTGCACCTGCAGCTTCCATTTATTTACAATCACAGGAATAAAACAACTCCATTAAGGCTTTTAAGTCTAATGGCTTGCACATTTATAAAAAAAATATTCATAAAATATTGGTAACACTACAATAAGGTTTCATTAGTTACATGAACTAACAATGACCTGCACTTCTAAAGCATATATTCATCTGTGTTAATGTTAATTTCAACATTTACTAATACATTATAAAAATGCAATGGTTAGCATAAGTAGCCTTTAGCATCGCATATTTCTGCCTCATACGGTGATCCGGATAACCATCAGATCTCTAGGAAGTTATTTCAAACACTCACTGTTTTCTAAAAGTTAAATTTGAGCTGAAAACATTGTTTTAAATGTCTTAAATGTTTAGGTTAGCTGGTAGTCTGGTATGATAACATGGGGAATGAGCAGCGGTGTTGACAGTCTCCTGACTCAGGTAAACTCCGCATTTGTTCATGACCACTCCTCAAGCCTCAGTTGGCCCGCTTTGGAACAAGGTATTAGGCAGGCCAAAAACCCCTGGTCATTGGCCCGATGAGGCCCAATCAAGCCCCGGAAGTGAGAAACGCGACTGGACCTGGCACTAGCACACTTGCTTTTGGCCCAACAGTGGAAACATGGCTACTGTTTTGTTATTTTCAAATGTTTTTCAAATTCACTTTGCATGCACTTAAAAAGAAGGGCACAGTCTCAGACTGATATGTTAAAACTGACACCATTGTTACTGTTCATATCACTGTGTATCAAGTGTTAAGGAAGCCTCTCCGGTGCTGTAACTTGACCAATCATAGCAGAGTAGGCTTGCGGAAAGGAGGGGTTTAGAGAGACCGAATCGGAAAACCAAATCAGACTCGAGGTGATGTGCAATGTATATTATGAGAAAATTAAAGTGTTTTTTTGACCTTGGATGCATGTAAACTTATTGTAGGAGACTTCCAAAACCAAATTAGGAACCTTTAAAAAGAATAATAGGGGCGCTTTAATAAATGGATAATGTGCTGGCTGAATTAGCAGTTGTAAATCAAAGCACATTGCTGCATCGTTTCGGATGGAGCCTGTAAATGCTCATAATTAATAATGGTTATGTGTTGGATTTGTTTTACTGTGCATCAATTTAATCTGCAACATTAAACTTCTGAGAAGTGGGAGACTTGTATTTTCTCTCCATTTAATCTCATTGTTTCCTCCAAATTTATTTTCTGATTTTTCTTTCCTGTGGGAACCAACATGAAGCATTAATGTACCATCATTCAACCATCACTGAAACAGAAAGTAGAAAGCTAAATAAAGGACAAAAGCCTGTGTGGTGGTTTGTGCCCTTGGCAACTATTCAGACTACCTAACTAGCAGTTACTGTCAGGTTGCTCATTATCTCAATTATCATTTGCATTCCAAACGAAACTGTGACCACGTATTTCAGCTTTCAGTGACAAAGCATATTTTCATGAAACATCCGGAAAGCTGAAAGCCAAATAGATTCTTTCACTGCACATGGCAGAAAACGGAACAAAAAGTCAAACACAAAGTTCAAAGGTGTAATAAGGAGTCAAAGAGAGATAAGGGGAAAATAAAACCTTGACAAGACTCTCCACAGACATCCCCAGGGAAATATACCAGGCCAGACAGAGAATTATAAATTATAAACAAACCTCCAAACCCACAGTCATACTGAACCTCATGATAACAACAGTCCTGAGTGAATTCTAAAGAGGGTTCGACAAGATAAAGCACCATATCCGTGTGAGAGATGTGAGGTTTGCTCGAAACTGAGAAGGCAGTTGTGGAAAGGCAAGGTTTTTTGGACGGCAGAACCTTATTAGATCTCTCAACACAGACTAGCACTTTTCTCTCACACATCTACTACTAATAGTCTACAAAGTTTGGTACTTTTTTGTCTTTTTGTTTAGGTCTTGGTTACTGTCTACTTTTGCTGTATAGAAGACAGTTGTAAGCTGAGGTTCTGAAAACCTGCTGATGCTCTGGGTCTCTGTAATACTGTTTGTTGGCTTCATGTAACATCACTATAACATCTTTACTCTGGTAGTTTTATTCAAATTCACACCTACAGGGAGGAGATTCCCACAGCGAAGATGAGCAACATGATCTCATGGTGTTAAACTGATTTTAAAGCTGTAAATTCCACACAGTTGGACATATTTCAAATTCATCTTCGGACAGCTGGCAATATTTTCCATTTCTGGCATGTTTCACTAAATCTGCAATAATTGTGAATGTTTCAGTCTTCTTAGAGGTCAATATTAACTCTTTCATAGCTCACGAGACATAATAGAATTTGTTCTGAAGATGAGAAAGTCATACAGGCTTGTAAAGACATGAGGGTGAATAAATGATGACAGAATTTTCATTTTTGGGTGAACTATCCCTTTAAGTATCATCTTTGTCTTACATTTGGTTAAAATTAGGGGACATTAAACATCACGCTGAACAAGGAAAACATATATACTCACTTGTCTGCTTTCACAGTCTCATTGTGTTTGCAAACTATTCTAACTCAAACTTTCAGGATTTTGTTGTTTGAAGCCAAATGGTGGTAAGATTGAAGTCATCCAGCCATGGTGTATTTTGTTTATAGCATACGTTTAGCTTTTAACTTCTGTCGATTGAATTTATATTTTAAAAATTCATAAAATTTTGGGCATTCTATATTTAAAATTCCCTTTCAAGGGAACTCGAGCTGCGTCGAGACCCTGTGGGAACGCCCCTGCGTGATTGCGTCGTGAAGCACGTGTATATTGGGCCTCATTTATCAATCTAAAGTAAACGAGCGCAGATCCGAGCGCAGAAATCATCTTATGACAGGGTTCATGTGTGATTTATGAAACATTCGTGTGCCGCCAATCCCATCGTACGTTGATAAATGTGGTGGCTCAAAGCAATCGTCATTTGAATATCATGCCCTTAAAAATTCACGGTTTGGAAGCCTCGCCCCTAGAGTTTACAACACAGAGAAACGTTACCTGGCCAAGAAGTTATCCCATGAAAGAGAAATTGATCTCACTCCAAAAATACCCATTAACCTCATACTTACAAATAATTATATTAATTTACACGTATATTAATTGCCTGTAAATAAAATGAAACATTTACAAACATTATAAACTTGTCTATTTCCCCCACACTCCACAACAAATCCTTCAAACGGTATTCAGAACAGAACAAAAATGAAAAATAAGTAGCTATAAATTATACATTTAAACTATAAAATAAAACACAAATTAGACCATAGTGGTATAAACAACATTTAATGGGCTCACCTTTCTCATTCAGCAAGAATCCAAAACCTATGTTTCCGTATTTGCCATGTAACATTTAGTTGCTAAACTATTATTCACACACTCGTGTTTCAATATCCACATAAAACAGCATCTTTTACATGCACAAAAATATGTTTGGTCGGGTGCTGGACATGCTGATTTTACAGCAGACCATTTCATTTGAGCAGTGTAAATTTTATGTTTGGTTGACTGCATTTTAGTTTGATGATGAATGACTGAAATGTCAAGTTAGCAACGCTAGAACCGATATGTTGTGTGTGCTGCACTATGCGTGCGTGAGGCACCTGCTCGATCAGATGGACTTAATACAATAAAGATCCCAGACAGCAACATATTGTCGGCCCAGATCCGGCCCATATCTGGTATATGTAGATTCCACATTCCCGGATCTGGGCCGACACCATGTTGCTGTCTGGATTACATATAGCCTAAAGAAAATAAATACAATGAGTTCGAGTGTCACAAAAACGAGCGTAGCTACTACTTTACTAACTATTACTAACTATTTTGTGTAGTCATATTTATTTGATTCCTTTTATATAGGCCTAGTTAATTTTATTCTCTTTTTATTCTGCACTACAGGTGCGTGATGTGATGATGTGTGAATTCTCATGTTCTGTTGTTTATCCTGCTATTTGCGACTGTAAAGCTAAATCCCTGAAAAGTATAAATAAAAAACATTTCTGGTATTTTTAATGGGTCACAGACACCCTTCTATGCTTACTTAACTTATTTATTTATTTATTTGACGTAATCTAGACATATAACGCCCAGTTATGAAACCAGTACGTTCGTTTCATAAATGAGGCCCAGTATATTTAAAAAAATAATAATAATGGTATATTTTTATGGATGAAGGCCAGTATCACCGATACCAATACTGCTACTGATGTCTCCAGGAAATAATTTTTTCCCCCAATTTTAGCCATAAATTATAGCCGTACATTGCAGTATAATTTAAAGCTATTAATTTTAATATTTATTAGGCTTTAAAAATATAACAACTTTTAATTTAAGTGAACTTAAAACAATCTTCTCATAAACCCATTGTAACAAATGTCACATTTAACTGTGCCTTTAATGTATCAGGGCTCAACGCTAAGGATTTTTTTTTCTATTGGCCCAGTTAAACCGTTTCAGATATTTACTTGGCCTGCCAAAATGCATGAAAGAAAGTTATTGTTTTCGTTGTTTTTGACCCATGTAACCTTGTAAACATTGCTTTAAGATTTTCAGGTAGGTCTAACAGGTAGGAAATAAACAGAAATTGAATAGTCAAACACATTTTACAGCATTCCCTAAATTATGAATTGAATATATACTAAGCAGTGAGTGATTTTCTCTTTTTTAATTTATTTACATGCAGTTTTTTTCATTCTGATATGGATAGTGAACCATGTTAACGCTTTTTTATAGTAAAGAATACTGTACAACGCATTCTCATCCCAAGGCGTCACTAAAATGACAATTTTGACCATGCTTCAATATTCGACGCTTTAGGCACCCTTTAGCGTCAGTTACATGACGCGATCCTAGGGCGTCATATTACTGACGCTTTACCTTTAGCGTCAGTTAGATGACGCGGGTAGGTTTAGGTCTGGGGTAGGGTTAGGATTAGATAGCGTCATCTAACTGACGTTAAAGGTAAAGCGTCAGTAAAATGACGCCCTAGGATCGCGTCATGTAACTGACGCTAAAGGGTGCCTAAAGCGTCAAATATTGAAGCATGGTCAAAATGATTCCCGAGGCGTCAGTTTCATGACGCCTAGGGATGAGAATGGGCTGTACTGTAGGTACTCACACTTTCCCTTTTCCTCTGACCATATCCCAGTTCCCCCATGTATGTGTGTTTTCCTTGCCAGATCCGCAAGCCCTATTGAATCGATGTCTCTGAGTGAGTTGTGTGTGAAAGTGAGGATGTGTATTCAGATGGAGTATGTCTGCTTATTGATACAGTATATCAGCCCTTTGTGCCTGTGTGCATACATGAGCACTGTGTTTGTTGCTCAAAATCAGTTTTTCCTCAAACACCAGAGGCCAGACGTCTGAACCTCAGTCCAGTCTGGCTTTCTCTTTTTGTTCTGTCAGTCAGGAAAGGCCGTTCTGAAGGGCGCAGCACCATGTGGCTCTGGAGACATCAGCAGCGTTCTGTCAGGCTTTCTGATCCTGAATCCAGCAGCCCTGACAGCCGCGACACGTTGAACAAATATTCACATCTGAGTCTTTCTCTCATCCACACACACGCTCCTTCTCCTTCAGTTCTGACAGGAGAATGTGCACCGCCGCAGAACATCAGATGCGCTGATGAATAGCACAATGACATCAGGGAGAAACAAAGCTTTGTGCTGAGTCAGAAGCGCACGGCATCTCATGGCTGTCAGCTGGAGACGCTGAATGTTGCAAACTGCAGCGATGAGGCGTGTCTGCGAGACGGGTTTAAAATCTGTCGATCTCTCCTCTTTTTGAAATTAACATCAGGATCAAGCAGATGGAGACACTAAGAAGAACTTAATCGTTTTCCAAGTCTGTTCAATCTTTAGATGAAACTCCAAAGCACTTGCATATCCACAGACCTTGTAAAAATCCCTTTTTCTTTGACCTTTTCTTCCTTTTACCCATAATCCCTTTCTAATGAGTTCCTGTTTTCTCATGTTTGAAGCATGTCTTAAGGGATTCAGAAGTGGGCCTGTAGGCATATCTTGTACCCTATGCTTGGCTGCCACTGGTTTGCCCGGCTAGAGTGATGGATATGTCTTGAATTTATGCTGTAAGGCTTGCCTGAGAGAAGATTGCGATGCTTCTTTGTGGCAATTACATCATATAGTTTAGTTTTTCACAAATTTCAGAAAACAGTTGTGCTTTTTCAGTGAAAAAGCTTATGTCTTATTCGCATACCATCATTAACCATGTGCTAAATATGTAGTGATTTATTGTCTTAAATATTAATATTTAATATGAATATAAATATTGAGTTTTTGGTCACGTCACGTCAAGGTGAGTTTGAGAGTGTCAGATATGATTCCTTCCGGGAATTTCACCTTGACAATAAAGAACAATCATGGAAGATTGTTGACTGAATTAGAATTATATAAATTGTAGGAAGTATGTCATCTGATCAATCTGAAGGATTTAGTGAGATTCTGGCGAGTTTGTAGAGCTTCTGATTATCAACAAGAATGACACAGTTTGCAATCAAATGAATTTTTTCACAAAAATATATACAAGAGTAAAGTATCACACTCACTAAATACTACTAAAGAAAATGTCTAAACTACTAAGGAAGAATGACTAAACTACTAAAAAAATGTAATCAATAATCAAACAGAAACTACAAACTACTACACAAATGGACGCTAACAAAATGAATGGCAAGTAGATGAGCAGTGGATTGGACGAAGCAATGAATGGGTAATTAGCAGCCTATGGGGGAGTCAATTGTGGTCTTTCTGGATGCTGGTATGAGATAGTAAATAAGCATTTACTTTGAATACAGATAATGTGTCTAATGTATCTATCTGTATACGCTAAACAGTCTCAACACAAATAGCAATCTCATACAGCAACAACCTAATGCCAAGGCCTTTGGGGTATGTCTTGCACTGGTATCTTTCCGCCCGCAGTGCAAGTAGAGTGGATTGCTTTCCAACAGTTGCAGAGCCTCACTGAGCGCTGGGGGTTCGCTGCTGGTCCTTGTGTAATCCAGAGAACTGTAGGTCAGGCGGTGGCCGATCCGCAGGATCCTTTGCAGACTGGAGGTTACAACAGCAAGAGTCATGTAGGTCAGGCGTTGATTGCTGGAGCCGAAGTCCTCTGCAGAAGCAAGCGGTTGGGCTGCTTGAAGTGCGGGGGAAGGTTTACTCGCGAGAGTATAACCTTGGTCGTGCTGTTGTTCCTTCCCTCGTCAGGTCAGAAACTCAGAACGAGGGTATATTCGCGTGGGAAAGCTTTCATTCCTTCCAGTTAGGGAGGGTATGACTAATTCCCACCTTACTAATGTAGTGCTGTGATTGGGTCTGAGCATTCCAAGTGTCCGCCCATCACGTCTCACCTTTCCATCCTGTGGAGCTTGTTGCATTGTCCCAAAATACACAGTTAAATAAAACATGTCTTTAGAACCTTGGAAATGATTAATTTATTTTCCAAACCTTTCTCAAAGCCCCTGTGGCAGTGTTCTGAACTCGTAGAGTCCAAACTTGATGTAAATTGGATGAGGTATCACCCAGATGTCCATTTCTGTCTTAGTGGGTGAGATTACATTGGCTCTTATTCCAGATGCAGTTTCCACTGTGTGTGCACAGTTCCCTGGATGAATAAGGAGGATACGTATAGTAAATAAATAGCAAATAAAATATTATTTGTTCTTACTGTGCTCTAGCCAGAACCGGTTTGGTGGCCCTGGGCCATCCATGGTCATTGGATTCCTTGGTCTTAGGAATGGAGGGCTGAGGTGAACAATGGGCAACTGATTAGATTAGCGATCCTGTGATCAATGGGTCGTTGATGTCGTCACCTCTGGCAGTCCTGATTACCATAGTCCTTTAGTTGTCGTTGAGGGTCCTATCACATACTTCTGTCTTCTTAATCACAGTGGGACAAAGGGACTTCTGTTGTGAAGTGGGGACCTCTGGTCCCATCATGCCTGCTGTTCACTACAATATGTTGATTTAAATTTAATGGCATTCTTGTAAACATGCATACAATATTCAAATTCTAAATTGAAATTATTTTTTGTTTTTTTTGGGGGGCAAATCTGAGTCAAAAACTGTTCTGATATAATAAAGGAAAATGCCTGTTTTTTAACAAAAATATATTTCAAAACTTTTATGAAATTATTGATTATGATGTGTACACTCGCATATGCATTCACGGTGTAAGGGAAATATATACTTTTTTCATGATTGTTACACCACATGACATTTTAATAGTCATTAAATCGAAACCTTCCTTGAAATTTGTATATGGTGTAACATTTTTCAAAACCAAATGATATATCATTTGGTTTTGAAAAACATTGAATAAATAAGAATAAACAATTTTAACAATTATATTTAATTTAACAACACACAGCCAGGCCTCTCTTAACACACATCAACTGCGTGTTTGGTGCAGCATTTAAGCAGAATTAAATGTGGTTAAATTAAAATAATTTAACCACATTTAATTCTGCTTAAATGCTGCACCAAACACGCAATTGATGCGTGTTAAGAGAGGCCTGGCTGTGTGTTGGAAAAGATTAGCTCTGAGCTAATAGTCATTAGCAGTCCACTTCAGCCTCTGTAATCAACTCTACCCAGGGACTCATCAATACCGTGTTTACCAGAGTCCTAATACTACTATTGGCTTATTAGAGAGAGAGAGAGAGATTGTCTTGCTTGCTGAAAAGGAAGGTTGAGTGCAGATAATTTAACTAAGGCCTGCAGTCACTCGTTTTGTTTCTTAATCAAACTGAATCTGTGGCCTGGGAATCAGTTGCTGTTATAGGATGTTGAGGAGAGGCTAGTTAATTTTCTAAACTGTTAAAAATTATTAGGTCTTCATTAGTAAATCATATGTAAATCATTCGATTAATAGTTTACAAATAGCAATATAATTGTTAAAATTGTTTATTCTTATTTATTAAAACCTTTCTTTGGCTCCGATACATTTAGTTGTTGGCGAATGGAGTTCATTGATCAATAATCACTATTAAAGAATAATCCATTTCATCCATTTAGGCCGTGTGTCCACCAAAGCGTTTTTCCACGCGCCTGGCGTATGTTTTCAATTGTTTTCAATGGGAGCGCCGCGTTTTTAGAACGCCATGAGCGTAACGAGGCGCTGAACGTTTTTTTCACGCTGAAGCGCTGAGAGCTCGGCGTTTTTTACTGGTCGCCGAGAGTTGAAAAATGTTCAACTTTGGATAAAACGCAGCGCTCATCACTGTCACTTTTTAACCAGCCGTCCAATCACAGTGGAGAAGGGGCGGGACTAATACCACACCGACCAACTGTCACAACATTCTTTCTGTACAACGACATCAACCAGCAGAGCTAACCGAACAAAATGGATGAAAAATTAATTGTTAGTATGAAACAAATTATCTGCGAAATCAGTTACAAGTAAACTGTGCTGCGGATATTCTGTATCATAGCAACGAAACGTCTCAACGGACGTCTCAAGCGCCCACAGCTAGGCGTTTTCAGCAGAGCGTCTAGCGTTTTCAGCTGGCTAAAAACGCGTTGGTGGACACACGGCCTTAGAATCCAGTCTATAGGCATGTAGTGTTTCTGTACAAAGTGACCTCGCCAACTGGCCTGACATGCATAATACAGCGTTGTTAGTCATTTTCGTGGATCTGTGTGAATGGGAATCATTTTGGCAATGTTGTTGTATGTACGCGGAAAATACAAAGTAAAGTATTTAGTTAATCATTGTTGTGTACATGTACCCTAAATGTGGATGATGTTGGGAATGTGCAGTTATTTTACAGTATTTATATGCTATTATAATATTTATTAATTTTTTGAATTAGCTTTTGTTTCTATATTTTCAGTTTTCATTTTAATTTTAGCTTAAGTTTTTAGCAATTTTGCTATGTACTTTTGACTTTTTTATTTTGATTAGTTTTTGTAAGATTTATATTTAGCTTTCATTTATTTTATTTCAGTTTTAGTAATTTTCAGCTTCGACGTTCATTTTGGTTAGTTTTCCCATTTGCTTTTGAATATGCTAGATTAAACTAGAGTCAATGGGTTGATACTGATGGACTTAACGTCTGCTGTTAAAATAACTGCTGTGAATTATTATTCCCGTCCATTCTGCATGACAATTTGCTGGAGCAGCTCAATGTTTTCAATGTATTCAGTTTGCAGAAGAGCCGTCTGAGGTTATGAGGATGAATTAGGGTTGAGTTATTAGCCATTAGACATAAAGCCAGACAGTTTAACGCCCCTGTTGAGCGCTTGTGACAGCAAATATATAAGTAACTATTAATAAGAATGTTGTTGTTCTGATTCCACATGCTGACAAAAGCACTTACATACACATTTATTACGTGAGAGTCATTGTTAAGTCACGTCTTTTTCCATTGCACGGACTGGTGTGGTGGTGACGTTAATGTGCTGTGAAGCTTACGTCTCTCGTCCAGTGTGGCTCATGGGGACATAATTATGCCGGCTGCTGCAGTCCTCGGCCCTGGGACATCATTACCGCACCACCCTCACGGCGGTCTCTGGCACATTCTGTATCTCAGCCATTAGCAGCAACACCCCTCACTGTCTACATCACAATAAACAAGCCGTTAGTCTGTTTATGCCAGCCACTGTGTCTTATTAAGAGGTGCTTCACACACTCATGCCGAGTCAAGTTTGTGTACGTGTTGTTCTTCTGTGTGTAGGTTCAATAAAAGGGGGAGAACTTGACAACTGGTTGTCATGCTCAGGTGTTGGTAGATGGCTTTCTCGTTTAGATGTGGCATTCATTTGTCAGACTGTGGCAGACGTGATTGCAGACAATCACAGGTTTAGTATCAGCCTCTGACGGACCAGTCAAAGCTTGTTCATTGATTCTCTGATGCATATTTCGCATAAAAAAGGCAAAAGAGTTTGTCAAAATACTAAGTTATAATCTGGTTGGATGGCTTCATGCAACTTCTTGGCACATTTTAGTTTGCAAATGTATACTTTTAAGTGTAACAGTAGTAAACTTCGAGTACACAACTAATTTACAAGTTTTTATTTTGTATTTCAACTATACTGTGATTTACAAGTGAAGTTTTATACTTCTAGGCCATTTTTTTTTTTGTTAATGACAGTACACTTTAAAGGATAGTCTCAGTAAACTACTAGTTTAATATTTTTCTATACTGCAAGTGTACTTTTACTTTTTTTAAGTGAATTTAATGTCATACTTATAGTTTACTACTGGGTTACTACTTGTGTTCATTTTTATACTTTAAATATAGCTTTAACAGTACATTACGGATACTTGCAGTTAACTCTTTATTGTTAATAAAACCAGCCAAATCTTTATATGTTTCTGTGTAGTTTAATAGCACAGTGTACAAAAAAAGAAAAAAAGACCCGGCTCAGTTCCATCCATCCACTGTGTAATTGAATTGCTACGTTTATAGGATAGTACAGTACATAAAACATTTACTAAAACAGCCTACTTCCTTAAAGAAGACAATATGAAACATGTATTAAATAGGCTACTAAAGAGCAAACGCAGCTACAAGAAAAGTACTCGACTTGACTTGAGTGTCATTTTGTTAAAGGGGTCATATAATGGTACATGCACTTTTACAAGTTGATTGTACTGAAATGTGTGTTCGCAGTGCCTGTACACAGCCATCATATAATGATAAAAAATCCATCCAGTGTTTTTGTTTTAATCTCCTTATATGTTTTCCCCTGCCTCAAATCGAGCCGTTCGAGCCTGTGATGTCACAAGCTCGCACGCCCCTCCCACGATTGTTGATTGACAGAAGGGTTTCAACACAGACCCGCCCTCGCTCGTGAGCGAGCTGTCAATCATAGTCTGCGCGGACCGGCGCGGTCATTGTTGATATGCTGGAGCACTGTCTATGAGCAGAATGGCGTCTAAGCGATTGTGGTGTTCTGTTCTTGGGTGTAATAACGAACACAGCAGTCATTTTAATGTTCCTAAATCCGAACCGCCGAAGACGCAGTGGCTGAGTTTGTTTTCGAAGGGAATATTCCCCACGAGCAACGTCAATGCTCTCATGTTTGCGCGAATCATTTCACACACCAGACTGCTTTATAAACGAGGATCAGTATAAAGCTGGTTTTGCTAAGAAGCTGCTCCTGAAAAAAGATCGGTACCAGATATTCGTGTTCCTGCTGAATCTCCAGAAGAACTGAAGTGAGTGTAACATTTTATTAATCTTTATATTAATATTTATATTAATCCTTGTAAATCGCTAGCTGCACACTTCACAATGAATGCGTCTAAGGTTTACACTCAGTGTACATTACGGCATGTTTTCTATGTATGACGTTCTCAATATAATGCATAATCCCACGTTTATACTGAACAACGTGTTATGGTTATTGTGTTATTGTGTTACAAACGGTGTACGCCAGAGCCGGCTCTGGTGTACGCATAGAACAGAGAGGCGGAGTCAGCAAAGCTCATGATCATTTAAAGTCATATACACTGAAACGGCGTGCTAAAAAACAGAGCTGTTTTTTACCAGGTAAAATAAGTGTTTTCTTACAATACTAATGAGAATTTTTAATTAAAGTATATTACAAACTTTTAATTTAGACCCTAAAGAATCATATTAGCTTGTACAAAAATGGCATTATATGACCCCTTTAAGTATATCACTGATAAGTACATAAAAAGTAGATTAAAAGCTAATGGCACACTTGAATACATATATTTGATTGTCTCTTTGTGTCTACGCTGGTGGTTTTTGGCCAGAATAAACTGGTCTAGACTTTATATCAATGTCTGTCTACGTGGTTACCAACCGGTTTGATTAGATCCACCCTGATTCTTACCAGTACTGCAGTCATCCTGTTGGGGAGCGCTTCAAGATGTCTCACAATGCACCTTGCCACAATGTGCCAGTACATTATCTTGGGAAACAAATCCACAACCATTCAGTAGTTTACCTAGATTTTGTCATCATTTACTTGTAATCATAAATATGTATGATGGTTTTTATGACCGTTCATTTTTCTTCTTCTTCTGTGGAACACGAGGATATGTTTTGAAGAATATTCATGCTGCTAAATAAAAACATTCAGTCACCAAAAAACACCATCAAAAGTAGTGGTTGACCAATATAGACTTTTTGGTGGTCGATGCCGATATCTTAGATATATTAGTATTCCCATTTGCTCCAATAACAAAAGAAAACAAAATATGTGTGATAGTATTTACACGACTTTACAAATGAGGGAAATAATATCAAGAGAATGATTACAGCAATCTGAAAAGTAAATGATGTGAAATTTGCTGTCACTCCCTTAGTCGTTGTATAAGAAACACCCTTCAGGCAGTGTTAATTCATTTTATGTAATTTACTGCCAAGGTAATATAAAACAAAGTATAGCATTATAAATGTGTTACATTTTTAAAAAATGAAAATATGAAAAACTTTACTGGATTTATGATATTGATAGCTGTGTAAATGCGTCATCACAGTCTGTGAAACACATGTAATGCATGCATTGCAATTCATGCAATGGAATTTATATTTATTTTACATAATATTTACTAAAATAATTATAAATAAATCAGAAAAATAACCAGATTTATACTTTACATAGCAACTTCTTGATTTTGTAATCATATTATAGTATTGTTTCCAAATCAAAATGTTGAAAAATCACGAAAAGTTGAAAAAACACAAATAAGTAAAGTTTGTATGAAGAGCAGAGCAGAAGTGAACATTCAAACTTGATCCCTCAAAACTCTTTTCACTAGATTTGACATCAAATGCAATTTGGTTCTTGCTAAATCGTGTCAAATTACTGTTCTAGCTATTAGACACGGCTGTGTCCATTAATTTTTCAATTATTTCTAATAAAATAAATAATTTACCGAAGCCTCCTGCTGGGCTGCGTGCCACCCACCCACCAGCTGACACCCACTGTCTCAAAAGACCCTCAGACCTCCGTAAACTGGACATAAAAAGGTGTTAGTGAGAGAGAGAGAAAGTGCACAGCAGGTCTCACATCTTCAATTAATCAATGTCAGCACTCAGGCGAAAATAACCGATGCACGAACGCTTCGGGCTGCTTCTCTTTCTCTCTTTCCGTCGCTCTCAGTCTCCATGTGTCACTTCACTCATGTTTGCTCTCATTCAATCTTTTCTTGCGACAGGCTGCATTTCTCTCCAATAATCTGGGAATATTTCATAAATGACGCATGCCGACGGTGGCCCGGTCCTTCTGAGCTCACAGGTGCTGCCTGACGGATGATTGCCTCTGATCTCCACAATGAAATGTGTCGCTGTTGCATCTCGGTCCCAAATCTCAATCCGTTCCACACTGTGTCCTCCTTCAAGCCCCATCAAATCATACAGAAACATGTTCGTGTGTCTTATTTATTCACTTTGCGTACTGCAGATGGAACCGGCTAATGAAAAATAAAATAAACCCATGGTCTGAGAGAGAGTGTTGGGAGGTCTGGGCTGCAGAACGCACTGAAGGGTACGAACCGACAATGGAAGACAGGGATGATCTTTGTTTTGGCACTGATGTGAAGTCGCTCACTGATGCAAAGCAATTTCCTCCCTCAAATTGCATTCTCTGCAGTGCGATGTTTGTGTGTATGTATTGCATTATGAATTTTTGCATCCTATGTCTGCTGTCTTTCTCTGGAGAAAGACATTTTGTTCTGTCGCTCTTTTTTAAGTAGAAAGTTGGAAATTTGACTGCGAGTTGAAGTGAATGAAGCATCATCATACTATGCTCTAAAAGTATTTCAATGGTGGTGGGAAAGTATGCACTTTTGAATATGTATACATATTAAATTGCATCTTGAAACAATATACTCCCTTGTCACATTCCTTTGTGAAAAAGAATAGCTCTTTATTGTATTGAATGCATTTGTATTGTACTTAGCTATATATATTTTCAAAAGGTACTTTGAAATAATATAATAATAATGAAATAAAAAGCCACTCAAGTGTACTTAAAAACGCCTTAACTGTCACCGTCCCACAGGTGAGATGTTTGCCATTATATATTTAAAAGAAAAATATCTCAAAAACCTAAAGTAATATTGACAAATTTGAAAGCTTACGATCTCTAGTTTTCATATTTGGTGACTGTTTTCTTTTTAAATAAATTACAGAGGAGCACTCATTTATCAATTTGCATGCAACAAGAATATTTCATACTAGGCGGGTTCAGGCCTTTATTTTGAAATAGTGATGAACATGAAAAATCAATAAAGGTTTGGTAGAAACCTCAGTTTGTTTTCATGCCAAGAGTTCAAAAGATAATTCACCAATTCAATTTTATGAGAAATAAAGGTCTCTCTTAAAATTGTTTAAATATAAAGAAAAAAAATTATGGATTCTCGATTTGTGATGCAGCGGAAAGCTATAACGCGCATACATGGTTATTTATGCGTTTATTAGAGGTTGAATTCAAATCAAATACTACCAAACCGCCCATACTACTTATGAATAGGATATCTACTTAAGAAAGTGTATGAAAATTATGGAAATTCAATTCAATTCAATTCAAATTTATTTGTATAGCGCTTTTCACAATACATATTGTTTCAAAGCAGCTTTACAGAAAGTGCATTTCAGAAATGTACATAGAATAATATAGTTAGTTAATCATCATGTATTAATTTAGGGCATAACATATCGCCGGCGTTGAGTCGTCTCTTCACAGGCGTCGAGTCGTCTCTTCATAGGCGTCGAGTCGTCTCATCGCAGGTGTTGGAGCGTCTGAAGTCTCCGTGAGAGGCTGGATACAAACTGGAGCTGACGAACGCTATTTACCTCGGGACTAGCGTCCCGAGATAACAGCAGAAAAGCAGATGGGAAATAATTAGCGTAGCTGCTGTTCATAATATTAATGCAGTCGATCTGATTCAACAGTGGTATAAAAGGTAAGCATTATGTGAATGCTTGGCTGAAGAGATGCGTCTTTAATCTAGTTTTGAACTGGGAGAGCGAGTCTGAGCCACGAACAGTATCAGGAAGGCTATTCCAGAGTTTAGGAGCTAAATGTGAGAACGCCCTCCCTCCTTTAGTGGACTTAGATATCCTAGGAATGACCAGAAGCCTCGAATTTCGGGATCTTAAAGAACGCGATGGATTGTAGGGCGATAGAAGGTCCATTAAATACACAGGAGCTAAACCATTTAGGGCTTTATAGGTCAGTAGTAGTACTTTGTAATTGATACGGAACTTGATAGGTAACCAGTGCAGAGATGATAGAATCGGTGTTATATGATCATATTTTCTTGACCTAGTAAGAACTCTAGCGGCTGCATTTTGGACTAACTGTAGCTTGTTTATTGAAGATGCAGGACAACCAGCTAATAAAGCATTACAATAATCTAGTCTCGAGGTCATGAATGCATGAACTAACTTTTCTGCATCAGAAACAGATAGCATGTTACGTAATTTAGCAATGTTTCTAAGGTGGAAAAAGGCTGTTCTTGTAACATACGAAATATGATTTTCGAAAGACAAGTTGCGGTCTAGTATAACACCCAGGTCTTTTACTGTAGTCGATAAGGTAACAGGACATCCTTCTATATTAAAGTTGTATTGTAAGAGATTTTGTGGGTAGTTTTTTGGACCAATAAGTAATACCTCAGTTTTATCTGGATTTAGTAGCAGGAAATTACACGTCATCCAGCATTTTATATCTTTAAGACATTCTGTCAATTTAGATAAGTTAGTGTATTCATCTGGTCGTGATGAAATATATAATTGAGTGTCATCAGCATAGCAGTGGAAATTAATTCCATGTTTTCTTATAATATTACCAAGTGGCAGCATATATATTGAGAATAGCAGAGGGCCTAACACCGATCCTTGCGGCACTCCATAGTCTACTGACGTTATCTTCGATTTTTCCCCATTTAAACAGACAAAATGGTAACGGTCCGATAAGTACGATCTGAACCAGCTTAATGCCTGTCCCTGAACACCAGTGTAGTTTTGTAGTCGATCCAGGAGTATTTTATGATCTATAGTGTCGAACGCAGCGCTAAGATCGAGTAGAACTAGTATTGAGATACAGCCTTGGTCAGAAGCTAAAAGTAAATCATTTGTAATTTTAACTAGCGCAGTTTCTGTGCTATGATGCGGTCTGAATCCTGACTGAAATTTTTCATATATCTCATTTTCTTGCAAGAAAGAACACAATTGAGCGGACACAATTTTTTCTAGTATTTTAGACATAAATGGAAGATTTGAAATGGGTCTGTAATTTGCTAAGTTATTTTGATCTAATTGCGGTTTCTTAATAAGAGGTTTTATTACTGCCAGCTTGAATATTTTTGGAACATGACCTAAAAATAAAGACGAGTTAATAATATTAAGAAGAGGCTCTTCCACTACAGGTAACACTTCTTTCAGAAGTTTAGTGGGTATTGGATCTAATAAACATGTTGTTGGTTTAGATGCAATGATAAGTTTATTTAGCTCTTCCTGTCCTACAGTTGTAAAGCGGTGTAGTTGTTCTTGAGGGACGATAATTGAGGCTGAATCACAAGACACCATAGAGGATTGTACATTTACAATTGTATTTCGGATGCTTTCTATTTTCTCATTGAAGTAATTCATAAAATCATTACAGCTATACTGTAACGGAATATTTTGCTCTGGTGATGTCTGTTTATTTGTTAGTCTAGCCACGGTGTTAAATAAAAACCTTGGATTATTTTGGTTATTTTCTATTAGTTTGCGGAGATGCTCTGCCCTGGCTGCTTTTAGAGCCTTTTTATAACGTGACACACTGTCTTTCCACGCGATTCTAAAGACCTCTAAATTAGTTTGTTTCCATTTACGCTCTAAGTTACGAGTTTCTCTCTTGATAGCATGTGTAGTACTATTGTACCATGGTGCTTTAGTTTTCTCTCTAACCTTTTTCAATCTAATTGGTGCAACAATATCTAATGTACTAGAGAAAATGGTGCTCAAACTGCTGGTCATTTCCTCTAGTTCATCTGTTTGTTTGGGTTCACTGAGCAGCTGAGATAGATCAGGTAAGCTATTTGAGAATCTATCTATAGTGATTGGAAGGATTGTTCTGCCTGGTCGATAACGCGGCGCAACATGACAAATTTCAGCAGTGCGTATTATACAAGTTACCATGTGATGATCAGTGAGATCGTCACTTTGCGGTATAATATCTATATCGGTTGGATCGGTTCCATATGATATAATTAAGTCTAGTGTATGATTTAGACGATGAGTGGGACCACTGACGTTTTGCTTGACCCCAAAGGAATTTAATAAATCTGTAAACGCAGTCCCTAACGCATCATTTGTGTTATCTACGTGTATGTTAAAATCTCCAACAATTATTGCTTTATCGACATTGACCAATAGATCTGAGAGAAAGTCTGCAAACTCTTTTAGGAAATCAGTGTAGGGCCCTGGAGGTCTATATACAGTAGCCAAGGCTAGAGATAATAGGGATTTCTTTCTTACATCTAAGAGCGTAACATTTAGCACAAGTACTTCAAACGAATTAAACCTGTGACCTGTTTTCTGAGTAACATTAAGAATATCTCTATAGATTGTTGCAACACCGCCGCCACGACCGATCAGACGGGGCTAATGCTTATAACAATATCCTGACGGAGTAGACTCATTTAGACCGAAATACTCATTTGGTTTAAGCCAGGTTTCAGTAAGGCAAAGTACATCGAAGCTATTATCTGTGACCATTTCATTTACAATAACCGCCTTAGGTGTGAGCGATCTAATGTTTAGAAGACCTAGTTTTAGAAATTGTTTTTGTTCACTGATATTTAGATTTTCTGGTTTAATTACAATAAGATTTTTCCTAGATCCTACACTAGATTTATTGTTTGGCCTCACTACACGAGGAATAGACACAGTTTCTATATAATGTTCTACACTACTTATATCAATTAAGTTGGGACAGCAAAGACTGTGAATTGGACTTTGACTTACTAGTCAGATGGTGTGCAACGTCTTGGAGATGTTGTCCGACAGCACAGCCGCTCCGATTCTGCTGGGGTGCAGGCCATCAGCACGGTAGAGCCTAGGTCGCTCCCAGAACAGATTCCAATTATTTACAAAGGGCAGTTTCTGTTCATTACACCATGACATTAACCATTCATTTAGAGCAAATAGTCTGCTGAACCTTTCTTGTCCTAGTCGGTACGTGGGAAGCGGTCCAGACACGATGATCGTTGCCTCAGGCGCTGTGCTGCGTACCGCCTCGATCAGGCTCCTGTAGTCCTTCTTCAGAACCTCCGTCTGCCGCAGCCTGATGTCGTTCGTTCCCGCATGGAGGACAACGGCTCCGACGCGCTCGTCACCGTTCAGAATCTCGGGAACCTGTGCGGCGACATCAAGAACACGAGCACCAGGAAAGCAGTGAGTGCGCACCTTACCCTTACCTGAGGTAGCGCGGACATGACGGACCATGGAAGTGCCGATGATCACGGCGTCGTCGCGTTCCGACTCGTGAAGAGGGGAGAAGCGGTTCCGGGTGGAGATCTCGAAGACCGGGAGGGGCGGAGAGGTTCTTGCTCTGGTCCTGGCTCGTGTCTTCCGCTGTGGGATCACCCAGGGTCCATGGTGTTGTGTAGGTGCCGGAGTGAATGAAGCCAGAGATGATCGCGTCCTCCTGGGCAGAGAAACGCACGGAGTAGAGGAAGTCGGAGTCAAAAAGTTACTAACCACTGACTTGTGAGCATCGGCGCGTGACGTTTCAAGCGCTGATCGCCGATCCCGCAGCTCGGCTTGCCTCTCCAGCAGACCACGGATCTGCTTCTCCACGGACTCCAGTTCCAATCGTACTGAGATCAGCTCGAATGTATCCTCACCTGCACTCAGAGGTAACGTTAGACACACATCCGATATGTTCGCCATTATAACAGATGAACAGTAAATTAACAGTGATACTACCAATATCACTACTAATTTAGGACTGGAATGCTGGATATAACCTGTATCCTTTCAGTGAAACGGGTGTAAAATCAGACGGTCAATAGGCGCGAGCCCACGCGTGAAATGCTAGCGGGCTAAAGGCTAGTAGCCGAGATTCGCAAAGTTGGATCTAAGTAGCGATATCAAAGCAATCCGATTGTTTTTTTTATAGGGAATAGTATCGAGGATAGGTTCACACGATATAAAAATAGAAAGTGCTTGTTAATAAATGAGTGGTAAAGAAGAAAATCAAGGATTAATGAATCAATTCGACGGAGCTCTAAACACAAACAAACACCGCCCGCGCATGCGCAGATTAAGAAATTATGGAAATGACAGTTATGGCGATGTTTCTTAACACAACTAAGTACACTTTTAGTATTTACTGAATTAGTATTTGCATACAGAAGCATTTAAAATATTAATAATACATATATATTTTTTTTTTCTTTATCTTTTTGCATTACTTGCCAAATTCTTCAACTGAAAAAGTTGAAAGTGAACATCAAAAACTTCTTTTTCATAGTGCAAGAGATGTTGGGCAATACTAGCTAATAAAACATGGATGGATGCAAACTTCAGACATGTAATGAGTTGGGATGCACTAATTTTGCATGCTCTTTAATAAGGAAAATATGTGAATTGGGACACAGCAACTTTCCCACCTAAGGAGCGTTTGGCTTGTCTGTCCTTTAAGATCTCCTAATGCTAATCAAAGCATGCTGGGATCTGTGGGGCATGTGTTTGGATTTTGAAGGTCTGCCCACTGTCTCATTTTTAGAGAAGGGTTTCCTGCTCTGCTGATCAATCTAAACGTCTCAGGTTTTGCCAAGTCACATGGTCAGGATAAAAGATAACCAATACTCGCTCTCTTCATCTTGTTCTGTCCTTCACAGCTCTTTTGTTCCTCTCTTAATTAAGCTTCAATGTATTCCTGTTGATAAAAACTCTGTGTTCTCATTTAAACAAAATGTATAGACAAATTGTATTCTGCTAATGCTACATTAATTTAACAGTGCTTGATGCAAAGTTCTGCTTATACTGTATTTTACTTTCATTTTCAGTGTAAACTAACTAGCAGAGGGTGAATAAAAGCAAGAAAAGACAATAACAAATTTGGGATCAGTAAGATTCTTTTTTTAAAATTCATAATTTTTTTCCCAGCAATGATGCATTAAATTGATCACAACTGTTTAAATGCTATTCTTTTTAACTTTCTATTAATCAAATAATCTTTACTTATGTAATAGTAATAATACATGTATCAAGGTTTCCACAAAAATATTAAGCAGCACAACTGTTTTCAACATTGTTAATAATAAGATATTTCTTGAGCACCAAATCAGCATATTAAAATTATTTCTGAAGGATCATGTGACTCTGAAGACTGGAATAATGGCTACTGAAAATACTACTTTTTCATCACAGGAATACATTATATTTTAAAATATATTAAAATATAAAAAAGTTTTTAGATAATAATAATAATTCACATTATTACTGTTTTTACTGTATTTTTGATCAAACTAATGCAGCCTTGGTGAACATAAGATACTTTAAAAAACAAACAATCTTACAGATGGCAAACTTTTGAACGATATGTATTTCATAATATATGATTTTCAGGGAAAATGTGATGAAATAATGGTGTGATACTTGTAATGTCAATCAGAAAATCATTTTCTCACCTGAGCCATTTGAAATTACAGCCCTCTGAAATACATGATTGTGATTGGTCAATCACAGCATTTTGCAGTTACAAGTTCTTGCATAAGGACACTAGATTTTCTCTTATAACTGCATTCCTACATTGGGATGTATGAATTGTGGAATGTGTTTGAATGTTTCATTTTGAGTTGTCACAGAATAAAATAACAGCACACTGCAAGTTTGGAATGTCAAGAATGATGCCAGAATTGTAATACAGTATTTGTGTGGACTATTCCAAGTTTCTTCCGTAGACTTGTTAGCCCAATGGATACAGACACCACAGTAGCACAAAGTCCTTAGACCTGAACAACTCTGCCTTACATTCAAAACACACTAATTGCATCACTCGCTGTGTTGTTATCTTCCTCTCTGTAATTTCGCATTGGTTTAATTTGTGGTTTTGGAGCTGTGCTCCAGGGGTTAGTCTAGACATCCCCATTCACTGCCAGAGCTGAAGGGTCTCATTTCCCTTGCGGAGGGATGCGTGTGTACATTACGAGTGAGAGTGGGTGTGTATGTGGCACAGGCTAGTTAAATATGCTAATTAGTGTCATTTGCAGATTTTCATGAGGGGTTGAGAGCTCAGCTGAGATCATCCATCTGTGCTTGTACATGGACGTGTGTTAAAGGGATAGTTCACTTTGAAATTAATTTTTGATATGTTTTATCTTACCTCAAGGGCATCCAAGATGTAGGTGTCTTTGTGTCCACAGTATTTTCAATTTTGTTATTTTTAGGTCAAACCGTTCTTGTCTGTCAGTCATATAATGCAGGCCTATGGGGTCCACCTCAAAGAGCATACACAGAGAAGTCCAAATTAAACATGATTTAATGACTCGTAAATGTAAGTACACATTGATGGCCTAAGACACGAAACGAGCGGTTTGTGTGAGAAAACAAACAGTATTAAGTACTCTGATGGCGCGGGCGCCTCTGTCTGCGCAAGCCCCGGAAAGCCCCGGAAGTGATCTCTCGCGCGTGTACGTCACTCATTGTTTACACAGAGATTTCGGACGTTTTACCTTTCACTGTGAAGATCTAAACATATTTAGATATACAGGAAATCGCAATGGAAGACGATTTCGGAAAGAAATTAGAAAAAAAAAGAGATTTTACGTCCAAAATCTCTGTGTAAACAATGAGTGACGTACACGCGCGAGAGATCACTTCCGGGGCTTTCCGGGGCTTGCCGGCGCTTGCGCAGAGAGAGGCGCCCGCGCCATCAGAGTACTTGGACGTGACTGTGGTTACAAGAGGTAAAAACGAAATAAATACTCGTTTTCTCACACAAACCGCTCGTTTCGTGTCTTAGGCCATCAATGTGTACTTGCATTTACGAGTAATTAAATCATGTTTAATTTGGACTTCTCTGTGCATGCTCTTTGAGGTGGACCCCATAGGCCTGCATTATATGACTGACAGACAAGAACGGTTTGACTTAAAAATAACAAAATTGAAAATACTGTGGACACAAAGACACCTACATCTTGGATGCCCTTGAGGTTAGATAAAACATATCAAAAATTAATTTCAAAGTGAACTATCCCTTTAAGTTTCCAACGCTGCATTTACCAGGTGACATGTTTACTCTTGGTATTAAAGGAATAGTTCACTTAAAAATGAAAATTCTGTCATCATTTACTCACCCTCAACTTGTTTCAAACCTGTATGAATTTCTTTCTTCTGCTGAACACAAACGAAGATTCTTTGAACGACGTCGGTAACCAAACAGTTGATGGACCCCGTTGACTTCCATAGTATTTTTTTAAGGTCCATCAACTATCTGCTTTCCGACATTATTATATTATAATTTTTCGGGTTTTGCTTGTTTAAATTCCATCTTGGCTAGAGTTTGCACGACTACTAATTTTTACTAGTCATCCAGAAAAGTAATCGACTTCTTGGCAGGTCAATGTTTACTTGATGTAAATGACTCACCCTGCGACGTGCAGCGGTATCAGCAGATTTTGCTGTTCAATACTGCATTTACAGAGTGTGAGTAAAGAAACTGAAGAAGAAAAGAGTCTCCAAATAGGCCATATCCTTTTTAAAGCACCACCATTAAAACCTTCCAAGCACTTTTGTAGCACATTTACAACCTTCAACAATATATTTCAAGACAATTACAGTCAGAATCTTTTTATTTTTTTCATTGTTGGTCTGTTTACAATTAGATGGATGCCTTTGGTTGTTGTGTCATGTTTTTATGTGTCCCATCCTATAAGTCTTTATACGGCATTTAAAAATAGTTAAAATATATTTTTTTGTCTCTAGACCACTGTTCCATTCTGTTGTTCTCTTTCATATCTGTCCATCGCTGTTCCTCTCACAGTTCCTGTGAGCTGTGCTTGTAATTAACTTTTTATTTCTCTTTCTTGATAGCCAATTTTTTGGTAACACTCTAGAATACTGTTTCTCACTTAGGCCTACTGCATAACTAATAGGGAATTATTGAAGAACTAATGGGTAATTCTTCATTAACTACTTCTTCACTGTTAACTACTAAGGAAGATGTGTTAACTAATCAGTATGTAATAGAATTTTATGATTGTGTTAAGTAACAGTTAGTTAATCAATAACTAATGAATTCTGTCATACCTCCTGAAGATCTACCAATTATCTACTAATTAAGGTTCAAGAAAAATAACTAAGAAGTAACTAATGAACAGTCATACAAAACTACATTGAGTTGTGACCTTTCTTATTAACTAATGTTATTAATAGAAGTAGCAATTTTAACAAATACATATAATGTTAAAGTTAAATGTTTGCCTGTGTGGTTTTGTGATTGTGTTCTGTAAGAAATCAACTTCAGAAAGGAACCATACACAAGTGCTTCGCCATAACTAACCTCAGATTAGTTTTATATTTTATATACAGTACTGTGTGTGTCTGTTGTCCTCAGCATAGAATGCCATTGAGTAAATTCATAGTTGAGGCAACGACTGAGGGAAACTGAAAATATAGGGAACCTATTAGTAATTAATAAAGAATTATCAAATAGTTATCAAGGAATTAGGCAACTGATAACCTGAAACAGTATTCTAAAGTGAAAATATAAGGACATTAATTGTTAATTATTAAATAATTATTAGATAATTCTTCAGGAATTACTTAGAACCTGGAACAGTATTCTAAAGTGAAAATATAGGGAACCTATTAAAAATTAATAAAAAATTACCACATACTTCTGACTCATCAAACTTCCTGTAAAAAAAACACTATGAATGTAATGTACATTATGATAAGTTTTGCTAATGAAATAAAAAGTTATTTGCAGATAAATATATCCTATAGGTAAATGTCTGCACTTATCTTTCTTATTAGGGCTGAAGAATGACTACAACTGGCTAGAAAAAAAAATCTGTGCTTTTTTTACTTTTCAAGTACTTAAAAAAATTAATTACCTTTGTACTTTTACTAAGGTCATTTTGAAAATGGCCTAATTATAATTTTACTGGAGTAATATTTTATTGTGATATCTGTACTTTTACTCAAGCACTTGATTTGTGTACTTCATCCACCACTCCACTGCTAAAATAAAACAGATTATTGTAGTAACTACTGTGACTGTTCATTAGTAGTTACTTCATAGTTATTTTTCTAGAACCATAATTAATAGTAGTTCTTCAGGAGGTATGACATAATTAATTAGTTACTAACTGATACTTAACACAATCATAAAATTCTATTACATACTGATTAGTTAACACATCTTCCTTAGTAGTTAACAGTAGTGACTTAAGTGTTAAAAAAGAATGACCTATTAGTTCTTCAGTAATTCCTTATTAGTTATGCAGTAAGTAAGAAACAGTATTCTAAAGTGTTACCAATTTTCTTTCTGCCTCACTTACCTGTCCTTTATTTCTGCAGGAAATGGACATGCTCTGTTGTAGGTATTTATTCCGGTGTTGTAGACTGGGGTGAAGTGACACACACGCACACACACACATGCACACCTATCATTATTATTAAGTACTTTCTATAGGCATAATGTGTGTGTGTGTGTATCTTCATTACATGATATACTGTATCATGTCAAGCAGAGATAAACAGGATATTTTGCTACATACATTTTGCAGCATTTTTTTTAGGCAATAGTTTGATTATTTAATGATCTAGCTTGGCTTTAAAGCTACGTGTAGTACTAACAGTGTGACAGAAAAACCACATGCACTGTAGCATTTTGTTTATGCTGTACTGCTGGAGGAATGCTTGTTACTTGCAAAGTATTATTATTTTTTAAATAGCTGAGCTGTCAAGCTACTGAAACATTTCATTAAGTTAGTAGAGTTACTCTACTTAGTGATTCTCCAACACTGGTCTAATCACAGCACTGACAGCTGTGTTCTGCTGTTATGGCAACAACATTTTTTTCTAATGTGTCCCAGATGACAGATCGGATCATACAGTTCATGAATATGTAGATTCAGCTTCCGAGCTTTACACAGGCTTGACATGGAGCAAGTGTGTTTGTTTTTCCCACGGCTGGTTGTTTGGTGCAAATGGAGGCACGCTCATAACATCATTTATGCAGCGTTTGAACAAAGTTGCATCGGAATCTACTGTACTTACTTTGAAATGTAGCATTTGGCTCAAAACATTCAAGGTTTCATTAAACTGAGACCTTGGGGAGAAACCCCGCCTTAAAAAAACACACATTATAAACACAGATTGTTGACTTGAATAAGCTATTTTAGTGTGTGCAGTGCTGCCAGCGGCTCACGTTTGTTGCTGTTTTGATGTTTATTGTTCATTTCAGACCATAGCATTTACGGTGTTACCCAGCACTAACACCAGTGGCTGTATGATGGGAAATATATTCCACGTTCTTGCATGCACATGTTCCCTGGATATCTGTTGGGTTTGGGTTGATTGGGACTCTGGGGGATTGAATCAAATCATTCTCTTCATGGCTTCCACATGCTGAGTCTCCTCCAGCGATGTGTGTTTGTATTCTCCTCTGAGATGCTGCAGATATATCAGATATACAGACTCATTTCCCCAATTTACTCTTAGATTTAAAACCTTTCATGAGTCAAAAGCAGCTCTGAAGAGAAGGAAAGCAAACATTCTGAAGGGACTTTTATTGTTCTCTATGGATGTACGTGTCAGCATCTGCTTATGCCATTGAATTTGATGATAATTACTGTTGTTGTGGAAGTAAATTGCTACAATTGCCTGCAATATATGTACCATATCAGTCTGTCTGATATAAGAGCACTGCTGAATGATTCAGAAAGTCAGTGGATTATCTAAGGAAATAAATGCCACCCATAAATGCCATGTTCTGTTATTTAAAGGAGTGTTTGCTCTGTTGTTTGTCTGTAGTCTTAAAAGAGTAGTTCACTCGAAAGGCTTTTTCTTGATCTTTGGGCATTTTTGTTGAAATGGTTGAATTTGCTGTATGGGTAAATGTAACAACAAAGAGTTAACTAATATAAACGTATATAACCATAGTCCTTATGAATGTCAACAAAATGAGGATGCATATTTAAACAGATTTGCTTTTATTAGCTGCTGTATTAAGGATAATCAATGATAGTAAATCTACCGCTGATCATGTACCATTTGTAATGACTGTTGATATAAAAAGTATGTCTGAGATGAACTGTGAGGTACAGATGTGAATTGTAATGAAATTTCTTATTTTACAGCCTTGTGTGATATATGTATGGATGATGAAATTGTGGGAGCTGTGTTTGAGGTAGACCAGTATTTAGTCGACCATATTTTATATGCACTGATAAGAAATATAATAGTAAGCCAGGGTGGGAAATGTATGTGTCTGGATGCCATACAGAAGCTAAGGAAGCATTTAATGCATGTCATTTACTGTAGCAGGCCCAGACAGCAGTGGCTTGGATCAAATTACTGCTGCTGAACACCTAAAGTTTGCAAGCCCTAGGGTTGCGGACCTTCTTGCCATTTGCTTTTCCGGCAAATCAATAGTGATAATAATACATGGGCTGTTGCAAGAGTCTATCTAATCGGTAGTCTTGGTGCCTGTTATTAAGGATAACGCTGGCAAGGTGGGAAGTTTGTATAACTATAGACGAATTGCGCTAGCTAGTGTGTTATCAAAAGTTTTGGAAATAATTTTATTAGATCGATTAGGTGTATATCTTGGTACCGCAGATAACCAAATTGGCTTTAAGGCACAGCGTAGTACTGAATTGTGTATATATGCACTGAAAGAAACACTAGAACTCTATAAAATACAAAATTCCTTTGTTATAATTGGCTTTATTGATGCCTCTAAGGCTTTTGATAGAGTTAATCATCAAAAGTTGTTTGGTAAACTAAGACAAAGGGGTGTGCCTAATAGAATACTAAGAATCCTGGTATATTGGTACAGTAATCAGTATGACAATAAAATAGGGTATAGTGTCTCAGCTCCTTTTGGAGGTAATGGTGTGCGGCAGGGAGGTCTACTCTCAACTGGCCTTTTAAAATGTTTATATGAATTAATTGTCAGAACAATTAAGTGACTGTAAGACTGGATGTATGCTTGGTAATATCTTAATCAATTATCTTATGTATGCTGATGATTTGGTCATTTTTTTCTCCGAGTAGTGCTGGCTTTCAACAGCTGCCAAATATATGTTCTGATTATGCCTTAACCGTCTCCAGAGCGTCGGCGCACTGAAGCGTTTTTTTATTTATTTAGTTCAAATATACTATCAGATTTAATGTTATACCTTGACAAACTATACATCATTAAAAAGATATAAGACTCAAGATTCAGTATTTGACCACTATTGTATTCTGAGAAACTTATAGTGACAGTTATGTCTTAATTTGTGTCAGGAGTTATGAAATTAAAAAATGAGTCGTTACCTTTAATATGAATTATGAGCCTCAGCCGGTCTCATTCAGAAAAAAACTCCCGTGCGATCGTCATGACAGCGCTTGACAAAACAACGTCCCTCAGGGCTTTTAGCTCAAACATGTGCAGATTTGGAGAAATATTGATAGATTCTCATAGCTTTACATTAGACTTCTATAGACAGGAATAATATTTATTGAATTTATACCCAAATGCGTCGATGTAATCATTTTGAGCGCTGTATACTCTGTACTGTGTTATCAATTCATCCTGAAAGTGAGGGCGCTGTTTGAACAGAAGTCCATAATATATGGATCACATGAAGAAGAGCCATAATCATGTGACATTCAGGAAGTCCTGCCACAACAAAGCTATCCGAGATCGCTGTAAAGTGCAGATAAAGATGTTTTGAAGACAATAAACATGATTGCAATGATATTTGATTTACCTGTGTTCTTCGAGTCATGTCAGGTATTTTCATAATAATTGATTATATGTATAATGTAATGCTAATCGAGATAGACTTTCAAATTGTGCAGAATACAATAAAATAATATATTTTCTATCTGATTTTTTTATCTGAAGCCAAATCAGATTACAGAAAGTTATTTAAAACACTCGACTTGCGCTATAAAGTAAGTTTGGAGAACAAACATAGTTTTATTCTCATAAATTGTCGTGTATTGATGGTGTGCTAAGCTAACATGCTAGCTAGTACTGAGCACCTGCTACCTTACTTCGGTGTAATTTTTATGATTTTTTTCTAAATAAGAATGCTTACTGAAATGTTTCGTTTTTCAAAAAGGGCATTTGATACAGTTTCACTGTGAAGTGAGAACTTTTATAAAATAAATGAGGGATTGAAACAGTGTGAATTGCTAGTCGTTAGTGATTATAATGCAGACAAAAGAAAAGCATATTTAGAGCAATAAACTGGCTGGAGAGGTGTGAATATGTGCAGGGGAGACTGAGACTGAATGGGGCTCGTTTTTGCATCACAAAACAATAGAGGCAATAGACTGAATAGATGCTTATAAGAAAACAATAAACACCAGTCTAATCAAAATAAAGTCATATGACATGATCTTGAAAAACATTGAACTAAATACAGAGTTTTAGACTTATCATCTTCAAATTTTAAATATAACATGGCCAGACATGTGGCTTTAGCTGCAGTGCATTTCTAGATTGCTACAATGCCAACTTCAATTTTATTTTCATGAAGATGTTTCATAAAAATAAATGTATAATAATTTTACAAAACTTTGAAGCTATTTATAACTATTTTTTTCATTATGATAATAATTAATTCTACATTTACAATAAACTTCCAGGTGTCAGCTTTCAAATGAGATCTTACTTGTGCTTTTAGTACAAAGGGTTCATGAACTGTATCTGTTTCAGTTTGGGAATGCCATATCTGGGGATTTTTCAAAAATGGGCTTGAAGCTTAACAGGTTAAAGATGATGTGCAGTATAATGCAAAAAATAGTGTTGCCATGATATGTAGAACAAAAGGGGATAAGGACCTTCATTTTCCAGATTTTTATCTGTCAGGGTAAGTAATATATGCACTATAACGAAATATTTGGGACATATTAATAATGATGAAATGTGTGATGATGAGCATATTTATATGCAGCGTTGTATGCTATATGCCCAAGCTAATATGTTGGTGAGAAAATGTTATACGTGTTCGTATCAGGTTAAGATGAAACTTGTATTGAGCCTATATAAACTTCAGATTGCCTACAATGACTGTATAAAGGATTATATTGGGGAAAAAAATGAGGTGGAGCAGTGCAAGTAATCTATTTTGTATGTCAAGAGTAAAAACTTTTACTGCTTTAATGAGAAATTTGATGTATACATTTATTTGCCGGCTGCATAAATCACAGAATGCTATTATTATGCTGTTGTCAAACCCTAGGCAAAGTGTGGTGCGACACCAGTCACCTATGAGAAAATATTGGTATAATTGTCTCTTTTCAATGTTTTGTATTGTATGTAATTTTGTGTTGTCTGTTGCATGTTTCTTTTCTAATGGACCTTGAGCCTGGAAATAAAGTTGAATTCAATTCGATTGTTTTAGCCTTTTCCCCAACCTAGACTTTCAATCTAAAAATTTTTAGGAAGGATTTCCATATTTTCGTACAACTAAATAGTTTCTTCCAATGTTAATATACTTGTGCAGAGAAAAAAAAAGAAGTTAATATCACTCCTTGACCAGAATATTTTTCATCGTATGTCATTTCCAATTAATGATGTACATTTGTCAAATTATGCAAAAAGCATGAAAACATGATTTATTCAGTGTGTTGTGTGCATACACTACCGATCTAAACTTTAATGTAAGTTTTTCAAACGTGACAGTAAAGACATAATGTTATGAGAGATTTCCATTTTTAAAATAAATTCTACTCATTTGGACTTTCTGTTCATCAAAAAATTATTAAAAATGTATTGGTTTCCTCAAAAATATTAGGTTGCACAACTGTTTTGTGACATTGTTATTATTAAGAAATGTTTGTTGAGCACCAAATCAGCATATTAGACTGATTTCTGAAGCAAGTGACACTAAGCCTGGAGTAGTGATGCTGAAAATTCAGCTTTGCCACCACAGGAAGAAATTACTTTTTAAAATAGAAAATAGTTATTTAAAATCGCAATAAAATTTCACAATATTGCGGTTTTTATTGTATTGACTCTGTGAGGAAAATGTTCATGACGTTTCAGGGATGAATAACATAACTGAAAAATCTTCAGCAATGCACATTCATGCATCAAATGAGAAATTTGTCAGAGTAAATAAGCCAGTGAACTAAATTAGTCAAACAAACTATAGTTAACACATGTTTCTTTGTGTGCTATTGATTTGTAAACTTTTAGTTTGTGGTTCTGTCTTCTGCCTATGTTTCTCCCCGTTATACCCTGATTGTCTGCACCTGTGTTTTGCTATGCAATTAGCCTGTCTATTGAAGCCGTATTTCTAGTGTTGATTGTCAGTTTTGTTTGATTGTCTATTCATTCCTGTACTGTTTATGAACCATCCGTTTCTGAATTTATCGTGCTTTTGTTTTTATATAAGTGAAGTTACTGCATTTGGGATCCTGACATGCTGATTAGAAGATTGGAAACACAAGAGCTTAAAATGATAGGGCTACTAGGATAGTAATTACACAGATTCAAACAATCAAAAAGGAACAGAATCATAAACTAAGGGGCTGTTTATACGACACTGTTTTCAAATAAAAACAGAACACTTTTTATGCGTTTTGGCCGTTCATTTACACAACAACAGCGTTTTGGGGGCCTGAAAACACAAACTTTTTGAAAACGGGTTTCAAATTACAAATCTTTGAAAATTATACCATTATCATAACTGTGTAAAAAAAAAAAACCTACACAAATTAATTTGTGAAAATGGTGATGTCGTGCACATGTGTGTTTAGTCTATAGGCACGTAGTGTTTGTTTACAAAGTGACATCGCCATCTACTGGCCTGGCAGCATAATACAGCGTTTTAGTCGTTTTCACGACGTTGTAATCTGGACTCAAAAAAACCCATAGGAAAAACCTTTCTGGTTTTCATACATAGCTAGTTGTCGTGTAAACGTACCCTAAAATTCCCCAAAACAAAAGCCCGCAGACACAAAAGAACCATTACAGTATAGTCACAAATTGACAGAAGTATAGCGACAGATCATTTCTTCTGTGTAATAACGTACAGCACGTCTAGTGAAACAGATATCAAAAAAGATATATCCATCAGTTGTTGATTGGTACATTTCGATGTTACGATTAACTATGTCTTTCTCCATTGCCTTTCTATGATGTTCAAAACGCTTCTAAGGATGCTGAGATGGTGTATGGTACATTGTATATATAACATTAGCAACACATTAGCAAAGGCTAATCACATTATTTATTAGTTACTGATACTGATAAAGACGACCCTGTATAATTCTATTTTCCCCTTCTGCTTCTGAATCAGTGTCTGGTTCAAACACATGGCCGAATTAAAATAATATTTCCACTTGCCTTTGTGTAGTCCACTACGGTAGACTGAGTGAATCAGGTATAGCCCGAGCTGGAGGCGGGGACTAATTTACATATTCATGACCCCAAGTATACCAAATGAAGCAAGGGTGTAGAGTTACGTTCAAGCTATTTTTTTTAACCCTTTAATGCGCAAACTATGGATAACCCTTCTAATGCACAACATGGGTCTAAAAAGACCCTTATTCATGGTATTTCATGCATGGCTTGGCATTTTTTTGTTTCACCTTTTTAATATTTCATGATCTATAAATTTCATGATTTATGAATATTCAAAATATCTTGTATTCAATTATCACAAATTCATATTTTAATATTTCCTAGGTTTTGTGTAAATACATCAAGTTTTCACACATGGGTCTAAAATGACCCATCTATGTAAGCGTGAATAAAAAGCGTGAAAACAAAAGAATAAAGAGAACTTTTTGTTAAAATAACCAATGTCACAGTTGTTTAGATCAACACATTTACTGTAACACTTGAAATATGTTTATTGGCCACTTTGTCACACATAACACACATATAACCGATAACACTGAAATTGAACTGTAGTGTAGTGCAACTGTAGGGGATCTCCTCACCACCAATGTGCAGCATCCACCCGGATGATGCGACAGCAGCCATAGTGCACCAGAACGCCACCACACGACGGCTTATGTGACCGATAGCATTGATTTATGACCACAAATAAAAATTAATATGGAGTTACAAGGTTTCTGCCCAACAGCGACAATATATACTTGTATATATAACTTTCTATTGCAACTATTATTTTGTTGACCTAGCTAACATTAGATAAAATAGAATATGTCGACCGCAAGCTAGCTAATAGTATTGGACATGTTTCTTATTTGCACTAGTAATGGATTTCAAGGTCAAGGTAACCTTAGCCTAAACGTTCAAATATTAGGCTATATCTAGATGTCTTTCACAAAATATCAAATATTTTCTGTGACAAAAAATGTATTAAAGGTGCCCTAGAATGTTTTTTTTTATTATTTTATAATGTTTCCTGGGTTACCCTTATAATGTTAGTATGTTTTTTAGATAAAAAATAATCATAATTTAGAAATAAATGGCATTTTTCCTAGCCTGCTTTTAGCCTCTGATTTGAACACTCTGTTTGAAGGGGCGTGTCTGCTGTGGGATTCAGTGTAACCGCGGCCACTGCTGTGATTGGCTGACATGCTTGCATATGAAATAGCTACGCATTACATGTGAAACTCTCTCCCGAATACTTTTACTACTGCTATTATACGTTTTTACTATAACAGCTATCGAGATTAACGAATCGTGAGATGTTTTTAAAGTATTTAGATCTATTCCCATCACATAAAATGTTGCCGTGATGAGCATTGAGCAGATGACAGTGTGTTGATCGCGAGAATGAAGATCTTATCATTGCAAAGCAGTTTCTGCACTCTCTCTGCTTTCACCAATGCAAACACGATGATGTAAATACAGTAAGAGCTTCGTTGTGCAGTAACGTGCGTCATTGATTTCATAACGAGTTTGGCAAGTGTCCAGATAAACTCGCGCTGTGTGGAAAGATTGTTCTTTGATCGCTTTCTGTATATAATTTGTTCACAATTTAAATACGATTATTTTCATCCTACTAAAAGAAACGATGTGAAGCTGATATTTTAGTCACTGGCTTGACTTACTGATGCATAAACAGTATTGAACGATTTTGAGAGAAAGATTACCTGTCTGAACTTGAACAATTACACATCAGAAAGTGTTGCTTGGTAGCTCGATCCGAGGCCAGCTCTGTATTGGCCCAAGTTGAGGAAACACTCGGTGAAATGTTTGGAAATTTCCAGAGAAAATAAAATTAACCCATTGTTTCTTCAGAGGCTCAGATGAAGGAACTAAAAAATACTTTTGTGTTCATGTGTACATCCACACTGAGCAACTGCCATGCTTCGGCTGCGCAGTTCCGCCTGGCATTGAGGGCTGGCATTATGCAAATATTTGGAGGCGTACATAGTAATGATCCCGACTATTGCGTCACAGTCGGTATTGTGTGGAGAACCGACCGTTTTTCAGGGGTGTTTTTCATAAACGTGAATTAAATGAGAACGCGAAAACAGTCCAGTTTGAGATTCACTCTATGTCATGTCCATGCACTGAACTCTTGTTATTTGACTATACCAAGGTAAATTCAATTTTGAATTATAGGTCACCTTTAAATAAAACTTACATGCATGAAATATACAAAAGCAGCCGTGTTGAATTGTGAAATGTGTGGCAGGTGAATAGTTTTCTGCAGTAAATATATTTATACTATTTATAAATATCAAAGGTTCCTATATGGGTCATTTTTGACCCATGTGTGTAAAATTGATGTAGAAATACAAAAAACGTGTTTGTTTATAAAGTAAGAAAGGAAAAATAAACATAATGATTTGTGGAAATGAAAAACAAGATATTTAATGAATACCTGGATTAATAAATGATAAAATACATTTCTTTCAAATATTCAGCAAAGAAACATGAATACGGGTCTTTTTAGACCCATGTTGCGCATTAGAAGGGTAGTGACACAAAAACGATCTTTATTCGAAAAGTAAGAAAGGACAAATTTAAATAAGGATTTGTAATAATCTAAAACAAGTTAATTGAGGAATACCTGGAATACTGAATGATAAAATTAATTTCTTGCAAAGATACAGAAAATGAAAACTTAGTCGGGCCTATTTAGACCCATGTTGTGCATCAAAGGGTTAAGGCATGAATAACTTATTTTCACAGGGGGGGAAAACAACAACATTTATTTCATTTTGATAATCAAGTAATTAATTTGTATTTCAATTTTAGTTTTAGTTATTTTAGTAGCCTACATCAACTTAAACTAAACAAAACTGATAAATGTTGCCTTGGCAAATAGCTGAAATAAACTAAGTTTAAGTTTTTTAATATTTAATTTTTATTTCAGTTAACATATATTTCAAATAATGAAAATGTTTTTTAATGGTTTTAGTTAACAATAATAACCCTGGGATGGAGGCAGTTCTGCTGAATGCAATCGTGCGGTCTAATTTAAGAAAGGGACAGGTTTAAGTGGAGTCCTGCATATACGTCACGATAGATAAGTCTGTTGTCTCACCGCACCGGAAGATCAAGTTATGACATTTTGATTCAAAATATCATAAATTATACATACATGAATGAATTGTGCATTACAAGATTTATACCATGCATTTAGATATGGTGAATTTTCATTCCATACCAACTTTAAAGAAACACCCCTAATGACAATTCTGTCCTCATTTACTGGTCCTCATTTGAACAAAGCTGCTTTTCCTCCAATTAAAAGTCATACAATGTGACCTGGATTCATTTCTGAGTTACACTTTTAATCATATATTTACATCAGTAGCTTGTGGTTAGCCATCTTCTCATGATGGTCTGTATTGGATGTGTGTGTAATTGGTGTGTCTTAACAAGCACATCCAGTGTGTTAGCTTATAATTACACTACATCACACTCTTACAGTGTTAATTGCTAAGTGTTTCTGTTGCAAACACCCGCAGCACACCACTTTTGCCCTATGCTTAGTGACATTTTAGTGATCATATTTCTGTTATTATGCAAGTCTTTGCAACTTTTACTTTTACTTTGTGCCTTGCTTTGACCCCATTACTGACCTTGTGCAGCTGACGCCAGTTGTCCATCTCTCTGAACAGGTGTGTGTGTGTGTTTGTGCCAGGTGTCCACCGGTTCTCCCAGTACACCCCCCTGAGAGCCACAGTTGGCTGGGTGGCTGACCTTGGTGCTGCCGAGGGCATGTCTGGGTTCATAGAGGCAATGCGGCACTTTTGATTGATGGATGCAGCAGTGCGGGTCATGATGACCTCTTGTTAGGTCATTTTCACATGCGACGTTGATCTGGTCACTAGTCAGTGTGAGTGTTTAAGGCCTTTCTTGGCATTCAGGGCATGCGATTTTATAATGAAATATTGTCATTGTTCAATCACCCTCATGCTTTAATCCTGTCAATTCACTATAATGCAGTTTATTTCTGACTTTCAGGGTTCAGGCTTTAGCCGTAGTTGGACTATTTTTGTTGGCGGAAAAATAAATAAACAAACACACTACCAATCAAAAGTTTGTAATAATTAAGAATTTTTTTATGTTTTTGAAAGAAGACTCTTATGCTCAACAAAAGACTGCATTTATTTGATCAAAATATACCATAACAACAGTAATATTATTACAAATTAAGAAAACTGTTTTCTATTTGAATATACCGAATATACATGTAATGGCAAAGCTGAATTTTTAGCATAATATTCCAGCCTTCAGTCACATGATCTGAATTATTATCAATTATTATTGGTACTCAATTATTAATAATGGTTCATAACAGTTTTTGCTGCTTAATACTGTGGAAATCATGATACTTTTTTTCAGGATTCTTTGTTGAATAGAACATTTAGAAGAATCACATTTACAATTTTGATTTTTTTTTTTTACATTATTAATGTATTTACTGTCACTTTTGATCAGTTCAATCATTGATAGTAAAGTACAACTTTTAATCTTACTCCAAACTTCCGTTTCTAACATTGATAATATTGATAATAATAAGAAATGTTTCTTGAGCATAAAATCAGCATATTTGAATGATTTCTATTTTCTTACATTTTTGTCCATTTGTAGATGCCCTTGCTTATCAATAAATGGAACTTTTTGATTATTACGGTTGACTGTTTTTCCTGTAATCCTTTTGCGTGTGTTAAAGTGATTTTGATTTACAGCCCATTTTGGGTTTATTTTATTCAATTTTGATTAAAGGATAGGCTATAGCAGTGCGGGTAAGTAGTCAGTGTGAGTGTCTAAGGTCTTTCTTGGCGGTCAGGGCACGTGACTTGAAAATGAAATCTTGTCATCATTCACTCACCCTCATGCTGCTCTGGACCCTCTTTCCTGCACACACACACACACACACACCAAGCTCTTCTGATCTGTACCTACACACACACACATACTTAGAGAGATGAGAGTCATCACTGCCTCTCCATCAATACCTACAGCTAAGACAACCCACACGCACACATCAAAAGATGGCATCTTTTTCATTTCCTGTTCTCTTCTTTTTTCTTAATGGCTGTGCATGATTCTACTTTGCTCCATTTCTTTTTTATCACTCCATTTATTTTCACATTTACATCACTCGGCTCATTTGAAGTTTGTCCTCTTCTCCCTTCTTCTTTGTCCTCACACACAGAGACACACACTTACAGAACATGACATACCATTAGTCGGTGAGTGCATCATAAGAGTGTGTTTGGTCACGCAGCTGTACATGTTGGAGGAGGAGGTCACATTATTGACTGCTCTGTTCCTTGATGCAGAGAAATATGGTCTATTGAACATAAAAAAACCACACAAAAAAACATATATATATATATATATATATATATATATATATATATATTCATATTTAAATACATCTAATAATATATAAATATAAAACAATGAAATTCAAATATAAGTATTGTAAATAGTGGCGTGCATACATGTCAATGTGTTTTGGGACCTTACCCCTTATTCTGCCATATAATAGATTTTAAATTCTCACTTATCATATTATGAGTTTACCAACATAGGTTAATTTGGGAAACATTCCTCTACCTACAATTCACTGTAGTTTCCAGCCGAAATAGTGGCAGTAAAACACCAACAACTTTTATTCCATTTCATACAAAAAATATGACTGATTATGATTTATGTTTTGACCTTAAAATACTTTTACCATAGTTCATGATTTGTAAACTAATGTAGGTGGTACATTATTTTCAAATGCGATGTAGAGTATTAATTGGTGCCACTCACCAGACATTTTATTTTTGGATTGCTGCAAAACGTACAACAACCAGCATACGTCACAAGATTCACATTTGTTTTGGATCAAATTGAACAAGCTTTTAACGCCACATACTGGATATTTCACTTTGAAAGTGTCGCAAAACATGCAATAAGCAACATATAATTTTGCTAAAATTTGACATAGTTACATTCTTCCAATAATGCTGCGATGGAACTTACCCAACCCTGGTTTAAAAATAGCTGATGTTCTTTTACTTATAAAATAAATTGTGAATCTCGATCTTGCTAACATCTTCTACTCTGTGTCATTCAGTGGTTCATTTATTTTAAGCCTACTGCTATTATCGCAATCAACAATTACAAAGAAACAGGACAACAAACAGCACCTGAAAGATGGTGTGACTTCTTCAAATTAAAGGTACATTGTGTGCTCTTAAGGGAGGGAGAGAGAGAGAAAAGAAAATCTCAATGTGTTTTTGTTGTTTATTTGAGGTTATTTATGTGCAGTGTTGTTTGAAAAACTTGATAAAACGAGATAATCTCTCTTTTTTTTTCAAATTATTATGGCACACCATATGATAATAAAAACAAAATTAGACAACATATTATATTTAAATGTATAAATAGTGCTAAATGCTATTTATACTTAGTGCAAAATATGCTTCCCTCAGTACATTATTAATCAGTATATGGAATAATAACAACTGTATCATTTTTAAAAAATATTTTCATTCTCTTTTATTTGTATTTTTTTTAATAAACTGCTCTCCAAGATGAAATAATGAAATAAGAATTGGGCAAAGAATATTGTAAAAAAAAAAAAAAAAAGATTACTGTTTCGGTCCCCTTTTCCGCTTTTTTTTTAACTGTCCTGTATTACTGATTCTGAAATGTTTACGCACTCGTTCCGTGAGTAAGGTGTGGATTATTGCCCATGTTATCTCCTCGCTGAAATCGTTATATTATCTGTTTCATGCTGGAAAAAGAGATTGAGTTATATAAGATGTAAGATATAATTGTCACATGTGTGGCTGTGGTGAATAAAGCGCACGATGATAGAAATTGGGTGAATTCAGGGTATCGCTATTGAGATTATTCGGAAAATGTGTCCTAATTACTACAACAACAGTCTTTAATATAACACTCAGGAATTTCAGGAGAATAAGGCAAACACAACCACTTAAAATTGACAAGAACAGACAAAGGAAACTGATAGAAACTCAGGGTATAAGAGGCAAACAAAGGATACAAATAATGACCAGCTGAACAGAATGACTAAATCACTGAGTTACCAAGGAGATGAATGAGAACTGACAGGCAGGTAACAGAATGAAAACAGAACATAAACGTGTCAATAATACGGTCACATACATATTTTAATGAAGCAATGACAAAAAATAAATCATTGTAGTGTGAGTACATTGTATAGTGTCACACTCCATGACCAAGACCACATGGACCACAACGTTTATTGTGGTTTATTTGTCGTTTAGTACAAATGTTGGCTAATAAGTACCATTTTGGATAATTTGGCAATTTTTTGGTAAATATACTTTCAGCTAATAATAATAGTGTAGTTCCAACCTGTTTAATACCTCTGACCTTGTTTATGTCCATGCATGTTTGTCTACATGCAGAAGAGTTGCAGATTCTATTGGCCTGCCTAAAACTAATCTCTTAACCATTTTGAATTTTCACAGGAGGATTTTCAGCTAAAATGCCTGGGTGTTAATGCTCGATCGCTTATTGAAGTGTTAGTACATTACTAATGCATATGATCAACAGTATACATTATTTGACAGCTACTTTTTATCTTTGCAAGTCAAAGCATTTCACTTCAACCAGTTACACAGTTTTATTTTGAGCGAGCCGTTTTAAAGTTCCTTGGGAATGTAGACGGTCCCCAATCAAATCCCCCAAATCATCAAAAGCATTTATGTTATTGTCAATTTGCAAACTACATCCATTTACAAACTCAGCAATGAAAGGGGCTTCAAAAAATAAACACATTTAGCAAAATGAATCTATTAAAGTATGCAAATACTCTACTAAATGCTTGCTGTGTAGAATCTCTTGAGGACGTTTGCTTTATTTTAGAACGTCACTAATTCTGATTCCACACAAGAGCTGTTAAAACACTCTTTATTTTAATGTCATGCTCTTAGAAGACAGAGAAATCGAAAAGCACCATCACGACTGCTAAATTGTTCATGTATTTCGAAGTTAGCAACACAATTTGTTAAATTGCTTTTGGGGATTGCGCGCAACAGTAATTGAAGAATGAATTAGCAAGTCTTGTTTTCCAAGTCTTGGAGGAATTATAGTTTATCAAAATAGATTGCACATTAAAAACACATTAATTTCTGTTTGTAAGACAACTTTCTGAATAGATGGATTTTGGTTGATGAGCCATTATATGAAATGTTATTACGGGCCCCTTTAATGAGGGAATTTATGTTGAGTTTTTTTCCACACTCTCGACTGTGTGAATCACATATGCTCCATTTACGCTTGGTATGAACATCCATCTTGAATGATCTGGTCACGGTTGTAAATAATGTCAGTTGTAATCCGATCACTGAAATCGCTCAGAAACCACATTTGAAATCGCATTTGTAGTGTAAATGCTAATGCATCCTAGAGAGCAGCGAAAAACATCCAGTGACATGCTGAGGTAAAGTGAAATGCATGTAGTTTTAAATCAATGAAATCTGATCACAAGTGGTCACATCAATCACATGTGTTGAAACACATGTCAATCCCAGGTGTAAATGCCAATCTGTCTCGACTGGCCACTTGTGATCGGGTCACCAAAGCATATGTTATTGCCAGTAATAAATGGGGCCGTAGCTGGCTCTCACATTGTCATTTGTGTGTCCTTCATTGGAAACTTTAAAAAAGTAACTCTGACAACCCTGCAGGGTCTGGAGCAGTTTGATGGAGAAAAAAAGTGTCTTGTGATCTCTGGAGAGAAGAGTTAGATATATTCAATTCATCTTAATTAACCTCTAAAGAATAGCTGGGGAAAACTCTCTGTTGAGAGATCATGAGTATGAGTCAAAGGAGGCAGTACAGTACAGTACAGTACAGCAAGAAGATTTATTTAAATATTCTTGCTTATGGCTGTCAGTACAGTCCTATATGACAGAGATTCTCAAATGGTTTTCCTTCATGACCTAGCCTGACTTCGTCATACTCATATTCTAGTCAGAATGTGAGTCTGATACTGCTCCATAGGGCTTTGATTATGAGGCGTGTCTTAACCGAACCAGGAAAAAAAAAACTCTGCACTCAATTGGATAGACCTACAACCAATCAGAGCAACGCAGTAAGTGACGTATGTTGAGCTACGCATAGTTGTCAACAGAACTCAACTGCACACACGCTGGTAGAAGTAGTAAAATAATGAGTGTTGCTTCTTTTACTTGGTCCTCCATGAGTGCGACCAAAGGGGAAACCACAACGACCACAGGGTTTTCATTGCGTCCCATCTTCTTAGCGACCATCGGAGCCAGCTGATAAAATAAACTTTTGCCGAATCCCGTAGGAAGGACGGCAAACACATCTTTCCGATCGACAAATGCCTTGATTGCAGTTCTCTGTTCGTCTTTTAAAATTAATGCGCTGTCGATTTCTTTTACAACAGACGCGATAGCGGAAAATTATAACATCTATATATCATATAAAGCCTGCCCTGGCAATTTGATTGGTCCGACGATTTCTGAACCGATCATAATTACTCCTCAATGGATCGAGTCCAGACCGAACTTCCCCACCAAAAAATGTTGTGGGCGGGGTTCGGGCTGGCATCCAGGCTATTCATGATCCAGATGGTGGTGACAAAAACACAGTTTTCCTTAAACAATGTATTAATGTATTACATGTACTAATATGATCTCAAATTCCAACAATGCAAAAGAATTAACATTATGCATAATTGCAGGTTTGCTCATTTAAATGACCAAATACATCATTTGTAGCTATGTCTCACATTTTGCACGCAATCTTGTTACTGCATAAATAAAATATTCCTAAAACTGTATTTGGACCCATTCTACAGAATGGAGTGTATAAGCACATAGATAATCTTGTTTTATTGTGTTTATTTTTTCAGTTTTTACAAATCTAACTTATTACTGAGAGACAGAGTTTAGTTTAGACAGACACTGTTACTGTTACCATGTTATTGTAATCTATAATTTGATTTAGTTTTGAAGTTTAATTTTTAATGTTATTTTGATATTTATTGCTGTAAAATAATTAAAAAATAATTTTAATGCTGGCATACTGCAGCTAAAAAAATTGTGTTTGTATGTGTATATATATATATATATATATATACAGTATATACTATTAAATTGTCAAAGACCTATACACGCATGTTTCTTAGTGGATTTACATGCTTTTTTTATTAGTATTTTTTAATGTAAAATAAAAGAGTTCATATAATATTTTAGTTAAACCTCCTTTACATTTGATGAAAAAAAACCTACTTGTTTTGTAAACATTTCCTGGCTTCTTTTTTATTGTTTTCATGAAAATATATCCATCATTGCATTAACACTAGATGTTCAGTTCAGTTCAGTACAGTACACACTACACAGATGTAATGTTTGTAAGTGGATTTTTTTGGTGAATTTGCTTTTCACTGAATAGAACGCTTGAAGTAGAGAGACAATCCTTTTCAGCTGCACTGTGAATGTGTCCTAAATGACTTAGTTTAATGTGTGCTTTGCAGGGAATGATATATCCGATCCCTCTACCGTCCAGCATCTGCCAAGCTTTATGACAACTGATTTTATTGGTGACATTCAAGTGAAGTCTCCGGTGCACTTCTCAGGGCACTCAACACGGGCCCTAAAGAAAATCTTAATGCTCTAGCATAAGACAAGTTTTGAGGAAAGCAGTAAGTCTAAAAGTGGCAAACTCATGAATCTGAAAGCAGTCACATAGAGACACATTCAGAAGTGCTTTGATGGTGTCAGTGAATAGACCAAGCAGCTGACACCTTTCTAACTGCAGTTAAAAGCGTCAACTCAACCTCTTTCACCTCTTTTCAAAGGAAAGAGAAATTCATTTTCCCCTAAAGGCAATATGAAAATTTCATATTTCGAGCTCTGTCGTCGTCCTCTCCTTCCGAGAAGTGTGCAGGTGCTAAATCATGGTGACGGAGCGATAATGAGTATGATTAGCGGTGTATGTTCTCTAACGCTCTATTCATGATGCCTATATGTCAATAAAAGTGTAACGGGGAAGAACCACCAAATAAAGCCACCAAATAAAGGTTTGTTTAGCTCAAGTCATTGCTCTAATTTATTTCTCACTGTGTGGAATGAAAAAAAAGAACAGACTAAATGAAAAATGGGAAGGTGGCACTTATAATGACAGCCGCGTTTCCTTCCTTTTCTTTCTTTCTTCGCTAATGTTTTCCTCCCCGCGGCAGATCGGAGGGTAATGGATGTGAAGCCGAGAGGATGACGCCCCATCTTTCCTCTTGCTTTCTTAAAACACTTTCCCTCAGGAGTTCAGCTTGTCTGCTGACTGAGGTATATGTTGTACCAAACAAATGTTAATGTGCCAATAAAGGACTGAAAGTCTGTTAAAACAGAATAACATTTTAAAAAGCCTCCTGTAACCAGTTAAGAGGAAACACAGTAATTGCTACTTCTAGATCACTATGAAGTGTTTTAGTGGCGTTTGCTAAGGCAAGCATTATCACTGTTGCTCATGTAAGGTTAGGGATATGAACAAAACTCTAAACTTAGCTTTTGACCAAAACTTTTCTGACTGTTCTGGCCAAAGCTACATGTCGTTTAAGGGCAGATACATCTGAATATGGTATCAAAATAATAGATGCCATAACAACTCGTGCAAGTAGTTAAACAGCAGCCTCTCTTATTGTTTTTACAACACCAGAGAAAGGAGTACAAAATGTGTGTAGAATTTGTTTCTTTGTGTCTAAGAATGCCCATCTGTTCAAAAGTGATACATTCAGAATTTTTAAGTGTTGTATACAGTTGTGCTTTAGAATATCTTTGCCAATAAGTGTAAGTAAGTAAAATAAATACTATGTATGTATGTATCTGGCACAAACTTCACACTTTATCAAATCCAATGGCTTGTTCTGTGCAGAACTTGTCAGATCATAGAGCCAATCAGTTAGGAGCAATGTACAAACAATTCCAAAACATATAACCATACTCTACATAACACTATCCAGAGAAAAGAAATAAAATCAATTTTCACCTTGCCCCTTTTGAGACTACTAGTGTGAAAGTGTCATCGGACGTGTGACAGTAGAAGTTGGGAAAGTGTCACTATGTCAGTCAAGGGAGTAGAACAGTCACAAAAAGTTTGAAACTAACAGATGGTCAGACAATGATATGGAGCTCATTTCCAGAACACGTCTGGGAGCTCAGTCGTAAATTTTAATCTAGAGTCTGTGAATAATTGATATGGGGTTGGAACATAAGGTGAGGTGGTGCTGAAACGCTCTGCATCGATGGTCTTTTTCCAGTCATACCGACACTTGAATTTTGGGGCATTTTGATTCATTTTGGGGCTATTTTTGTCCCAAAGATCTCATTAATTTTTGACCTCATAACGTTCTTATTTCTTAATTAAGTCAAGTCAGTTTTATTTATATGGTGCTTTACACAATAGAAAATCGGTCAACATTTAACAGTTTGATTTAAAGCATCATAAAAAATTATGACTTCCTTGTGAAAACAGAGTACATATTACATAAAATAAACTATAAAATAATATAACTACTTAAGTGTGAACTGAGGCCTGGTTTCACAGACAGGGTTTAGATTAAGCCAGGATTAGGCCTTAGTTCAATTAGGACATATAGCTTTTATAAACATGCCTTAAAAACACATTACTGGTGTGCATCTTGAGACAAAACAATGGCACTGACATGTCAAATTGCTTTCAGTTAAAACAACTCAAACATGCATTTTAGTCTGGGACTAGGCTTAAGCATTGTCTGTGAAACCAGGGCTTAATGTAATATCAAAATAACACACTACAGTTAAAATTATATAGAATTACATAATACATAACATAATTATTTTTTATGTTAGTCAAACATTAAAATAAGTGTGCATGTTTGAATCGCAACAAAATATTCTAAGAACATAATTTTACATTATTCAAAGTCCACTTTTTAAAAGTTTCCAAGTACAATTAAGTGGCGTTTTATTTAATTAATATCATTTTTATCTGCAAGTGCATTTAAAAAAATATATATACTATAAGTATGCTACCATGTGCACATTCAATACAATTGAGCACACTTTTGTTAATATAATAATTGATTTATATTATTTTAATATTAATGTTTCATTATATAATTATCATGCTCTTGGTTGTGACTAGGCAGCATATCAAGTTCCACAGGATTTTGAGTGAGTTTATAACTTGATTTGCATTGTATCCCACTTGTGAATATTTGTTAAATCATTAACTGGTGAACTAGATCTTTGCGTCTCAGTCTTTTCTCTGTTCTCAGAGATAAAAGTGTAGTCTTCTTCACTTTTACTATCCGTATTTGGGTCAGTTTTTCCAGACGCTGTTTTGCTGTAAACACAAGAACACAATTTGTAACCGCCATCATAAATGTGTAATTCCCTTCTCAGTGCCATCATAACTCTAGCTTTCGCTTCAGACTGACAGTAGACAAAATCTCAACGTTCCAGCAGTGGAAGCACACAGTCTCTGATAAACACCTGGACTCCCCGCCGGACTAAACTTACCTCAGACAGCAGGAGCGCACACATGCTTTACACCTCCGACTGTGAGGAGGCCGAGCTTCAGAGCCTATGCGAGCTGTCAAATGATAGATTACACTGGCATTGTTGGGAGGTTACTTTGGAGATGATTGAGCAGAGTAGACCAGGATTTTTTCAACTTTCCTGTGTTTCTAACACTTACTCAGAAGGACATCTGGTTTTAAAATTTTAAGTCATCAATGCTCCACAATGACATGAAATAGATTACTAACCATAGCTGCAGTGTTGTTATTATTAACATATTATTAAAAATAGATTTCATCAATTGAAATAAAGCTGAAATAAGATACATATTAGATGATAAACGTAAAGTAAATAAATGAATAACTGAAATAAGTTAAATCTTCTAAAAGAGCACAGAATCTCCGGATCAGAACACTGGCAAAAAAGAAGCAGAAACAATCAATAAAAGCATTTTCATTGCAACATATAAATCAAGACTGCCTAACGTTACCGTATAAAGCATTGACCCAGGACGATGTATGACTGTGAAAATTTGAGGGTGTTGATGGACACGATCTACTTCATCTATGTTTTAGCCATCGTCTTTTTTAAATTAAATGTACCCACATTAAAGTGTTGATAAAAAAAGAATGCATGAAGCTAGAATCATTTTGATGTTGTTGTATAAAAGCAGAAGCTCGGTTATTTCTTTTGATGTATTGCAAGTTCATATATTTAAACAAAATATTCTGGTAGCCATGAAAGTTTGGGCTAAATGATAAAAAAATAAATGCTGGTTGTGGCTGGCAACTTTTAAAAAAAAGAGTTGAAGTAAAGACGAAAAAACCCTACAAAAATGACACATAAAAAGTTACTAAAAGTTAAACCAAAATTAAAATGAAAACTGAAAAGATAAAGCTAATTCAAAATATTGATAAAAACTATAACAGTATATAAATGTTCTGAAATATCATAAAGATGAAGAAGGTTAAAACGAATAGCTTAATAGCATAGCCACATTTGGGATGAAATGTCAGTTGGTGTGGTGAAGACTGACTAAACAAGCTACGATCAGCATTTGTGTTGCTACGACTGTGCTGAAATAGTTGCAAGCGTATCAGTTCGAGTCAGCCAGTGCTACTCGTACATTATTGGCTGATGGACATGTCACGCGTGGGAGCCATAAAGAAAATTAGTTCCCATCCAGCACTGAGACAAATTGTTTAGCAGGGAAAGGGGAGTCATTTGTAACTGTTTGACTGTAAGTAATTGGCATACGTTGATAGCTCATATCTTATACTTACCCATCAATAACACTCTGCCCTCTAGCAGAAACAATACCAAACAACAAATATTTACTGTCTTTATGGCCCACAAAACACACCAATGTTTCTCATTGAAGTTGAGTGAGTTACTCCGAGAGAAGAGACAGCATGGCTTTGTTCCAAATCCTAGTGAGCTGCCTTGCTGCCTATTAAAGCAGCATTAAAATGGAACCTCATAAGTGACTCATTTAAAACACTCAATAGACAGCACTCCATGTATCATATAAATTGCGCACTGCATGCAAAGCACATGGGAGACTTTAATCGATTTGAATGGATAATTTTTCCTTTCTTAAAAAGCCTTTGAGGCTTATGTACTTATGACTTAAACCACTACAAAGTGACGTCACTTTGTAGGCCAATCGGCAGTTAGCATCTCGCTGGTTCCCTCGACAAAAACCCAATAGGATTTTTCCATAGGCTTTTGGATTATCGCTAAAAACAAGCTCTGTGATCAACAAAAGTTCATGATACTTGCACGTTTTGTCCATCGACATTATTATCACAGATGAACGAAACCTTTATGAATTTTGAAGCCTAAATGCAGTTGCCAGAAGTAAAAAGCTAAGATAGGCTATAAACGAACTACACCACGGTCCCACGACTTCAACTTTACCACCACTAAGCTTCTACAACTCTTTCAGTTTTTATCTAAAAAACATTTTCCCAGAACGTTTGAACGTTAGAATAGTTTGTAAGAGCACAATTATAACCATAATGAGGCTGTAAAAATGGACTGAGCTTAACATGTTCGGCGTGATGATGAAATTCACGAGTGGGGTAATATTGATGTATTTTATGTCGTAGAATAAAACGAGAAAGTGTCTTGTGTTCACCACAGACCTTTTTCAGCCATTTAACCAAAACCCGTTTAACCAAAACCCGATTCAAAAAACCCATTGGCTTCGGGACGATGGATCTGGAAGTGCTAAAATGCTAACTCGCTTCCGAGTTTTGGCCTACAGCGTGATGTCATACCTGCACCACTCAATTATTTTCTGGAAAACACATGGCTAAAGTAGTTCCAGGCAGGTCTTGACCGCATAACACTTCCATATCACTTCGCCAAACTATTTCAGTTATTTCAAAGGTCTTTACAGCCCACAGAACTAAAACCCACAACGCCACTGACAGAGCAAATAAATATAGTAAACAATAAGATAAAAACGACCAATTATTTAAAAAATAAATAAAAAATTGCCACAAAATTGCGTTTTATTATATATTTTGCATTTATTAGTTATTATGGAAAAGCACATCTCTTGCTCTCGCTCTATCCCACTTAAATGCCCACACATACAGTACAGTACGGACACACTCACTGTTCGAAAACAGTCTGTTATGCTGCTTGATATTGCAAACTGGTAGGCTATTTATCATATTCTTTTAATAATAATAATCAAACACACTAGTTTGTAGCACAAATCGTTTTACAGAGTAGCTGTAAAACTATTTGTGCAACAAACCATTACATCGGAAGGCTCACATTCACAGAAAATAACTTACTTCTGGGTCGCAAATTAAGGTGGACAAAGCTTGCCATTAGCATGTTGCTATGCTAACAATTTGCTGAATGCCGAAAACATGACAATATGTAAACGGAGACAGTCAAATCACATAGATGCTAATTGGATCAAAAAAAAATTTCCAGCCATATTAAAATACACAGTATAGTAACATTTGATTTGAATAGAGTTTGGTGTTAATGTAACCAGTCCTATTCTACCCTTGTTGACATAATTGTGTGTTTTTGTCTGTTCAAGCGCAAAAAGATGCAAAAGAGAGCTCAATTCAGAACTTATGCGCTGTCGGAGAGATGGCTTTCTGTGTGCGCACAGAAAACCAGACTGAATTGAGCTCTCTTTCGTGTTGTGACGGTTTTTTTTATCCATATGTCTACATTTTTAATAATTTATGAGCCATGCAACAAGTGTATGCCACTTATGTCCTGCCGGTAGATCAGCACGTTACAATTCAAATGTGCACATCTACCACGCAGGAATTCAGTTCTGACGGGATATCATCCCAAAACTCCCCTCCCAGACATTTTCACCTCATTTTTATTAGGCCTAGTTGACGAAAATGTCAGTAGATTTTCGTCACAGTTTTTGTCATCCAAAACTGTTTTTTATTTATTTATCATCTCGTTTTTGTCAGTGAAAAAATGTTGATGTAAATTATTCGCCAACAAAATTAACACTGCTTAGAATTGGTCAAAAATACGTTTTCGAAAGCAACACATGCTGCCTAACCTGTAGAACAACGCTTATGTCTCTGTCTCTGATTTAGTTATGGTTTTTTAACACTTATTTTTATTCCTTTCTTCCATTTTGCTGCAAGTGATGATCAGATTTATGACAGCCCTACAAATGGGAACCTCAGGACAGATATTAAACCTTCCAACAAACTATTGCCTTCAAAGAAAAGCCATAAAGCCACACTGCGCTCTCAGACATCAAAGACAGCTCCGACGCACGTATACCTGCTTCGCCACTTCAACTTTCAGGATGCGGTGTTCTGCAAATTACTTCCTTTGTTTTCAAAGTATCGGCCGCAACATTCACACTATGTTATTTATTTACGGCGCTTTGTTCTGTCTCACCACATCTTTCAGGGCTGTCTGGAGACACAAGACAGCTTTGACGAAGTAAAGTCAGGTACTGTTTTAAAGGGGCTGATGAGAGGCTGTGTCGGCTGGTTTTCATTTTTGCGATTTCTAATTAGCATGCCACAAGGATCAAAATACTAAAGAGAAATTATTCTATCCTAATCTATCGTGACATTTCAGCGAGAATGCTGCTCTGGGAAAACGGTTGAGGTTTTTTATGCAGCAGATCTCAAAACAGGGAAGTGGAACATTTGTGCCATCAACAACCCACACAGTCATACAGACACATGAAACGGCAGGCAATCAAACCTTTCCACAAGTGTTTAACATGTAGCGTAAGTACTGACCCCACAGGAAAGAAAAATCACAAATGAGATCTCAGTAGTCTTTTCTAGACAGCAATGAGTTTTAAAAATTGTCGCCTGTGGCGATATTTCTGCGAAATGATATTATGTTGCTTCTTTCACATTTTGTGACACTTTCAAAGTGAAATGTCAAGTGAGTGGCGCTAAAAGCAGGTTCCAAAACAGATAAATGTGAATCTGGCAACGTTTTATTACTTTGGTTGTTGTACATAGTGCGGCAGCTTGGAAATGAAATGAATAGTGCCAAAATGTTACTGTAACATACCACTTACACTAAACCTAACAGCAAATGTGAGATACAAACTGATTTTCTGAAGCAACCATGCAGTTTATCACCACTGGGACTCAGGTACCAGGTGAGCTACCGAGCAAGAAAAGCCATAAATATTAGTGGTGCAATGGATCACAAAATTCACGGTTCGGATCATGTTATGGTTTTTGAGATACTTTAAATAATTTGATACAACAGCAAAAACTACTAGGCTAACTACTAAAGTTTAAACATTATTAAAGACAAGTGAACAGTCAGTAATAAAATAAGAACAAATACACAAATTACAAGAATAGATAAATACAATAGAACCAAGTTGACAAATAAAGTAAGGTCTAACACAGGGGTAGGCAAGTTCGGTCCTATAGAGCCGCTGTCCTGCAGAGTTTGGCTCCAACACTGAAAAAAACCTTTCCTGCCTATAGCCTTAGTAATCCTGAAGACATTGACAGAGAAAGTCTAATATGGGGAGAACTCCCACTCACATTAAACTTCCGGGTTCTGAACTGTTGCAGTTCCACTCTGGGTCCATATGAGGGCGCTCACAGGCGGAGTGCAGAATGAATGGAGGTCTATGGAGCAATACCCCTAAAAATCCACTTTTCTCAGGATATAATTTTTTGTCTAGTAATTCGAATGTTGTATTCGAAAGAAGATGCAAAGAAATTACACATTGCTGGGTGTTAGATTTTTTAGAGTCACTTATTTGCTTTAAAAAGTCTTTTAAAATGTCAATGACGTCATACACATCGTACGACCAGAGACCTGCTTTACGGCAATCCTTCAGTCACTGGTGCTTTCGCGCATAGACAGACTAGAGAAGCCGCGAAATTTAAAAATACTACTGTTATTGTGTCACGAAATGTAGTTTTAATAGTTTTTCAGTCGACAATGTAGTTGTTGAAAGCTCAAATATGTGGTTTATTTATAAAGATAGCGCTTATTTAAAAATTTGATCTGACGTTTTCGGAGTTGTGATATCCAAGCCTTTACCGGGGTCTCAGCGCTCTGCACCCCGCCTGGAACAGCCTTTACTCGGTTAGTGCTTCTGACGTTTGTGGTTAAACATGACATATAATTGGTCTTGTGTATATCTAACGGGCGATCTTTGGTCTCATTAATCTTGTTCGCTGGCAAATCGTTTTGGCTGACGGCAAAGTGAAGTTTCGTAACTTTATATTGTGGCTATTTTAACGTTGTATCCTGCTGTGTCTGAATCGTTTACTTTATTTATTGTCTTGGATAACTCTTCTTATACCTTTTAGGCTACTTATACTGTTATAATGTCTCTTACTGATCAATAAAACTGAAAAATAGACAGGGTTGTGTCATTTTTTTTTATATAGCCTATATTTTATATAGCCTTTTCATTACTATTTTATTTGCTGTACTGTTTGTTTGTTTATTTTATTGACTAAACTATTTACTATTACTTGCACTGCACTGTAGTTGTACCATATCGTATTACCATAGATAAAGGATCCATCAGTTATCTTTGTTATTGCTAAAATCGGGTCAATCACAGAAAATGCTTTTTCCACAATAAGAATACTATCGCAGCAAGGTTCCAAAGCGGCCAATAGGGCGTCTATGTATTTATTATGTCTATGCTTTTGCGTTCTGCACTTTCTTTTCTCTCGAGGCATCTTCTACACAACTGACACAGGTAAATACATGTGTGGTCCCGCTTCGGATGCCACGATGCCATCAAGCGGTATCTCTGGTCGTAATCAGTCCTTCACTGACCAATCAGCGTCCATTAGCAGAATGCTAGCGTGTTATGGGCAACAACAACTCAACCTGTAAGAAATCGAAAGGACATAAGTACTCGTTCATTCAACTTTCGACCTATAACCCATGTTGGACTTGCAAAACCTACATTCAAATCTAAGATTTCTCAATGACAATCGGGTGAAAAAGACAAATTTAGCCGTTTAGCCCCATAGACTCCCATTCATTTTGCACTCGGACTGTTGCCCCCAGTGGAACTCTGGTGGAACTACAACCAAAAAGTCGGTACAATAGGACTTAATAGGGAGTGGCCAGGCTTTCCGTAGACGGGCTTTGACATTGATTAGCTTGTTCAGGTGTGTTTGATTAGGGTTGGAACTCAATTCTGCAGGACAGCGGCTCTCTAGGACCGAACTTGCCTACCCCTGGTCTAACAGTAGTAATTAGGTACAGGAATGTAATAATTGAATGTTAGACAACACTATAGTGTTCAATGTATACATTAAAGGTGACATATTATGCCCATATTTTCACAAGATGTAATATAAATCTATGGTTTCCCTAGAATGTTCAGCTCAAAATTCCCCCCAGATCATTTATTATAGCTTGTCAAATTTACCCCTTTTTGGGTGTGAGCAAAAACGGTCCGTTTTTGTGTGTCCCTTTAAATCCAAGTGAGCTGCTGCTCCCCGCCTGCGTTCAGAAGAGGGCCGATTCTTTACATGAGCTTCAGATACTTTGTCAATAACAAAACAAAAAAAATTCATAAACAGGAGTGCTGCCTTACGGAGAGACTCAGGAAGAGGTTGCAACTTTTAGACGCACTTGGATGTTTTTGAATGGTTAGTGGATACATTTATGTAGTTGTTGTGGAGTTACATTGATTCCTCTCATCGACTTGCATGCACCGCATGTTTAACTTTTACACAAGTTGACACAGTTCCCTGAGGTTTTTATAGGACAGCTGTGACATTTATTGGTCAAATAGTGTTCTGTGCTCGTCTGTGCAGCCAACGACAGAACAGTTTGCATGCTTTGATCAAACTTTTGCCATTGCGTTAGAACTGGTTACACTGTTGTCGCTTCCGAAAACCAAATGGCGGCGCCGTGGGTGGAAACATGCAGATTAAGGGGCGATAATATTATAACAACCCCTTCCTACGTCAGAAGGGGAGCGAAATCTGATCGGTTATTTTTTTTGACATGCTTGCAGAGAAAGGCGTACCAAAACAAAGTTACTGGGTTGTCACTTTTCACGTTTTGTGGGTTGGTAGATGAACCGGGGACCCCATTATAGCACTTAAACATGGAAAAAGTCAGGTTTTCAAGCATATCGTTGTCGTGTAAACGTACCCTAACTATTAATTAATATTTGTGCACAGATGCAATGTACACCTCTAATAAATATGGAGCTAGTTATGTGATGCAGACATCAAAATGTATTAGTTTACAAATCGTGCACTATGGTAAAAGTATTTTGAGGTCATAATACAGTATTGTGCTAGGAAAATAAGACTTTATTAATCGACAATCTGTCCCTGTAATCATAATTTTCTGCCACTAGTGTTCATTTTAGATGAAAACTGCAATGAATTGTATTGAAAAAAGAATGTTTTTGGAGTTTTCTAAAAATGTGGGTAAAGGCATGTTTTTCCATTGAGTCAATCTTGGTTTTGAACATGGTGGCTGGTTTCTTAGCTGGTCTAAACTGATCATTAGACCTTCTTGGGCCAGAAAGAATCCAGTCATTCTAGCTATATGACGGTCAAGCTGTTTTTTTTGGATCAGCTGGTGACCAGTTTGGAGCATCTAATGACCAACTTACAAATCCCCACAAAGACAGTGAACCAGACTTGTGTGTGTGTGTGTGAGTGTTTTCAAAGAAGCCTCTTATGCTCACCAAACTGTAATCTTGTTAATTATTATTACAATTGAATTGTAATTGCATTATGAATGTCTTTACTGTATTTTTTTATCAATTTAACGTGTCCTTGCTGATTAAAAGTAGTATTTTCTTTCTTTCTTTCTTTCTTTCTTTCTTTCTTTCTTTCTTTCTTTCTTTCTTTCTTTCTTTCTTTCTTTCTTTCCTTTCTTTCATGAGCAACTTAGCTGTTTCTCAACAAAGTCTCACTCTGTGTACAGATTTTAAAGAATTTAAAGTCAGATATTTCAATATAAACGCAATATGAACATTTCTCATCAAATTATCTGAGCCATTTATCCACAAGTTTATAGCTGATTCTATTTTTTTTTTTTTTTTACAAAGTAATTTTAGTTGATATTTCAAAGAAATATAAAATACTTTATTAACTTTCCTGAGCTATTAAAGTGCTACATCTGAGCAATAACATTTCCTCAAGGAACACACACACACACACACACACATGAAAACACAGTATTAAATAATTAGAATTTCATTAAATTCATAACTGAGCACTTGAAGAACCAAAGGATCATGGGTAAAGCTTCCTCTAATGAGGAACATCAGTGGAATGTCAACACAATGCAGTTAAAAGAGCTGAGCAAATTCTACTCCCACTTTCAGACAGTGCCACAGTGACTGTGATAGTGCATGTGTTTGATCAATCATGCGTTCAGAAACACCTGGATCCAACAGAATGCAGGGGTCTCGAGACAATGAACTTATTTTAACTTCTGGTCACCTTAAAAGAAAAGTGTTCATCGCAGTCATCAAAGACTTTTTAGTGCACAGTGGTTCTCAATCAGGGGGCTGGGGCCCACTAGGGGGGCTCAGCAAACTTCCAATGGGGCCAGAGGATGAATAAAATGTATATTTATTATTATTAACATATTTAATGTAATGTAGTCATAACAAAATTAATTGTGGTTAAATAAATATTTATAAATTATTATAAGTATATGGATACACTTAAAATACACATTGTTAATGTGTGTACATGTTTTTCTATCCTAGTGGGGACTTCAACCTGAATGCAAACAGATTCATGGGTTCCTTCCTTCCTGGGTTCGTTCGTTCGTTCGTTCGTTAGTTCGCTCACTCGCTCGCTCGCCCGCCCGCTCTCCCGCTCTCCACCTTGATATAAAAGCTGCTGTCGGTTAATGAAGATTTGACAGATGAACTCGCGGCTCGATTGGACTCGTCTTGACTTTTCAGTTTTATTGACGTACTTTGGTCACTGTCACTGCTGTGGTACTTGTAAGAGAATACTGATTTGACTCCTGTTGCACATTCATACAGACAGTATTCAAGACACTACTGTAAATTGCTGTTTGAATGGGAAATGTCAAGAATCACAACTAATAAGTGCTGCAAATAACACCTTTGTCAGGTGTATGTATATGTTATTGGTCTGGACAGCGTAGTTCAAAATGAGTCAACAACTGGACTGAAAATGAAGGCAGACACACCACAGGCAGTTTGAGATGAGCTGTGTGCTCATAATGCCTGAGAGTGGAGTAAGGCCTCTGCATTATTAAAGTAACAGATGGAAAGGTAAACAAACAAAAGGAGCGTGGGCCCCGGAGCCACCCTCACCATAGCCCATGAACGGGGTCTGGCACGGAGTCAGACAGCCTCTTTAGCACCTTCAGAAATCAGCCTGCTATGAGGCAATGCGCTTACTAAGGTCAAAAACATACTTTATGTGAAGTATATAAAGATACAAATGCAAAGCGATTCCACACAATGCTGCTTTCTGAAACAAATTTTGTAACTGGAATGTAACTGAGAACTGACCAACCAGCATTTCCTGTTCCAAATCGAATATGTGACTTGAATCACTTTGAATCATAAGTTGTTAATGTGATTTTGCAATCTGAATTGAATGTTTAGATAATAAATAATAATAATTTCACATGCGGCACATAGTAACAACTGATGAATCATCTAAAAAGACACACAAACTTAGGAGTGACTGCTTTGTATCAGTCTGGTGAATAAATAAACTCACTAAATTCATCAGAGTGTTCTGTTATTGAACCATTATATATAACGTTTCTAATCTACGAGGAGTGTGTGTGTGTGTGTGTGTTTGAAGTGACACCACTGTGATACTTTCACACCAGAAGAACAGAGAGAGACAAAGCGAGCAATAATAATCTTTGACATCATAATTTCTCACTCTTCACGGTAGTGGTGATAAAAGCTTTACAGCTCTTCTGTAATAATCATTATCTTTGCTTTTCACAGACCGAATACTCTGATGAAAGCAGTACTGACTCTAAAGCTGTGTTTACAATGACATGAAGTTCCTTCCCCGATAACTGAAAATCCTGCTCTTAAATGACTGGAGATGACAGCTGAGGATTATAAACCGATGTAATATAAGCCTGTCTTTGCTATTTAATTTTGACAACTGAAATACTTTCTCGAGAGCTGCTCTTGTAGCTTTTCAGAGAAACAGCGTTTAATCCTGTAGTGACTCGAATATAATTATGGTTGAAGATGTCAGAGAGCTAAACTTTTTACAAACTGTAAAAAGGTTTCTGTTAGTCCTGTTCATCCCAAAGTCGTGTTCGTCTAAATACAGCAGATGCAGTAGGTAATTTAATTGTGTTCATTTGCTATATATGCATGTATGTATGCATGCATGCATATGTATGTGTATGTGTGTCACGGTGTGGTGTGGGTTGAAGAAGACTCAAAGTCCAAAGGCTCCAATACAAACGATTTACTTAAAGTTTACTCACAGGTACATACAGGTACATGCAGGTAGGATGACAGGCAGGATAACTCACAAACACACTCTAAACACAAATAACAATCGACAAGGACTGATTGAACTGAAGGGAACTAAATACAGAGACTGATGAACATTGATTAGTGAAGACAGGTGAAACAGATGATGATGATTAACAAGACAGGTGCTACAGATGAACTAATAAAGACACGTGACATGAAGACAGAAGACAACTGTGACAATATGTGTGTACCGGTATATATATATATATGTAGCATAGTCTAACAAAGCTAAGAAAGTGCATGACTGACAATGATTAATTATTACCTGTCAGTTTACAGAAATTACACAAAAATACCGTTCAAAATTTTGGGGTCGGAAAGATTTTTTTAATGTTTTCTTTAATTTAGTTAATTTTTTTCTAAATTTTTAAGTCTCTTATGCTCAACCAGGCTGTATTTATTTGAACAAATCCACCAGAACAGTAATATTATGAAATATTCTTGCAACTTAAAAATAACTGTTTTCTATTTTAATATATTTTAAAATATATTGTATTCCTGTGATGGCAAAATGGAATTTTTTAGCAACCATTACTCCAGTCTGTAGTGTCACAAGATCCTTCAGGAGAATATGCTCATTTGCTCAAGAAAATAAACATTTCTTTTTATAGATGTGTTGCCTGATATTTTTGTAAACCACTTTTGTCTTTGATGAATAGAAAGAAAGAAGAAAAGTCTTTTTATTTCTTGCCAGACTGATCTTACTAATCTCAAACTTTTGAACAATAGTGTAGACTCTTAGAAGGAAATGTTCTATAGAAATTTAGAGGGTTCTTTCAGGCGCTACATAGAACATTTTAGGGGTTTCCAGGATCATATTTTGTTTGGATTTAGTTTTAATTAATTAATTTGTTTTCAATTTTAATTTTAAGTACTTTTTTATAAATTAAGCACCTCGTAAACATACTTTATCACTAGAAAAAAATAATAATAACCCATTGAAAATGAAAAATATCATGAAAATCTGACTTTTCATGACTGACATATCATGAAAATCTGACTTTTTCCGTGTTTAAGTGCTATAATCGGGTCCCCGGTTCATCTACCAACCCAGAAAACATGAAAAGTGACAACCCAGTCCTTTTTTGGTAAGCATTTCTCTGCAAGCATGTAAAAAAAAAAACTGATCAGATTTCGATCCCCTTCTGACGTAGGAAGGGGTTCTTATTATAATATTATCGCCCCTTAATCTGCATGTTTCCACCCACGGCGCCGCCATTTGGTTTTCGGAAGCGACAACAGTGTAACCAGTTCTAACGCAATGGCAAAAGTTCGATCAAAGCATGCAAACTGTTCTGTCGTTGGCTGCACAGACGAGCACAGAACACTATTTGACCAATAAATGTCACAGCAGCTGTCCTATAAAAACCTCAGGGAACTGTGTCAACTTGTGTAAAAGTTAAACATGCGGTGCATGCAAGTCGATGAGAGGAATCAATGTAACTCCACAACAACTACATAAATGTATCCACTAACCATTCAGAAACGTCCAGGTGCTTCTAAAAGTTGCAACCTCTTCCTGAGTCTCTCCGTAAGGCTGCACTCCGCTACTGGTTATTTATGAGATTTTGGATGAGTGAGATTATTCGCATGTTTTGTTATTGACGGAGTATATGAAGCTCATGTAAAGAATCGGCCCTCTTCTGAACGGAGGCGGGGAGCAGCAGCTCATTTGCATTCAAAGGGACACACAATAAAACAGACCGTTTTTGCTCACACACAAAAGGGGCAAATTTGACAAGCTATAATAAATGATCTGGGGGAATTTTGAGCTGAAATTTCACAGACACGTTCTGGGGACACCATATATTTATATTACATCTTGTGAAAAGCGGCATAATACTGTATGTCACCTTTAAGGCAGTTTTCCTTATATAGATCCTTTCTGATATAAATGGTTCTTTAAAAATTATTTCTTTAAAATAGTCAAGAACCCACATGGTTATTTATACTACGGGGCTGTTGAATGCTTGCATCTGATTGGTTGACTCCATTGAACCTTTTTTTCTAAGAGTGTATTTGACGAATCAGAATCAAGGGGCCTGAGAGTGCATGAATCTATTGAGATGTTCTTCTGTCTATGTGAGTAGTTCGGTCCAATTTCATGGGTCTGGCTATAATTCCCACCTGTAATGTAGCGTGAGAGCATGTTGTTGTGAGAGTGCTTCTGTTTTTAGTTGCTACTCTAGATGGAGTATTATTAGCTTCTGTTGAGAGCATGTTTTCCAACAGACAAACATAAGAGGGGGTCACCTCTCACTGGTGATGAGTCTATTACGCGAGGTTCGTGTTTCGTCTCAGTGTCTCTATTGTGATGTTGATGTTTGGCAGGTGACGGCAATTTACCTGACCCGTCTTTACCTCACCGTCCTCCAAGCTTGGAACTAATTGAGCCGAAAAACACACCTCCACTTACACACAGAGCCGAGGAAACCAGAGTTATTAGATGCAATTAAGGGAAACAAAAAGCACAGAAAAGCTTTTAGCTGGAGTCTGAGTTCAGGTGTGGTACTCAATCATTTTCGCCTGAGATAATTCCACATCACTACATTCACAGGCGAGAGCGTCTTTTCGTTTGCACCATTAGTTTTAGTGCAAGCGATTAGCCTTTCTTCACACTACATACGATTCCAATTGGTTTTCCAAATCCAATTTTCAGGGCTGACTGTCCGCACTGTTATTTTACAAGTAATAAAACCCAAACAGATCCATTTGTTTAGACAGTGTAGTCAATGTCCAATAATAACAATACTAATACAAAAATGGCTATTGCATATCCTTTCCTCAAAACCGCTACAGTAACTCATTCACTGTTAAAGTTCCCCTTTAGTCCATCATTGTATCCCTTAAAGGAGTCATAACCTGTAATTTTCACTTTTCCACGAGAATCAATGTATGTTATGATTGCGTTGTATGTAACGATTATACATTGGCCAGGAAGCCGATATTCAAAAGTGAAGCGTTTGTTTACCCCAGGGTTCGTAAACCAGCCCACGTGCACGCGCACTCAAATATGGGATTTTAATTTCTCCCCCGACTTGACGTCAAGACGGGGCATGATATACCATATATGGACACTGCACTGCAGACATATGCTGCAGGAAGCCCGCCCTGCCCATCTCCCCTCATATTCAGTCAAGAAAGATGCAGAAATGTAGTGCACACGTGAGTTGCTCTGTGGTTGACTGCCAGAATCAACATTCAAATGTGTTTTCTCTACCAAAAACGGACCAAACTACCAGGGACAAGTGGATGAAATTCATTTTTAATGACGCTGTTCCAACAACCCTATCAACTGGCTCAACGTTAGGTGTCTGCGCTAAACATTTTACACAGGAATCATCACGTTACATGTCTGTAGATGAAAAATATTGAATGTCTAAAAAACCACAACGTGAAACAAGGCAAAAACAACACATAATAGCAAACGTTGATCTCTATAACCACTGTAAGCTGATAAAAAAGTAGGCTAGACTACATCTCCGTTAATGTAATCTACATTAAATAAAAGGTAAACTTATGTGGGAGAAAATAGCAACAAACGTTTTAGCTCGTTACTGATGTTAATGTATGTCTCAGTCAAAATGCTTGTCTTTACCATTCAGAGACATGTTGATGTAGACGTCCTTCCATTGACTCTATATCTTCCGTTTCCAGCTCTGGTTCAGAGTCTGGCTCAAACATATATGGTTGAATTTCGTAGGTCGCGGCCAGGTCGGGTTCATTCACAACTTGCGCCATGATGTCATTTTGGAATGATATGCTGAAGTTACCTGCGGTGTCAAGCCCCCTCCTTCCTGCCACCAATCAACGCGCCCCTCATTTGCATTATTAAAATGACCGTCCACGACAGCCAAAATATCGCATCAGATCTCGCGAGACAATAATGCATTCAGAAATAAGGGTCAGAGGAGCTCTGTGTTTACTTTTTTTCCACTTTTCTTTTTTAGAAGGGCCTGACCCACGCACGCACGCACGAACGCTACAGACCTATTACAGATCAGTGGGTGGGACTTCACTTTCTGAAACTAAAAAAAATATCCTCCATCTTGTTTGGAAGCTAAGCTAACAGGCGCTGTGGAGCCAGATGTAAAGTTACGACAATGGCGAAATGTACTCAATATGATATGGAAGAAGAGGATTTTGAAAGTCTGATGCTCGAATCAGATGTTCGTGGCTACTTTTACGAGCCGCAATATAGCGAAGAGCAGCTGAGGCTGATGGAGGAACAGGAGGCGGCTGCCTGTCGCGGACGAGGAGCCCGGACTGGCTCGAGCTGGGCGGACTGGTGGTGCCTGTGCTCTCACTGTGCGCCTACGGACACAGAGATAGAGTCCGTCTGCTGCAAAGAATTTCAACGTTGCCAATTTCTCTTGGACGAATTCTTTGAATCTGACGAGGAAACGGACGTTTGTGTTGTGAACCATCCTAGTTTCGCACCGCATATGTTCTGACTGAACATCCCGGTATCAAGCAATAATTCACCATTTCGAAAGAAACAAACGAGGAGTAATTCACTAATGAGTTCGCCAACTAACTAGAAATTTTCTGTGAAATGAATTTCAAGCTCTGGTGGTAGCTAGCCTTGTAGACGGAAGAGTGATTTCTTTGATAGGCGGATAACTCATAAGTGGTGTTCTGGATTAGTTGGAGTGGCTTGCGGAGCTGTGCAATGTGGTGCATTGTGGGAGTTGTTGTCTTCCATACAAATGCGCCCCCTAAGTTACTTTCTGTCTTTCCTCGGTCAAGAAGGCACCAAATTCGAAATTTATTTGACATTTCGACTACATATATGGCCCACTTTCAATAAAGATTAATGTTCCCACGGGTGAAATGCTCCTTTAAAAGAACGATTCGGTCAGGAATTGAACAACACTACTGGAAACTGCAGTGAATTCAATGTATAAGTAGGTTTTGTGGAGTTTTGCAAAAATTTAGAGGTAAATGCATGTTTTTTCAATGACCATATGTTGAAAAAATCCCCAATATATTTTTTCTCTCTGCAATCAACTAAACAGATTTGAGTCAGATAAGCCAAAAAAACCCAGATTTTTTTCTGCCTGTTTAAACAGAGTCTTTCTTCTCAGTGAAAGAAACAAGACCCCTGAAAGATTACAGCTACAAAGTGAACCATAGTTTTGTGCGGAATATTTAATTACTCGAACGCAACAGCCCTGAGGTTCCACTACAAAGCTAGCAAACTCACAAGTTATTTACAGAAATGCATCATCTGCCTAAAGCAACAATCATCCCACTGTTCTCATAAAAAAGTTTTCAGAGTGTGATCAAAAATGTGGAGCTTTTGGTTATTTGTTGTTTAAAGAGTTCATAATTGACTCTTTTCAAATAATTTTTATATTCCTCCCCCAAGTCCTCTTATGATGTTGGTCAGGTTTGTTGCACTAAAAACAGCTGCAATTTAATATCACATGATAATTTGTCAACCTCTCCCAGACCCTTGCAGTTGCAGTAAGTTTTTGCTACTGTACCTTTAAAAGCTCTTTATTAAAATACTTATTTGCCTTTGAAATCATTAACTGTCACACTGGGTGTTGCCATATACATGTGAAACCATTGTTAAAATGTGAAGTTCAACTTCAAGTAGAGAATGACTTCTGTTGCACTTTCCCAAGTAGGAATTAATGTTGAAATGTATGACTTTTCAGAAAATTTCACAAGAATTTTTTTCTAAAAATGTGTTATTTCTCTCTCTAGCTGGCTGCACGTTTGAGGAAGACTCCGACCCCAGCCTCTGTGAATACAGACAGGCACAGGAAGATGATTTTGATTGGCAGCTTGTACGGACCTATAGCTGGCCGCACATGACCTCTGACCTTATACGAGGTGAGTTGCGTTGTGTGTGTGTGTGTGTGTGTGTTGTAATAAACGCTTAATTGTACTCTCATTTTTCCATGTTTATTTGTATGTGAAATGGCTGAGTCTATAAAACCTAAGAAAGCAATGCATGTATCTTTAACGGATAAATGCAATCCCAGAATGCAATGTGACACACTCAGTAAAAATAAAGAGAAATATCATTTATATCATTTATACATCAACAAAAATAGCTAGACTAATGTCCAACTAAAATCTTTCAGAAAAATGTTCCATAACGTTATTTAAAACCAGGGGCCTCATTTATAAAACTGTGCGTAGAATCCTTACTAAAAGTGTACGTGCGCCCGAAAGCCAAAAATGTTGTACACAAAAAAATATTCAGACAGAATAAAACCGTGCGTATGCCAGAACCTGTGCAGAATTCACTTTATAAATCCCAGTCAGCGGAAGATTGTGCGCATATGCGTCTTCACCCCGAAATAACCAATATGGAGATTATAACGCCTAGTTTTACTATGCATATCCTCATCTGCATATCATTTGCATATGATTATTCATCCACATGATAACATGTTTAACAGTACAAGACATTAGAAAAATATGAAATACGGATGTGCCGTCACATTACATTAATAAAAATCATTTAGTAGCCCATCCTTCCCTTGTTTTTTAAATAAATAAAATAAAATAGTGCAAAATGCATTTCAGAGAAAGTTTTTCTCAATCTATTCCACTGGCCAAATAGTATTTTAATTGATTTATATTTTTAATGGAAACAGATAGACCTTGTTGTGCATTATTTGCACGAAACCATTTTCTCAGACAATCTGCTATCATGATAAGCAATTATCTATGTAGTTAACACATTAAAACACAGACAGCATGCCAGAGGAGAAGTGTTCAAAAGCATCACATCCACAACAAATATTTATATTTATTGAATATAAAAATGTTGTAACTTCTCAGTTCATGTTACTGGCCGTAATTCAGAACACAATTCCAAGAGGATGGCTCTTGGGAATCGAAATCGGCTCATGAGTCAATCATCATCATGAGCAAAAAAAAACACGCTCCCTCCGTAGAGCGTCATTAGCAAGGTCTTCTAACAGCGCTAGAGCATCCATTATGATGATATGTTATATACGCACATACCTTTTTATAGCCCATTCATTACAAAAAAATAGTATTTGCACCTGGTTAAGAATGCTTATAATGATAATTCAGGTTGATGCAATTTGATTTATTGGGTGATGTAATAGGATAATTTAGAAGTTTTTCATTTTAAATAGTTATTGCTATTTGGGCCAGTTGGTGTCGCCAAAACACATACTCTAAGAGTGCGTACGCACGGTCAAGAGCATCCTTACGGTGCGCACTTATTTACGCCAAGTTTATTTTTTATAAATCCCGATATGTGCGTGGAAAAATGTGCGTACGCATATTTCTATGCCCATTTTGTGCATACGCAATGTTTATACATCAGGCCCCAGATCATTTTGAACTAACTTTCCTTAATGTTACTGAAAGAACGTTTGTTCATGACCCTTGCCAGAATGTTAGCCAAAGTTCTGAGCATGTTCCCTGTTTGCTGGATTTGCGTATGAATGTAAAGTTTCTAGGAGGAACACAATAGTTTTGCAAATGCAAATGTTTTGTGAACGAATTCAAAGTCCCATTAGGTGTTCCGTAGCTAAGTACTTTTGTGCTAGTGTGTCACGTTTTTTTAGCTTAGCAACATGTTAACATGGAATAAATACAATAGAGTTGCGTGAGGTTGCCTTCTGCCTATTGTATTTTAAAACAGTCACTTATGAGTTTCAATGATGGTTAGGATGTCTAACCTTCTAAACTTTTGTAGCCCTCTAGTAGCTTAGGTTTTGGAACAAAGCTGAAATAAATATGCAAAGTTAAGTGTCTTTGTTCTTCAAACTTCTCATTGTAATTTGCAGGAACTGAGTATGTTCCTTAGAGAAAATACAAACCTCTTTTTATTCTGACCAAAAGCATGGAGTGTGTCATTGCAACTCGTGGTGTTTTTGTGACACACTGTGTCCTTCCAATTATACATGTGCTTTTAATTGCTGTTCAGATAAGAGTTGTGTATTAACATGCTTAGATACACAACACATTCTATTCTGTTTGTACCAAGGTAGCAATATGTCCATGTGGACTTTCCTTTCACTGACTCATCCACTGATACCAATTAATACTACTACTACTACTAATAATAATAATACTTTTATTTATAATGTGCTTTTATTACACTCAGCATGCCACAAGATATGAGATTAAAGTAGTTTAGCCAAAAATGAAATTCTATTATCATTTACTCACCCTCATGTTGTTCCAAACCTGAATGCATTTCTGTCAGGACCACTATCGTCAAATACGATTGACAATTAGCATACAGTTAGGATTGGTGGTATAGTTCTGTTCTGGGCAAGAACTCCCTGCGCATCCATGCAGCCTAGCAGGGATAAGAGCAGGGAGAGCAGCAATAACCTAGCCTGAGTTTCCCCATACTACCTTGCCGCAGCGCGATTTTATTCACGCTGCTAGGTAGTCTGGATCCCATGGACCAGATTTTCGCCTCATCTAGGGAACCAATCACAGAACGGGGAGGGAGCAGCAACACGATGACGACGTCTATGCGACACACCAAAGCAGTTTGTTTATACCTATGGATCCAACATGGCAGCAGACGCGAAGTTACCTTTCGATGCAGCCTTACGGCCGTTTCACACCGCATGCGTGAGCGGCACTTGAGCAGCGCGTCAGCGTAACTAACTTACCTCGTCACTGCAGCTGCAGACGCGCGAGAGTATTCACACTGGAAGCAATTGTACAGTGTCACAGCTCCAAAGCTACATACAAGCGAGCAATTCTTTACAAAGACAACTATACATTTGTTTTTAGAAGTTGGTCATTTATAACATTGATAGTCTTGAAAGTTTGTAATGGGGAGGTGTACAACATTTGCATATAAATGTTAAACAACAAAACAACCCAGAAAATTGCTCCAATCTATTAGTTTCAGTCATACTTTCGATATGTTTACAAGACTGCAAACTCCGCGGATAAAAAACAAAACACACAAATAAACCACACACTCGGGTTTGATTTGGGTTGTGCTAGCCTATGTAGCTATCTGTGTGTTACATAAACTAAAAGAACGTATAATATTTTCTGGCTAGTTTACTTTAGTTTTTTTTAATATAATACACAACTTTCACCCAAACTGAATAATTAAAAACAAGTTTTTACCGGGTAGCCTAAATCTTCTATAAATATTTTTGAGTCTTTATTTTCTTTTATTTGCCTACTCAAGTTCTTGTTAAAACTCACTAGACATGCTTATTCTGTGCATTTTGGGCACTTTTTGTGTGAAATCATATTTATTTTTGTCCATCAAAAGTGTGCTTTCACTTTAATTTACCGTGAGCAGTGCAGCAAAAACAGATTCGACGCCGAAACCCCCGCTTCACTGACGCTCACGCGCTGCTCCTTCTCCCGGTGTGAATGCACTCATTGATTAACATGCGCGGTGTGAAACGGCCGTTAGATACACGCCATCGTGTACACATAAATCTTTGACCCATCGTCTTCTTCCTCATCTAATTTCTGTCGCTCTACATACGTCATCTGGTATAATTGAAACGATTGGCTATGAGCTACGTACAGGCGCTGGGCATTCGTAAACCAAGCCTCAAATACGAGAAAATGAACATGTGGTTCCCAGACCCAAGTCTCAATGAGACTTGGGTCTGACGTTAGCCAGGCTAGCAATAACCCCCCTTAGGGTAAACATAACAGAACCAACATTAATGTATTGCAGATATCATTAATTAATAAAGATTTTAATGTACAACATAATTCGAGAATTTATTCTGATTCACAGGGCAATCAGAATGCCAAATCCTGACTGACGAGAGAAGGAGGAGGGTAATTAGCTCCTGAAAAATGTGATAGCTGCTGATAATACTGAATGAGCTTATGTATACAGTGATAGGCATCATATTCCTATAGGTAGATGTGTATCAGCTGAGAGTCAGCTGATGCGAGCTTGACTAACGTGACCTGCCAGAACTGACGCTACGCTAAATTTCTTGTTTCTGCTGTTTTGGTTCCCATTGACTTCCATTGAATTTTTGTCCATAGAATGGAAGTCAATGGGAACTGAATCTCTTTAATTACTAACATTCTTACTAACAAGAAAGAAAGTCCATAAGTTTGGAATGACATGAGGGTGAATAAATGATTTCATTTCATCTTTTCTTTTGGGTGGACTATCCCTTTAACTGATTAAAGCAATTAAAATTATGAGCAATATTAAACACAATTAATAACAAACACCCAAAAATGCTCTGATGCTAGACTTGTTTTGTTGTTATGAAAAAAAAAAACGAATTAACATTAATTTGTAAAATATTTAATTCATTGGATTATTCAAAAATCACCACATTATTATAATTGTAAACCATTTGTTAAAAACAAAAACAAAAACTAATAACTATACTGTGATACAGTGTACCATAATTGTGATCTAATACTACTCATTCTGTGATATAAAATGTCCACTACCCTGGATCCATTCTAGTGGCACGTGATGTTGTTAACTGGACATAAGAAGCTTGAAGACACTTTGTGTTGACATTTCTTTGAGTGGCCGTCCAATACTGCACTTATCTGGAGGGTTAAATTCCATCAAAGCTGCTAAAGACACTCCAATTGAGACAACAGCTTAGTTTATTGGGTGCTATTTGCTCAATATTATTGATCCATACTGGGGTATGTTCAGCATGTCAATGAAGTGGAACTGAGAAACAGAGAGCGAGGAAAGGTAGACGAGTGTAATGCAGGTCTAACTGAAAATAGAAGCTCTGTAGAATACTGATGTTTCTGTGAAAAGTCTATTCATCTTTTGCATTTCAAGTTTTCACACTCTTCAAATCAACTTTTCACATTTTACCTTAAAAGTTGCACCAATTAATTATGTCTTGTTTTACACCTAGTACATATAGGAAGTAATAGTACTTATAGTTCCCTCGAAAGGGAACTCAACGCTGGGTCGAATGACGCTATTGGGACGTGTCCTGCTGACCCTGGAGTCTGAGGAATGTGTGAAACTAATCCATTGTAGCCGCATTCACCAGCGCGCTCCAAAAGCGCACAAGAATTGACCGTTCGCAAAAGCCACGCCCCCTAGTTATTGTTACTACGCCCGTCAAACAAATGGTCAAACACGACCAGCGCGACAGATTCCCATGACGGGAAGAGGTATAAGTTAACGTTACCCGTCCGTGTCAATGAACTTTTTTTGGAGCAATACCTCTGCGATATCCTCCAGATCGAGGCACAAGGGGTTACAGTATGCAGTGGAGGGATATATTCAAAATATAAAAATATGCAATGAAGGAGACACGACTACTATCGAGGCGAATGCTTATACCGGTCTCAAGCTAAATCTGAGAAACCCCATGACCTGTACCTCAAATGCAACCACCACAGCCTTGAAGATTTTATAAGCTGGTTCAGTGGCTAATTGTTTGGAGTTAGAAATATATAACTCGCGCTGCATATTTAGTAATTTTGCCTCAGATACAGGATTAACACGTTCGCTTTAACAAGCAGGTTGTTCATTACCACGGCAACCGCTTGAGTGTCCTGGTGAATGCGATTTTCGTGTTTAAAAATAAGTATAACGTACATAAGAGACGGAAAGATGCAGATAACCATACATTATTTAAGGTTATTTCTATTCGTTACGATATTGATATATGAACTTATGTTGTCAAGTAAGCTTCATGCTTTCCCCGTTGCGAACGTGCACTCCTCTAAACTGTAACGTTAGTCTACGGGTGCTGCACTGCTATAGTGACTGCTGCTCATTTTCCCCGAGAATATCATGTTAACAACAACCCTTTAGAAAACGTAATTCCTTTGTGGATCCTCTTGATCTGCTTTCTCCATGTTTCTTTGACTAATCTCAGTGTCTCAGTCTCATGCACACTGTACGCGAGTTTACCATGTTCGACACATGTAACTGGGAGTGGGGCCGTCCACACTGATTTATCCATTGCAGGCACCGCTCACGTTGTGTTTTCGGCTTTGGAAACGGAAAGAACACAACTCCTCCAGACAATCTCTCGGGGTACCTAGTGTCCGATTTACAAACGCCGTGGGCGCACCGCTTCACCATCTTGCTTGGAGTCAATGTTTGACGGACCTGCTCACATAGTAACGGTTGCTATGATGTGTGATTGGACAATGGCCGTTTTGTGGGAGGGGCCTGTGAACGGTCAATTGCACGAGCTGTTCCTATCGTGTCGCTGATTAGAAAATGTGCATCCCATTTAAATTCTATTGAGAGTAGTAAAACGCTATGGAGAAAGTCAAACATGATCTAAAAACAGCAACTAAAAAGATTGATGAAAAGAGGGGAAAACATCCTGCACCAACATAAATTAGAAAGCTTTTTAAACTAATGACCACCTTTTCTAGAATTTACCACATTCTGTTGTATTTATTGTGAAATGTTGACTAACTTGTTGTAGTAATAGATAATCTATTATGGAATAGATTTTTCACTGAAGATTTATATTTGGCTACAACTGTGGCATGTTGTAGCTATTGTTTATAATTGTGCAGGTTGCTATTTTTCATAACCAATGCTATAGATAAAAAAAGAAAGAAAGAAAAAGTTAACATTGACCTAAGCATGGTAATAAGGGGCCATCAATGGACTTACCTGTAATTATATCTTTATTGTAACAAATGCTATAGATACACAATTACAAGAACTATGTTACTTTTAAATAAGGCCAAGTACAAGTTAGAAAGAGCTTTAAAGACTTGACCTGCTTGGATTATTGATTAAACAACTGTTTTCCCCATGTGTATAATGTGTTTATCAATTTAGGGTGTTTCCCTGATAAAATAACACTGTTAAAGGGATAGTTCACCCAAAATTGATTATGTCGTTCCAAACACATGACCCATAGAGTACATCAAATATGGTAAATGGCAGTGCTTGCATGACATGTGAGAACGTGTCACACAAGCTGGTTTGTACTTCTGCAAGAACGATCCGGGTTACTTGACTGTAACCCTGTTCCCTGAAAAAGCGGAATGAGATGCTGTGCTTCTTAGCACATTGGGAACATCTTTAATCGTGACCAGCTGTGAATATAGTGTGTAACACGTCAATAGAATTAACCCGGAGGTATTATAGCCTCAGTTGGTGACGTCATCGGCGCGCACCCGTGACAAGAGGCTATAAATAGATGAGCCACAGGTGCATTGTCAGGATATTTTGTTTGAGGAGCAGTCCTGGGACAATGTAGCACAGCGTCTCGTTCCGCCTTTTCAGGGAACCAGGTTACAGTCAGAGGTGGAAAGAGTAATAAAATATTCTACTCAAGCAAAAGTACTACTACTTCAATTAAAATTTACTTAAGTACAAGTAAAATACCAGTCTAAAAATCTACTCAAGTAAAAGTAAAAAGTAGCTCATTTAAAATTTACTCTGTAACTTTTTTAACAGCGGGGGTGGGGGACTCTCCCGTGTAGGCTTGTAATGGTATGAGATTTTCACAGTATGATAACGTCTCAGAAAATATCACGGTTTACAGTATTAATCAATTATTAAATAAATAAACTGTATTATTAAATTATGGGTATTATTATTATTATCATCAGTTAAAATGACAGTTAAATTAAAGGGTCACTTCAGGATTTAGCATTAAGCTTTGTATCAGTACAAAACCTGTAGTATTTTCGAATTACCGTGGTTCCCGCTCCTCCGTGAGAGATACGAGCCCGGTGCATCTCACAGGTGTCGCTCATCGTAATCACGCCACCGGCCTCGCGCCGTTCTCCCACGGCCCTCACTCGTCCTGCTCGCCACAGTAAACATGATGAATGGCGACTGTAGAACACAAAAGCCGAATCCTGGACATTATTCGCGATCTCGAAAAACCCGGGCAGACTCATCACACTCATCACGGAGACTCACTAGCCTAGGCTTGTTGTTTAACATCTGCGCTCTGTTACCGGTAGGCGAGGCCTCCTAGGGCAGCGAAGCAATTGCATTCTGGGAGTTGTTGTCTTTCATCCACATAAGCCAAAAATACTTTTTCTGGCTTTTCTCAGTCTAGAAAGCTCCAAATTCAAAAATAATTTCACATTTCTTCTACATAAATGACCCATTTTAAATACACATTCATCTTCCCAGAGGTGAAGTGCCCCTTTAATGAAAACAGGATTTTTTTTTGGTTGAACAAATGCTTTTATTATAAAAAAACTTGAAACCATTTGTTTGTTTTGTTTATTAAAATTTCAATAAAACATGTCTAATCAATTACATTTGATAATTGATAATGAATTAGATTAACAACTTATTTTTAACATTAATAATTTATTAAAATGTTTAAGAAAAATATTGTCCTATGAAATATATTTTATTCAGAAAATTAATGTTTCTTTTTATGATTTAATCCAAATATATTATCAAAAACGGTTGTAATCAAATGTAAATTTAAAATTGTGTCCTTTTATTTTTTGGGGAAGCGCTGCAAAAACAGATTTACTAAATTAAACCATGGACAAAAAAATATATTCCTTTAAATAATGTTTAAATAAAATGTATTATTATTGTTGTTATTATTATTATTTAGAGAAGTAGGCTACGTTCTATTGTATCCCTATAATAGTAATATATTTCTGTCCTAATTTCTCCTAGTAAAACCAAACTTTTATTTTGACGGGTTGTAGTGAAGACCAAAAGTGTTTCAAAGTGTATTTGACAATGGTTTATCTCAAATAAAATTATTAAAATGCTCATTAGGCGTTCTCTCAGACCAGCTCTGGAAATGTTCATGTATTCATATCCTCAAATTGTTTGTGAGGGTGTATTCACACCAGGAAAGTCCGATAGTTCACTTGCTTTGGTCCGGACCAAATCCATTTTTTTCAAATAAATTTTTTTTTTTTGGTACGGTTCGCTTTCACACTGCTCTTTTTGCAAGTGAACCAAAATTTGTAAACAAAACCACACGTGTGCTAAGGTCGTCCATTCATTGGACAAGGATTCTCAAGTAGGGAAATCCGGAAAAAAGGCTCAGCATGGAGATATTTCGTACTGCAATATTTGTTCTTTTACTAATTTTGTGTTATTCTGTACAAACGCAATATGAAGAAACTAATGAGTATCATATGATATAATGTCATCTTTACGATGTTGTAATTCGGATTTTGAGAAGACGACGATGTGCTGGAAGACGTTTCCGGCGGAGAGAACATGCTCTCATGTGTGCCTACCATGGCATGCTGACAGTGGCACTGCGCAGAAGACGGATAAGGTATAAAGTTTTCATTCATAGAGAGGGGCTATGTTCACAGCGCAGTGCTTTCTTGCAATTGGGTCGGTTCATGTTCACACCGTAAACGAACCGTACCAGAGTTCGTTTGGAACCGTATACCGAGACCACCTCTTCAGCTGGGTCTCGGTTCGGTTGTTTGGTCCGCACCCGAGTTCGATTGCTGTATTCACACCTGCCCAAAAGGTCCGCACCAAGGGGGGAAACGAACTAGAGTTCGATTCAATCGAACCAAACAAGGCAGGTGTGAATACACCCTGAGACACTGAATGTCACGCGTACTTGAGTATGTAGTAGACAAAGCGCCGCAGCTCAGCAGAACAAATAGGGATATATTTACATGCAGTATTTTTGTGCTTAGCTTAAATATTCACAGACCATGTCGCGATTGGATTTATTGCACAGTTCTACTTTCCATGTATTCATCCATCCATTATTTTGCGTGTTTTACGTGACATCTGCGTTATGTAAATTTCATTTTCATGACTGGATTCCGGGGTTCCCTCTGCATCACGTAAATCGGGACATACCTTTATCTGCAGGAGGGATGGTGTCCTATATCCTCCTATTGCAGCCACTTTGCATCCACATTTTTTGCAAATTGTATATCTATCCTTGAGGACAACCACGCTTTTTTTCTACAAAGTATTTTCATACTGGCCATAATTCGCTTGGCGCTTCGGTTTCAGCTTCAGCTGGTTCTGCGTCACCTTTTTTGCGCGTTTGTTCTCCCGCCCTTCAATCAATGCAGTAGTTTCCGTAGTGTGTTTTTTTCTTTTCTTCTTGTATTATTATTTTTTACTTAGTAACGGATATGATTTCAAATGTAGCGAAGTACAATACTTCAAAGAAAACGTACTTAAGTAAAAGTAAAAGTACAGATTTTAACCCTCTGGGGACCAAGGGGTTTTTGGGGCCCTTGGGATGTTTTGACATGCACTGACATTTGTGCTTTTTTCAGTTATTTATAAACATGTTAATGGCAAAGGTGTAAATTCACTCTATATAGCACAAACAGGGCTACCACAATATGTGAGCAACATGTATGTACATGTTTGTATTTTTGAGAGAATATTATTTATGCATGGTTGAAAAACTTAAAAATAAAAGTTTCTGAAATAAGGCCACAAAACATGTATGTGACCCGATCTGGCGAAATGAGTCGGAAGTCGCAACGTTCTATTTTAAGATATGGGCCGATTATGTGGAAAAACAATGAAATAATAGATTTTTTTTTTTTTTTTGCTAATTTCAAAGAACAGACATTCAAAAATAATCTCCCAAAGTTTCGTAGTCCAGATAATTGAGTAAAGGTATTTAAATTACTATTAAAGTGTACAAAGTTTTACTAAATTCGCTGGAAATGAACATTGCTTTTCTCAACTCCTCTCGTCACCTCTGAGCATTTCCCGGGTATCCCCTGAAACGTCACTATCTCTGCTCTTAAAATGGTGTTACACGTTGTATAGAACCAATCAAAAAGCTTAGAAATATACACAAATGCTGATTATTTGTCGATGGGAAGCCGTTTCGACTGACCGGCATGCGATTGGTCCAGCCACCCTCCTGTCAGACTCGCAGCGAGCGCTCTGTGTAATAAACAAGCTAGCAGATCTCCTCAGAAAGATTAAATATTATTAATTTGAGAAATGTCGCTGTCAAAAGCGAGCAAAGTTGCCAAAGCGTCATCAAGCCCCCTGGCCATTGCACACTGAGTACGCGTTTTTTTCGTATGCGTTTTTTCGTATTGATTCGGTGGCTCCGAATTGTCAAAACATTCAAACTGCTTGCTACGGATGCGAAAAACTTACGATTGTTTTTATATAACGGATGAAAGTTTCGTAGTGTGCACGCGTGATTGACATAACGTGATTGACAAATGTGAATGAGTGTAGCTATTTATCTGCAAGGAGAATCCATTATGTGTTTGATTAACCCAATATTTAACTGTTGGTATCTCCGTTATGAATTTGTTACGCTGTTATTGTCAACTAGCCTACACTAAGATATGATTGCATAGACTAGCATTATTTGATCTCTGTTTCCTTGTCTCTCTGCCTCTCACTTTCTCTCTCTCACACACACACACACACACACAGACACACACACACACACACACACACACACAGAAACATGATTCACATTTAAACAGTATGCTATTTTTCCGTTTACAGACACTAACGTTATTCTATATCGCAATTAGAACAAAGCACAAGCATAAAACACTTACACTTCTCAGCTGAATCTGTTGCTCCTCCTCAAAGTGAAAACCAGCACTTGTTCTGTGGTAAATGTCCCAGGATTATTCCTCATAGCCGCGCAAGACGAATCTTAATCGGACTAAAAAATATAGTGTGTTTACAGAGTTTACAGCATTTGCCTGGGGGCGTTTATCTATTTTACATATGTGACCCGTCACGGAAACCAGGGACACAAGTCGGCAGCACAACTTGCGAGCAAAATGAGAAAGAAGCGTTTTTTTCCAAAATTGGTGATTTCCGCTTTTTTGCAGAATCTGTTAGTTGAGATCATGAAGAAGCCTCTACATGTTTGAGATAACAGTATTGGTATATTTAAAAGCGTACATTTTGAGGTTGAAATCGGCTTGTTTTTCGGAGATTCTAGCATGCAGTAGGGGCGTGTCATTGTCTGTGTGTATTTCCATACTGAATAGCCGCCGGCGCTTTTGCCCCCGCCCCCCAACAGCGTGGCTACTTAATATGCAGCGCTCTGGCCGGCTCTATCTGATATCAAAATTCAATGAAGATGGACGCCGCAAAGATTGTCGCAGACGAGCTGAAGCGTGGCAGTTACACCGAAAATGTTTTCGCCGCACTTTGTGGGCTCGGGAAACTGAACCGGAGGTATGGGCGCGGCGCGCGCGCCCTCGGTGCTTGAATACGGCGGCTCGGCTCGCTGACAGCGGTGGCTAACTGTTTCATATGTGATGTCCCGATTGCTTTGAATGGGGAACGTTTTGTGAACAGGGAACAGACTTAATGGACTGGCAACAATCTCCATAGAACATGAACTGGCACAGAGAATCGAAATAGAGGATGCAGTTAAGACCTTTGCTGCGATGAAGGCCTGCCGTGCGCGTTTCTGAAACGTAAGTTAAGCTTCATTTGCTCTCTAGTCGTTATTTAAGATGCTGAACCTGCTGATGATATAATGTGCTTGCGGACATTTCATTTGTGTGTGTATACGCACATAAGAAAGTGGTGTAAAGAGATTTGCAACAGTAATCTGAGGAGGAAATATGATTATTTGGAAAATTCCTGTCATGACTGCTTAAAGAAAAATGCCAGCAGGCATTTACCTCCTGCATAAACTTTAATATTGTTGACATTTTGGGCACACGCGCGTTGCGCACTATTTGCGTTATATGTAGGCCTATGGCTTATTGGTCTTTGTGTGTTGTTGCTGGTTTTGCGTTATATGTATATGGCATATTGGTCTTTGTGTGTTGTTGCTGGTAAACGTTGCAAATAGAGGGGCAGCACAATTGTTTTTCGCCTAGAGCGGCAGAAGTGCATTCGCCGGTCCTGGGGGTGAGTTTGCATTAAGCATTAAAGTTTGTCGTTTTGTTTTAATTCTAAGAACACGTACATGTTATCTCATGTTTAGTCTGTTTAGACCTTCCCATACCTACCTATTGTTATTAGCTAGCTCAGGAAAGAAAAAAAAGCTGTAAAGCACAGGGGGAGCTTTACAGGGGGTATGGCTTATCTAAATGAGATGTAAATGAGCCCTATTGTCACTCCCAGCAGGAGAGAGAGGTGAGAATGCACAATCTTTTGAGGCCGTTTTCTCCCATTTTACCTTTTTTGAGTTCCTACCTTCAAATGGCCACAACTTCTCCAAATATTATCAGATTTCCACGTGTTACACATCGTTGGAAAGCTTGGAGACTACACTTTCAGAATCTATGAATAACTCAAAATGCCGAAGAACCGACTTGTGTCCCTAGTTTCCGTGATCGGTCACATATGGCCTCAACACACTATCTTATGAATAGCGCGCTCTGCGAGTGGGTGTGAACAAATTAACGATAATGAGCTGAGACAGGAGAAACTGTACTTCTCTTTAGTTTCATACAGATTACATTGCAGGAGAATATTTGTTTTAAATGTGAATTGTTTTATTTAAAAGTAGAAATTTAAAGCGTTCTTTAGACTTATGTTTCATGTTTGTGTGATAAGTATTAGCTGAGTTTCAGTTCATTTTCCAGACATGTTTCAGAAAGATTTTTGCGGAGACAGAGTGAGCTGAAAGCGCACCCTGTTTATTTGATTTATTTTAAAAAAAAACACAAGGTTTTGATGTTAATGTGAGTGTACACAAAAAAAGAAGACCCTCTATAGTTTATAATCATGTATTGATTTTATTTATATGACCATAAATGACGGAGTATTTTAAGTCTATGTTGCTGCTATGTGAAAAAAAAAAAACAGCAAAACGCGCCGGCGCGTTTGCCGTCCCCGGAGGGTTAAAAACTACTTAAAAAAGTAGAAGTACACCAAAAAACTACTCAATTACGTAACGCGAGTAAATGTAATTCGTTACTTTCCACCTCTGGTTACAGTCAAGTAGCCCAGATCGAAGCTACAATCGATGCTGCGCTGCTTAGCGCATTGGGAATGAGAATACCCACGCCGCCGTGCTTGAAGGTGTGTGGACCCCTTACGGTTGTGTAGGTGTGCTCACAAGAACGCAAGAAGGCCCTAGACATTAGCTTGTGATGTCGTCTGAAGGACATGAGAGCCCGGAGTGGCATGAACATCCAAACTATAAAATCTTATGAATGTGTGGGGAGAGGACCAGCCCGCCGCATCACAAACAAATTGCAAGGGGACACCCCTTGCCAGAGCAGTAGAGGAGGCGACCCCCCCCCTGGTGGAGTATGTCCTTAGACCCATTGGCGGAACTTGACCGAACGCCTCAAAGGCAAGAGCAATAGCATCCCTGAACCAATGTGACATGGTCTGCTTGGTGGCGGCCGCCCCCTTGTTACGGTCCCCATAAGAGACAAACAGTTGCTATGACTTACGCCACTTGCTAGTGCGGTGGACGTAGGTCTGAAGAGCACAAACTGGACACAGTCTGTGAGATTTCTCCTGCTCCGGCATTTTAAAGGGTCTCGAGAGTGACTGGATGTACAGTCGAGACAGGGACCTTAGGCAGGTAGTCAGGATGAGGATGCAAAATCACTTTCACCATTCCTGGGGCAAAGTCTAAGCAGGATGGCGAGATCGACAGAATATCCCCGATTTTTTTAAAAGAAGTTATAGCCATAAGACAAATCATCTTTAGGGTCAGAAGTTTGTCAAACGCTGACTCTAGAGGTTCAAAGGGGGTCTCAACCAGTTCTTACAGACGGCCTGAGTTGTCTGGCCCCACGAATTAAGCGAGCGAGCAGAGGATGTCTCCCGAATGGTGCCCCGTCAACCAAGGCATGGCAAGCCGAAGGAGCGGCCACATAAACCCTGAGAGTGGTTTGTGTTGGCATGTGCCTGTCGACAACTTTTCCTGCAGGACGTCCATAACTGAAGCAATCTGGCAGTTGACTGGATCTGCATTATGTGCCTTGCACCACCTTTCAAAGACACCAAGTTTACTGGCATAATTCTTTGTAGTGGAGAAGGCCCTGGCACTTAGAATGGTCTCAATAATGTTAGGTGAAAGCCCAGTGTCCCTCAGTTGGTACCCATCAGGGGCCAAACATGAAGATTCCATAGGTCGGGCCTGGGATGGAATATTGTGGCCTCCACCTGAGACAGAAGGTCCCTCCTCTCCGGAATCGCCCATGGTGAGATATTATCTCCGAGAACCATACTCTGTTCGGCCAACGCGGTGCTATCAGTAAGGAGCAAGACCATTGTTGGCGAACTCTGGCTAGAACTCCTGGGAACAGAGAAACTGGAGGAAATTTGGGGCCATGTATGCATAGTAGAAGTAGTAGAAGTATGCATAGTAGAAGTAGAGGGGACATTGCGCTGTCTGATGGGAGGTGAAGGGGTCCACCTATGCTTCGTAAAATCTAGTCCAGATCTGTTTCACTACTTCTGCGTGGAGTTTCCATTCCCCCATCGGTAATTTCTGTCTGGACAGTAAATCCGCTCCCACATTCAGATGCCCGGGAATGTACACTGAACTCACTATTCTTTTCAGATTGTGTGAGCACAGACCTCGATTTATGTAAGAGACTGCCGCTGTGTTGTCCCTCCGCACCAGAACATGACAGCCTCTCAACTGAGGTAGAAAGTATTTCAGGGCCAGAAATACAGCCATCAGCTCGAGGCAATTGATTTGACAATCGAGATGATGCCTCCCCAGATCCCTTGGGCTGGACGACCACTTAAAACAATGAAAAAAGGTTAATTGCGACTTTTTATTTCACAATTCAGATTTTTTTTATCAGAATTGTGTGATATAAAGTCACAGTTGTGTGTTATAAAGTCAGAATTGCGACTTTATATCATGCAATTCTGACTTTATAAAGTCAGAATTGCATGATATAAAGCCGCAATTGCGTGTTATAAAGTCAGATTGCGAGATATAAATTCACAATTGTGTGCTTTAAAGTCAGAATTGCGAGATATAAACTTGCAATTGCGGGAAATAAACTTGAAAATCTGACATCTTTTCTCGCAATTGGGGGCACTATTTTAACGATCTAAGCACATGGTCTAAAGCGCACGGCGCAAGCACACTTAGGGTGTGTCCGAAGTTGTAAACTTAAAATTGTGAGATAAAAAGTTGCAATTATCTTTTAAAATGTTTTGTTCTGTGGTGGAAATAAGCTTCCCTACTCTTCAGAAGACATGAATTAAACCACTTGGATGTATATGGATTACTTTTACAATGTATTTATAAACTTTTTGAAGCTTGAAAATTTGGTGGAAAATGTGTTTGTTATTACATGAAATAAAAGCCCACAGACAAGTTAAAAACATTAAAGGTATTGACTGAAACCTATAAACTGAGTAAAAGGAAGTTAATTTAGTTTTAACGGGTGTTGCTGAATTCCAGTGACTTCTGACAACATGTTGGTGATCTTTAAGTCAACTTTATGCAAATGAACAGCAAGACAATAGGAGTACAGACAGTGTTCTGATGACTCATAAAGTAAAGACCACATTTGAGGAGGAACATCAGCTAAACTCCTGAGTGATTTTCAGAAATGGAATGCCCCTTAAGATGCAAGGGAAGAATGCAAGTGGAAGTAATACATTCTGTTTATTAAGAACACCTCTTTGTTTACCCCCCAAAATACTAGATCATTAAAACTAGACATGTTTTGGATCAATAACAGAAATGTGTCGGGTCTTCAGTTTTTTTTACTTCAAACAGACGGGTGGTGCCCTGATCTTTCCACTGCCCCCTGCTGCAAGAACGTCAACCCTTCTCTAAAACTTTGACATGCCGCCTTTGAAGATCAGGTGCAAAAAAGCAAAAAAATCTTAGCTAGCACTGCAGAAATTGCTCTTTGCATTTAAATGGCACATTAGCACGGGCCAATTCTACCCTTGTTTCCTGACGAGATTGAGATGCTCATTTGTGTTGATGCGGGGAAGCAATGCAGTCTTTGATGTCAAGGTGTAATAAGACAAGCTTTCACCCTATCGGCTTGTTCCTTCGCTCTTTTCTACCGCTCTTCGTGCTGCTTTGTAGTGTGTTGATTAGAGGAATGGATTGAATATATTATTGGAATAAGAGGCAGAGTTAATAAGCTTTAATGGCAGGTTTGTTCTTGCATCAGAATGAGAAAACTTTTACCTGTTTGGAGTCATGCTGTGGAATCTCAGGAACTCTGGTAGAATATTTGACAAAGATTTATTCTGGCACTTTCAGTTTAACTGGTGCAGCAAACTCTTGATTACTGATTTCGAGTCAACAAGTAGCAACATGAGCTTGATTTGCAGCATTTTTCAAAATTAACTAAGCCTACAATATTAATTGTGTCTCTAATACAAAAGTAGACAAGACTGAGGTGGTGGAAAGAAAACAATATATAAAAGTAATGCTTTCATTAACTGTTGATTTGCAATGAGTTAGCATGCTTAAATGCAAGAGATTAGAAAATGATGAATTTACGTTGTAATTAAAAGTTCTACAAGCACATGAAAGCTTTTTACAGTTCAGACTTGTCACGGTAATTATGGTATTACGGACTTGGCATAATGCACCTTTAAATGATAGGGAGGAAATATTATGTCATTGATTTTGCAAGCAAAGTCAAAGTTTCTGTGGAACTGTTTTGTGTTCCCCCCTTTTAGCATGAGCTGGAAGACTGAGGAGAAGGGAGAGATGCCATTCACTTGTCTGACATTGAAAAAAAAGTTTTGGAATTCAGCATTAAGCTACTGTAGTGCTCAAACTTTTGATTTTTAATAATGTATTAGTAAATGTTAAAAACATTACATTAACCCACAAGTATAACTTTGTGCCATTTTGTACTAAATAAAAGTTTTTCAAAACAAAATTCCTGGTGAAAAATTAAAGTAGACTATTGTGATCATAGACATAATAAATACATAGACGCCCTATTGGCCGCTGGAGCGTACGTCAACGGCGCCGCCATATTGCGGAGGGCAACTTTCTCATAGCGAGAATTGAGAAAAATGCCTGTTTCGTGCGCTGCTTGGGGCTGTTCAAATCGCCACACAATTGAAAACAGGTCTCGAGGAATTATCTTTCACAAGCAAGACTGAACATTTGTTTCTGGTTGTATTTGGTCATGATATAATTAGTAATAGTTGTCACGCAAGGAACTGATCTACTGTGACGTAGATGTTCAGGTCTACTGAGTAGTAGAGAGAGAGGCAGACAGGTAAGTAGCGAACAAAGGGGTTTATTATACAAAGGCACGGAGATAAACAATAGATGAGTCTGGAGGGTGATGAAGCAGGTTCAGGACAGGATATGGAACTTAGCTGGTGGTTCAGATGGATCAGGGTATGGCAGGTAGAAGATAATGGCTGATTCACTGGATATGGTAGGTTGAAGGCTGATGAAGATAGACAGGTGTTCGGAGGTTCAGGTTCAGGTTCAGGTTCAGGTTCAGGAGTCTGTGCGTCTGGTAAGGACGAGATCAGACCCAGAAGTGAGGGGAAAGAGACACTTTATGGGCCTGATGATGGGAAACAGGTGGAGGTGATCAGTGATTGAAGAGTGCCTGCAGGTGTGGGACAGGGAGGATGATGGGACTTGGAGTGAAGGGGAGGAGCTTAGGTGGTGACTGTGACAATAGTAACGTCCAGAGGAGAAAAGCTGCGAAATTTAAAAATACTACTGTTATTGTGTCACGAAATGTAGTTTTAATAGTTTTTCAGTCGACAATGTAGTTGTTTAAAGCTCAAATCTGTGGTTTATTTATAAAGATAGCGCCTATTTAAAAATTTGATCTGACGTTTTCGGAGTTGTGATATCCAGGCGTTCACCGGGCGCTCAGGAACACCAGCGCCTGGAACAGCCTTACCTCGGCTAGTGCTTCTGACGTTTGCCGCTGGTTCTGATGTCTCTAGTCTAGTGGTTAAACATGAGATATAATTCGTCTTGTGTATATCTAACGGGCGATCTTTGGTCTCACAAAAAGAGACAGGGTTGTGACATTTTATTTTATATAGCCTATGTAGGAATATTTTTAAATATATAAATTATTTTATATATACATTCTCTTCACTGTATGTAGGCCTATATAAAATAAAATTACACAAATATTTTTGTTAAATGTCAGTTTAATGATCAATATTATCATGTTTCATATTTTTTTCATCTATATTATTCTGCAATTGATATTACATTGTATTTTCTGTTCTTATTATTATTGTAATATTATACCACTTGCAATTATCAATCTATTACAGCTATGCTGTTAAATGATTGTACTATTCATAGTCACTATTTAACTTATTATTTTTTATTGTCTATATACTGTAATTGATATTTCTTATTCCATTGCTATTATTATAGTATTATACATAAACTATATGCTATTATCAGTATTTGTATTATTATATTATGTACTTATGATATTATATAATTATACTATTCATTACTATTTTATTTGCCGTATACTGTTTGTTTATTTTATTGACTAAACTATTTACTATTACTTCTCACTTTATCTTATATTTACTATTTGCATTGCACTGTAGTTGTACCATATCATTTGTATTACCATAAAGGATCCATCAGTTATCTTTGTTATTGCTAAAATCGGGTCAATCACAGAAAATGCTTTTTCCACAATAAGAAAACTTTATTTAATTTAATGTAAAAATTAAATTATATCTTCACAATTTTTATCCAATAATAAAAAGCCAGATAGCCTACATGACAAGCCTGAGCTTTGACAATTCCTTATTAAAAAAAATGTTTTATAAGTCTAACAATCGAGATTTTAAATAACTAGAGATGGAACTTTTTGTACACCACGTACAAACCACTGAAATCAGTTGATAAATGTAATTTATTTTTTGTTTTTATCCAGAAAAAACGCAGCTCACCGTTTACTTGCATTTGATTACAGTGCAGTCTTGCCCTCCGCAAAATGGCGGACGCGTTAACATATCGCAGCAACGTTCCAAAGCGGTCAATAGGGCGTCTATGTATTTATTATGTCTATGATTTTGATCAACAGTGTCAATTTTCTTCATATTTTATTTAAAGCTGCAGTCCGCAGTTTTTCCTCTTTGTCGCCATCTCTGTTCGAAATCTGTAATTGCAGTCATTCGCGGAATTATCAATTACATGAGTTGTACTTCAACACCCTCGACACGGCGAGGGTGCACTCCTCAATGTTTGAGGAGACTGTGAGGCTGTCAGTCACCGCGCTGGTGTGGATACTGGCATTCAGAATCACAGATTATTCTTTTTGGAAGTATGACCAACATAAGAATTTTCTGAACTAGTAAGAAACATCCACTTTTGTTCTGGTTCTGACATTGCAGTAAATCACGCTGATTAAATCTAACAATCGCTTATAAGTTATCATATCACGCAAAACCGTGCAAATTATACTTTGTTCTCAAATTGTTAATGTTAACAACGTCAGCATTGCGTGACTACATGTAATGTCCTTCCGATATGTATCCTTGTTTTCGCATGGGTCCGGTTGCAGTCTCTTTTTTTCTGTAGCCACTCCGAAGTCCGAACGAAGTCTTTTGCATTTTACAGCGGGTGAATCTGTTGTCACTGGTGATTGTCGTTTGAACCTTTCTGGATCTGCCATCAAATTGATACGTTTAATTATATCAAGTGCTGTGAGAAAAGACTAGAAATCTCCACCTCCAACATCCTCACACACAATATAGCCTACTAGCCGAGACTCCTTCTTTACGTACAGATGTGACGTAATGACACAAAGACATGCTCGAATCTCCCGCAGAAATCCACCAGTACCACTGGAGTTAAAAACATTATTACAAGCTTACCGCTTTGAATCGAGCTAAGGCAAGCAGATAGTTTTGAACACTGGCTGGTTATGTATTTTCTCAAATATGTATTTTGGATCATTTTTAACCCAAAAAAAGCTACGGACTGCAGCTTTAATATTTTCAAAATTATTCAAAAATAATGTTTTTTTTACTAAAAAAATTAGATGCCTACTCTCAGATAAATGTCGCCTACGATTAATCAGAGACAAATAGAAATATAAAACCAGTCCTAATTGAAAGAGAACAAGTTGACAAAAAGATTGAATCCAATATTGGGTGATAATATAGTATAATGAGAGATTTATAAGCTATTTTTTGTAGGCCCGTCATTTTTGACCGGGAACACCACAAGTGTAACAAGGTGACAACCTTGGGGGGTGACAACCCCCTCCCTAAAAAAAATACGAAAATTGTCCAAAAACATATGAGAAGTAGTTATACCCTTTGTGAACAAAGTCACTAAGTTTCAGTCCAATGCGATAACATTAACTAGTATTTTCGGGGAAAAGAAAATCTTCTCTGGGTCAAAATGACCCGAAACACAACATGAGGGGGTACTTCACCGCTGACAAAATGGGTATTCAATAAAACTGGCTGCCTATAAAAAAGTAGAAAGGCAAAAAACATTTTTAAATCGGTGTTGTGCCCTTAAAAAGGGGAAAAGTAACGAGAGAAGGTTAAAGAAACACACACACGCAGCTCTCGCCTTCACTCGTCTGAATTGAATGAGTTTTTGAACAATGTGTACAAGAAAACATACATTTCAATATTCGTGCACTCATCAGATTCAGGACCACAGTCACAAGTATCTTCTTAATGTACTCTACATTATCTTTTTAACTAAATTACCATATGAAATGTAAATTGTTTTAAACAAAGTTATCAAATTACATTTTAATACTCCTTTTTAAATTAGTTCTCACATAACACTAAAATGAATTATACTTTTAACAGTATTCATTGTCTCAGCATGACACGAACTCACCCTTATAGTGATAAATTCAAAATAAACCTTACAACAAAAATATGTGGACGTAGCAGTAGCTAGCTTAAACACCAACGACAAAGTTAACACTCATATATGGCGGGACTCGGACACGACGGAGCCATGAGGTCTCCGGCTGCTAGCATACACATCTTCTCAGTTAGCACGAAACTCTTTAACCAATATACACATGCAAAAACGTCTCTTTTACTCATATAAAGCCACAGTAACATAACGAAATGTACTATCAACATGTGTTAAAATCTACATTGCTTTGTGAGTGATAATTACCTTAAAATGGGGAAAAGTAACGAGAGAAGGTTAAAGAAACACACACACAGCCAGGGCCGTGCACAGACCTTTTGAGGGGCATGTGCTGAAACTGAAAAAGGGCACCCCCCTCCCTTTTTTTTATATCAAGATTATTTAGTAAGCCTACATAAAAGGAGGAAATGGTCACATCTTCATGACAAATCAAAAAAAAAAAAGAATAGTCTCAAAAGCTTTAGATTTATTCACTATTAATAACAACCATAATAATAATAATATAGATATACAAGGTTTTAGGGCTTCTTTAAACCTAATTACAACAGCAACCTTCTGTGAGCCATGCTTGAAGATGTTTATGACTTCACTGTGGCCATGAAGGTCTGAGAGTCTCTCCTCTGAGCAAAGGCTTTGGAGTTGGTTCTTAACCGGCTCAGGAACAGACGTGGCGTGAACAGTCTCTTTAATTAACCTAATTTTTGAAAATCTGATTGCAAAGAATTTGATGGCAAAAACTTGATACTGCGGAGGACCAATGTTGGTCTCTTGAAGGTCTCTTATTGTAAGCCAGCAATGAAAAAAATTATAAAATAATGTGAAAAGTACAAATGCAGTGAAAAGCATTTCTGAAGGATCACGTGACACTGAAGAGTACTGACCTGGAGTAAAGATGCTGAAAATTCAGCTTTGACCAAATAAATAAATTAGGCTACATTTTAAAATATAAAAACAGTTATTTTAAATTGTAAAAATATTTCACAATATTACTGTTTTTGCTGTATTTTGGATCAAACAAATTAAGCCTTGGATTGAATTAAATCATGAATTACATTCTGCATGATAAAATATAAAGATTTAACAGTGATCTTCTGTAATGTTTTTTTAAAGTTACTACTACAATATTACTGTAGTAAAACCATGTTTTACTACATTTATACATGTGAGGACGACCGGAGAGTATAGAATAGCCTACTATATAAAATTACATTGCGAATACGTGCATATTAACAGCCTTGAATTAACCTTAATTTAATATTATTACCATAACATGATTAAATGTTAATAAATTAAGTGTATCAGCAATCATAAATCAAAGAACACATTTCTTAGAAATATATGTTACCTAGGCGACGAGGATCACTTTGTAGTTCCAGTACGAACAGCGCGGGGGCGCGCCTGTGCTTATGATTTTCCGATGGAAACGGCGCCGGCATAATTACATTTTCATCAACAGCTTACCAACTAGATTGTTATAGCTATATATAGGTGCTCAGTTTTTCCTGTTGTAAAATACATTTGGTCAAAATCGCATTTTATAAAAAATGAAATGCTACTGAATGCACAGGCTGTTTAAGTGTAGGCTATGTATTGGCTATGACTATGGCAAATGCTAGCATAGCCCTCTCTCTCAGGTCCCACATATCTTAGTCAGACATCAAATAAATAAAATATGAGCTTTTATAGACAACGTGTTTAGTACGTATTCAAACAACAAGATCTGTGTTTACCCTTGCAAAACTTCGTTCAGCTGCTGTCTGCTGTGCGGCCGCTGCCGAGCTTCAGTTCATTCAGTCACGATAGAGGGGGCGGAGTTATCAGCTTTACTGACAGTTTGAGGATCGAACAAGATTTACACAAGCTCTTTTTAAGAACTTCCATTGGCTAAATATTTTTAAAACAGACAGATAGACTTAAAGGGTGACCAATAGCATTGATTTATAAAAAAAAAAAAAAAACACCACCACCAAAAAAGGGCACTTCGGCAAAAAGGGCATGTGCTCTGCACAGGTTGAGCCCTACCTGTGCACGTGCCTGCACACAGCTCTCGCCTTCTCTCACAGGAAGGAAAGCGCGCCGCGATCCCCGAGGCATTACCAACACATCGACGAATAATCAGCCCAAACAGACAGGGATCAGCATTATTTGCATTCCACTTCTTAATATTACTCGTGGTCTAGTTTTAAACGGTGACAAAACTTAATACGAATTCTAATATAAACATTAATATAACGGACTATTGTAAATGAAATAATGAGTTAGGAACTATACTTTAGGAACTATACTTTCACATACCACTTGTCACACGTACAGGTAAGAAAGCTGTTGGCATAGTGTTCCATTTTTACAATAATGCTGTTTAAAGTTGACATAGTATGATACAATTTTCAGTGATAAACCTTACAATAACTGTTAATAACCCTCTGTCTATCCGACTGTCTTTGAGCAGGGATATAAAAATGCGGAAGTCTAATCTGTTGTTTTTACGAAAGCCCTGGAGCTGGTAAATGTCTGCCAGATGAAGCATCAAATAAACTTTTTCTGATAAATAAACTTAAATTTCACGGTCCAGGCAACACAGAGCATGAGTAAACATTATTAATTTTCATCTACATATACTACGGACTTCGTAACAATACAAAGCGGGTTGAAAATCGGCAAAGTTACACTCTAAGATTAATACATGTTTTATAAATATTTTGTTTTCATTGTTCATGGTAACTAATGTAGCTAATGTTAACAAATGCAACCTTATTGGGTTGCCTAATATTTTAGGCAATATTTTGTCCAAAAATATCAATTCTGTCATAACTTACTCAACCCAGTGTCATTCCGACACTGTATCATTTTCTTTCTTCAGTAAAACACAAAAAGAGATTTGTGTTCGAGCTGTTTGTTTCTTTCCATACAACAAAAGTGGATGGTGATTTATATTGCCAAGCTCCAAAAAGAACATAAAAGTAGTTCATCTTAAGATGACCTGAAATATAGTGCCTAAGACAGTTTTATGTGAGGAATGGGCCATTCACCAATGGTTTTCTCCTCTGCTGGAGCTCAAAAATCCCATTTGAGCTTGTGTTCAATTCAAAAAGTATGCCTTTAAAAATGCATTGCACTAGATTTGCCATCACTGACACAAAACGCTATTAGTTCTCATATGTCACTGATCATCAAGTGACGTGTTTAAAAATGTAACAGCATTGAGAGCTTCTGCACAGGCTTCATTTTGGTTCACAGGCTTCAGTTCTCGCTGACTCCATTTTGAAGCATTAAGTTCCTCTATTAGCTCTCCCTCATGGCCCTGGGCAACAGCAGTACAATAATGAGCAGATAATGATGGAATTGTGGGCTTTATGTGGATTTGGTGCATTCAGAGGTCTATAAGATATACTCCCATTATCCCATACCTATTGCAGAGTATCTGAAGTCATTGCCGCCTCATTCTGAAGTAGTAAAAGGTTATGTGGTTGCGTGAGTGTGTCTATACAAAATCTACACTTCGCAGGCAAACAATCCGAGCTCTTTTTTCCTGTAAAACCATGAAGGAAACATTACAAGCTGGAACGGCGTCACTTTGTGGGCCTCTTTAAAAATGTGATTGTGCCTATGAGCTACTATGGCTATTTCTGGACAAGATTTGAGCGAGAGAAAGACAGTGAGGGGTGGACTGACATCAGAACAGAGATGACTGGTCTTGTCAGGATAATTGATATCCAGGTAGTCAGGTGAATGTGGGGGGTTCTGTGGGTGATAAGTGAAGAGATAATGATAGGCTGTTCACTGCCATTAGTGCAAGCCTTATTAAAATGGATGGTCATTTGAATAATGAACCATAAGGAACCTTTTAAGTTCCGTGAGTCAGTCATACTGACACTAGATAGTTTCCCAGAAGATATGAGTGGATATTTGTGAAATGTTCAGAGCTCAAGGCAGTAACCTCAGGTTAGACCACCCATGGTGCATAGAGTTCTGCAATGAAGACATATTTCTGTAGGCTAATCCAGAAGTTATAGTCACGCTGGTTCCCAAACTGGACACAAACCCAACTGGATTATTTCATTGATTTTTGGATTATTGCAGAAAATAAGCTCTGTGACCAACAAAAGTTTATGATTCTTACATGTTTTGTTCATCTGGGTTATCTTCACAAATGAACACAGCTTTTATGAATACAATCAGTATAAGTTAAATGTAGGCTATAAACAAACTACACCACGGTTGCTTGACTTGAACGTCACCAAGCTTCTGACAACTCTCGAGGTCTTTATTTAAAAAAAAATCCCTGAAAGTTCGATTTAGAGTAGTTTGCAAGAGCATGATTATAAACACAATAAGGCTGTAAAAGTGGACTAGAGAGTTGATTAAATTTACCTGTTCATGTCATGATGTTTAATGTGCCCAACAATCTTGTTAGCAACTGCCTAAATTATGTATTCATTGTCATAGAATAAAACGTGAAAATATCTTGAGCTTATGTTAACCACAGGCATTTAACCAAAAAAAAAAAGAAAAAAAAAGAAAAAGCCATTGACTTCAGTCAAAAGTTCCACTGAAAATGCTACAATCCTAAATCATTTCCGGGTTTTGATCTACAAAAATACACCATCCCTGCAGCACTCTATTTACTGACTGTCTGATGCATATTGCACACAAATAAGAACTTTCTCGATATTTCAAGCTTTAATCTTATTGGATGGTTTCACACAACTTCCAGGTGTTAGAAAAGGAAAAGCTTGCTTGGCTGCTTTAATGTATTGAAATATTTGCAATTTTTAGCCCCTTTCACACAGCCCGTTGATCCCGGGAAATTGCCGTAAAATTGCAAGAGTGCCTTACGTGTGAACGCAAACTTGTCCTGGAATTGATGCCGGGATCGATGCCGGGATGGGGACCTAGTAACATTGCCGGGATCAATCCCGGAACGCACCCTGTGTGAACAAAAGCCAGGACCAATGCCGTAAGGGGTGTGTCGTAGTGATGACGCACGTGCCATCGCATGGGCCTTTCTACAACCTATGCTACATCATATGGGGAACAAGCCACTTGGCAAACCCAGTGCCGCTACTGGGGAGTATGGACTCGTCTTCGTGTAGAAATGACGAAGAGGAGTTATCAGCAGAACTGACATCTGACAGGAGTTATCTCATCCTGATGTCACGTGTCTTTACGGGATCTTTACGGGATGTGTGTGAACGCACTCCCAGATTCCGTAAAATCACTGGCAGTGTGAATCAAACGATCCCGGGACACATTATCCATGTATTTCCTGGAATCTCTGTGTGAAAGGGCTTTATGTATCTCTTTCACTTCTTATCCAAGTGAGATGAGACCATTCTTGACAAGAATAAGTGGCCTGCTAAGTGGACCAGACTTTATTCTGATAATCAAAAATATGGCATTGCAAGATTAGTCAAGGGCTAAAATAAGGCTTTTATAGGAAAATGTAAGCTGAAAAAAAATCTGTTTTTCTCTGGCTAAAAATTACATTTGAATTTTGACAGGAAGGAGGCTGTCATTAAATGGTCTGTCATCAGAGAAAGAGCCACATAGGGAACAAATAACAGTAATGCACAATCAACGATTTGTGAACGTCTTAAAATTGTTACAGCTTGAGCAGACCTTACGCATATTTTTATTGCTGTGCAATTTCTGAAATTACAGTGAATATTGTAATTTCCTCAATGAAGTGTCAAGACCATAAAAGCTATGGAGCTCAGTTGTGAGTCCAACTGACATGTCTTGTTTAGTCTTTTTGTGCAGTGTCACAGCCGGTGATTAAAGCTTCAGAATGCATTGCCGTTTTCATCAGCAACTGCAACTGTGTGTGTGTGTGTGTGTGTGTGTGTGTGTGTGTGTGTGTACACTGCGTTTGTCTTTTAAGTCTGATTATGCTTAATGAAGTATATTTCTCCAAATTGAAAGGTAAACAGTTATTTCCTCTGAAATGACAAATGAAATGACTCAGAGGAAAGTGTTCTGTTAGTAATTGTTTAGAAATAGTGGTGGAAGGTTAGATGTTTTAGATTTTCATACATAATATGTAATAAAATACACTTGTGTTGTGCCAAATCTTATGTCCCTGTCAAATTCTACCCTGCTTCGAGCCCAGAGCAATTCCATTGACTGATGGTGTTTTTTTGAATGCCTGATCTGAAATTCTACGATATTGTTGATGTGAAAAGGGGTCTATAATACATGGAGAAAGCTTTCCATTAGCCTTTTCATAAAAAAATATACTGCTTTTGGTGCTTTTGAAGGCATGTCTCAACAGGTACTGTAAAAGTAGGCTATTTTCAATTAAAGGGGTCATATAATGCCATTTTTGTACAAGTTAATATGAATCTTTAGGGTCTAAATGAAAACTTTGTAATATACGTTTATTAAAAATTCTCATTAGTAGTGTAAGAAAACACTAATTTTACCTAGTCAAAAACAGCTCTATTTTCAGCACGCCGTTTCAGTGCATATGTCTTTAAATGATAATGAGCTTCGCTCACTCCGCCCCTCTGTTCTTTGAGGTGTTTTGAAACAACGCACGTGGAGTGTTGCCTTGACAACAGTTGAGGGTATATTTTGGAACAATAATGGCAGTGGGAGTCTCTGAGGACACATCTGTGCAACCGTATCAATTTGAACCGGAGTCGGACCCGGAACAAGATGACGGCCGCAAAGAAGTTCGACAATTAAGGCTCGAACAGGACGTTTCTGAATGGTTGGTTAACGTAATGTCACTTTGATCTATTTTTGTATGCACTGGCAGGGTAGAGTAGTGAGATACGAACGCTATGTGTTTACTGATGTATACGTTAGTTCGTTGACAGATTGATGTTACAGCTAATGGTCATGAACAACTTTTTTTCGTGATTTGCAAAGATTAATATAAAGGTTAATAAAACTTGACAGTTCGCTCAGGGCGGGGATGTGTTGAAACGCTGCTGTCAATTAACAATTGTGGGAGGGGCGTCCGATTTAGTGACGTCACAAAATCGGACGGCTCAATTTGAGGCAGGGGAAAACATATAACGAGATTAAAAAAAAAACTGGATGGATTTTCATCATTATATGATGGTTGCGTACAGGCACTGCCAACACACATTTCAGTACAATCAACTTGAAAAAGTGCATGTACCATTATATGACCCCTTTAAGGTCTAACATATTAGATGTGACTTGAGTAATTGAGTAGGCTAACACTCTATCAAGAGATAACTTGAGCATCACAACTACATATATGTACTAATATTGTAACCCCTACATTATCCCCTAGCCTAAACCTAACCAATATTTTTAACAAAAGCAAACGAGACATAAAAAATGCATTTGCAGCATCTGGTAGGTTCAAACAGCCTGGGTAACTCTCCAAACCTTTGCATAACTTTCTGTGCTAGCATATAACACAAGTTATTCACAGACCTTAATAGAAAGTGTGCTGTCAATGTCAGATATGTTAATACCATATTTCATCCATAAATCATATAAATATTTAATTGTGAAAGGGTATACATTTATTATTTAAGGCATCAAAGTTTAGTGGCACAATTTGTCTTTAAAAATAAGACAAATTGCATTGAACATTTGGGCACAGCAACTATAATAAATGACAACCTAGTTATTTATAATTGCACTGAGAGGTTTGGTTTAGTGAGAATTCTCATTTAAATATTTCATTTAGTAGACTTCAAATGCAAATCATAAAACTAAATGGTTATGTTTATGACTACCTGACATTAGTGTTCCTCTACATCAGAACAACTTCATATTCCCCAGTGTTATAACTAATGTCTGTTGACACCCATGACGGCGTGAGGCATTTTTCATAAAAATCCTGTTTCCTGCAATTCCATCTCTCGCAGCCAAGTTATTTCACTGAAGATCAGTTCTCTCTTTGGAGCCTTTCATATGAGAAAAAAAAAAAAGCATTTTCAGCCCACCCTAATTCTTAGCAGCAGAGAAGGCAATTTAATCTGGCCGTTTTTATCGCGTTTGACTGACAGCACGTAGGATGAGTCCCCCGATGGCCTACTGATTGAGTCTGTCTTCCCAGACCCACACAGCAGCCCAATTAAAACACAAAAGATTCTTTGTTTCTGCAATTATCAGATACATTGAAATCTTTCTGCAGATAAGACTCATTGAAATGCCATTGATATGCGTTTTGATGGACTCAGCTGCAATTATCACCTCTTTTGTCCGGCCGTGATTGCTGTTTATCTGGTAACAACTTCAACGTGATTCCCTCTGATTTGTGCGTAGGTGTAAATGTTCATGTCCCTGGTGCAAGTAAACACGCTGAGAAGAATAAACTTTTTGCAATATTCAAACATCCCAGCATATTTGAACGTTTGATGTAGAACATGCTGATTTAAGCTGGCAATCAATGGGATGACATTAGGTGAGCGTCTGTGTGAACTAAATAGGACTTTCAGAGCTCGATACGCTGATCGATAAGATCCTCTTTGAGGACAGGCAGAGACAGTACAATTAGAGAAAATGATTTTCATAGCTTCTTAGCACTGTCCATAGATGCTACAGCAAAAGCAGGCCAGTTGGTTTAACATCAATGACAAGTAAAATCACTTTAATGTGCAGGTCAGGCTTAAACTCTGCAATTATTTTCAAGGTCATTTTATTGCTTTGAAAAAAAGAGGATAATTTCTACAAAACTGCCATATTTGACTGTTTATCTTTTGAATATAGTTTTTTTTTCATTCACCAAATTCTTCAGATATTTTTGAAAAGTATAAAACAATTCCTTTCTGAAAGCCTGTGTAATGAGATGAACAATGAGAACAAAGCGATAAAATTAACTAAGAAACACGGCTTAGACACATTTGTACAGAAACTGCAGAAAATGTTCCACTTTTCTACATAAGTGGAAAATATGTTGAAAATCTTTGATCCATCCCAAAGTAATAAGTTCTGATTCATTTACAGATAACCAGCCCCGTACTCTTTTTCGCAGTACGGGACCGATCCAAATTCGATACTATTGCGTTACCCATTGCTGTTACTGGACTAGATTTAGTGCATTATATTCCAAGTCTTCTGAAGCCATTAAATTGCTTTATTTGAGGAACAGACAGTAATATATTACGTTGTTAAATTTAAGTTCATGGAAACTCTTCCCTCCGCTGCGGCTGCCAGTCATGCTTCATCTTCAAACAGCTTGTCTGTTCAGTTACGACAGTCAGCACTCTTCAAAATGTTCCAATGTTTCCATTATTGTGCATAATCTGAACATAAATGTAGGCTTTTGTTTAAAACAACTGTGTTTAGTTGGAGTTTATTGGTGATTCTGAATGGTGTGGTACTCAGAGGAGAGGACTGAATTAGCGACTGAATAAAACGTCTCGGTTACATATGGTAACCCTCGTTCCCTGAGGGAGGGAACGGAGACGTAGGTCAGACTGACCAATAGGAATCTCGCTAGAGAGGCCAATCTACTTCGAGTGAAACTAAAACAAGCCAATGCACATTGGCATGCAATCATTTGCATCAGCTGCGCGTCCTCGTCAGCGCGGGTATTTAACAGCAGCTGTTATGATTGCACGCTAGTTTTTTGCTGAGGAGCCAAACCTGAAAAAGCTGGCCGCCCCAGCGGGCGGCAGCAGATGTGGCGACGGGACCTACGTCTCCGTTCCCTCCCTCAGGGAACGAGGGTTACCATATGTAACCGAGACGTTCCCTATCGGTCAGTCACTACAACGTAGGTCAGACTGACCAATAGGAATCCCTACCAAAGCGCCACAGCTGCTGCACCCCATCCAGCGCCCCATGCAAGCCTCTACACCTTCTTGCCTAGAAGGACGATAGGAGGAGGCTACACACAGAGTGTATCTGTCACTGTTGTTCCGTAATAACCCATACAGTGAGATTATTGGATAACACTGGGAAAGCGTGCCCCTCAGTTAGGAAGGAGGACGCTGCGGAAGCCACTTACTTCAAGGAGTTATGTGGGGAATACATATGGACTAGCCCGAAGGCTGTACTACATATGAGATAGTGGGTGACTTAGCCCAAGGGAAAGACACGGGCTTCCGTTAGGAGCAGCCGTGGAAAATATACACATATGGGATCCCCGTAGGGTCACACATATGGAACCCAGCCCAGATCCGGTTCTCAAGGATTCAGCGGATAAAGGCCTGGCACCTGGACGCTCCGCCATGTCCGGGCCGAGGGGTTTTTGGAGGACTCAACAGGTTTTTCACTCTGGAGCAATAAGGGTGCACAGTAGGGTGCAGCAAGCCGACAGAGCCGGGCCTCTCGGTGCTTCTACCCGTTTAGGGTGAGAACACGGGAGGAGACCGGCTCTACACGTAGGCTATAATATCTAGCGAACGTGTTAGGTGTCGCCCAGCCCGCAGCTCTACAGATATCTGTTAGCGAGGAGCCACGTGCCAGCGCCCAGGAGGATGCAACGCCTCTCGTGGAGTGTGCATGCAACCTGAGCGGGCAGGGCACGCCTTGAGCTTGGTAAGCCAAGGCGATGGCATCCACTATCCAGTGGGCCATCCTCTGCTTGGAGACAGCCTTTCCCCTCTGCTGGCCTCCATAACAGACAAAGAGCTGGTCTGAGGTCCTGATGCTTTGAGTTCTGTCCACGTACATACGCAGAGCGCGAACGGGACAGAGCAAAGCCAGGGCTGGGTCTGCCTCCTCCAGAGGCAGCGCTTGCAGGTTCACTACCTGGTTTTTGAAGGGAGTGGTAGGAACCTTGGGCACATAGCCAGGCCGGGGTCTTAATACCACATGGTTGTCACCCGGCCCGAACTCTAGGCACGATTCGTCGACCGAAAATGCGTGCAGGTCTCCTACCCTCTTGACAGAGGCCAGTGCAACCAGTAGCAAAGTCTTCATGGAAAGAAGCTTTAAGTCTACTGACTGCAGAGGCTCAAAGGGAACATCCTGAAGTGCTCGAAGCACCAGGGAAAGATCCCAAGAGGGTATGGAGGGGGGTCGAGGAGGATTTAATCGTCTCGCCCCCCTAAGAAACCTGACGACCAGGTCGTGCTTCCCCACTGTTTTGCCATCTATGTGGTCATGATAAGCTGAAATAGCGGCAGCATGTACTTTGAGGGTGGAGGGAGACAGCCTTCGCTCCAACCCTTGCTGCAAGAAGGAAAGCACAGACCCTATCGAACATCTCCGGGGGTCTTCTCGGCGAGAAGAACACCACTCGACGAACAGGTTCCACTTCAGGGCGTAAACACGTCTCGTGGACGGCGCCCGTGCTGAAGTGATGGTGTTAAGTACCTCAGGGGGTAAGTCACCTAGAACCTCCGCGTCCCGTCCAGGGACCAGACATGGAGTTTCCAGAGGTCTGGACGCGGGTGCCATAGGGTGCCCCGTCTCTGAGTCAGAAGATCCTTCCTCAGAGGAATGGGCCAGGGAGGGACTGTCCCAAGGAGCATGAGTTCTGGGAACCAAGTCCGGGTGGGCCAATAGGGAGCCACCAGAAGGACCTGCTCCTCGTCCTCCCTGACTTTGCACAGTGTCTGTGCAAGTAGGCTCACTGGGGGAAACGCATATTTGCGGAGGCCCCGGGGCCAGCTGTGTGCCAGTGCGTCCGTGCCGAGTGTTCCCTCGGTCAGGGAGTAAAACAGCTGGCAGTGGGAGGTCTCTGAAGAGGCAAACAGGTCTACCTGAGCCTCTCCGAACTCTCTCCAGATCAGCTGAACCACCTGGGGGTGGAGTCGCCATTCTCCCGGAAGCACAGCTCGTGATAGCTCGTCGGCCACACGGTTGAGCACGCCAGGGACATACATGGCTCGAAGCGACCTCAGACGCTTCTGACTCCAGAGGAGGAGATGGCGGGCGAGTTGCGACATGCGACGGGAGCGTAGACCACCTTGTCGGTTGATGTACGCCACGGTCGCAGTGTTGTCCGTACGGACCAGCACGTCCCTGCCCCGTAGCGGCCTTTTCAGGCGGCTCAGAGCGAGATGTACTGCTAGCAACTCAAGGCAATTGATGTGCCAATGCAGTTGGGGAGCCGTCCACACCCCTGACACTGCATGCCCGTTGTACGTGGCACCCCAGCCGGTGGCAGAGGCATCTGTGAAAACCACAGCATGCCTGGAGACCTGTTCCAAGGGGACTCCTGCCCGAAGGAACGAGAGGTCTGACCACGGCTGAAGGTCTGGCGGCAGGCCGGTGTGATTGCCACCCGGTGAGTGCCATGATGCCACGCCCATCTCGGGACTCGGCCGTGAAGCCAGTGCTGAAGCGGTCTCATATGAAGCAAGCCGAGCGGAGTTACCGCTGCTGCCGCTGCCATATGCCCCAGGAGCCTCTGAAAAAATTTCAGTGGGACCGCTGTCCTGCCTTTGAACGTGTTCAAGCAGTTCAGCACCGACTGAGCGCGCTGCTCTGTGAGGCGCGCTGTCTGTGCGACCGAATCCAACTCCATACCGAGAAAAGAGATCCTCTGCACAGGGGCGAGTTTGCTCTTTTCCCAGTTGACCTGAAGGCCCAACTGGCTGAGGTGCGTGAGCACGAGGTCCCTGTGTTCGCATAACTGATCTCGAGAGTGTGCTAGTATAAGCCAGTCGTCGAGATAGTTGAGGAGGCGAACGCCCTGTTCTCTCATGGGAACAAGGGCCCCCTCCGTGACTTTCGTGAAGACACGGGGAGACAGGGACAGCCCGAAGGGCAGGACCTTGTACTGATATGCTCGACCCTCGAACGCAAAGCGCAGAAACGGCCTGTGTCGAGGAAGAATCGAGACATGAAAGTACGCGTCCTTCAGGTCGATCGCTGCAAACCAATCTTGGGGACGGATGCATCCGAAAATGCGTCTCTGCGTGAGCATTTTGAACGGTAGCTTGTGGAGGCTCCGATTCAAAACTCGCAGATCCAAGATCGGTCGTAACCCACCACCTTTCTTGGGTACAATGAAGTAGGGACTGTAGTGCCCTGACCTCATATCGGCTGGAGGGACCGGCTCTATCGCGTCCTTCGCCAGTAGGACTGCGATCTCCGCACGCAAGACATGGGCATCGGCTGCTCTCACTGTAGTGGAGTGGATGGCCCGAAACTTGGGGGGACGCCGGGCGAACTGAATCGCATAGCCGAGCCTGATGGTCCGAATGAGCCAGCGAGACGGACTGGGGAGCGCTAACCAGGCTCTCAGAGACCGTGCAAGCGGGACCAAAGGGACTGTAGGCGTACCCGGAGTGGGGCAGCGAGGTGGAACACAGGGACGTGGCTCGGGAGGCTCTCTCTGGGAGGCGGCCCGTAGCAGGGTCTGTGTGTGCTGTGCAGCACTTACCTGGTTCCACGGGGCAGGAGGTGCAGGAGGCGGCTCGGTGGCGTTCTCGAACTGCACACTGCTGCTCACTGGCGACAGAGGAGGCGGATGAGAGTGGTGAGGATTCTGTCCCCCCACTGCTCTCCGGGTCCTCTTCGGACCCAGAGATGGTAGAAACTGCTCTTTTATTGAAAATTTGGGTACCGCTGGTTTTAAGGCCAGCGGCGGAACAAAACGAAACACAGGATTTTCCACCCGGCCCTCTTCCGGGGGAAAGTCTCCTGGAGAGCAGTCCCTTCCATCTCCGGGTCGCCCGTCCTGGGGCCGCTTACCTCTGGCTTTGCCACCCTTCTTGGCGGGGGCCTGGACGGGCGGGGCGGCCTGCCTGCGACTGGCTCCACGGCGCCGTTTAGGTGGAGGCTGCTGCTGCAGCGCGGGAGCAGGGGCAGACGCAGGAGGACGCCCCCGGCGACGAGCAGACTGAGGAGCCGCAGGCGGTGGGTTGGAGGCAGCAGCTGACCGCCGCGGCAGGATATGCTTGATGGCCTCAGTCTGCTTTTGTACAGCCGAGAACTGCTGGGCGAAGTTCTCGACCGCGTCGCCGAAGAGGCCGGTCTGGGACACGGGGGAGTTGAGGAACCGGAGCTTCTCAGCCTCACTCATGTCTGCCAGACACAGCCAGAGATGGCGCTCCTGGACCACCAAGGTGGACATCGCATGACCCACTGACCGCGCGGTGACCTTCGTCGCACGAAGCGCGAGGTCCGTTGCGGCACGAAGTTCCTGGAGAACTTGTGGATCATGACCACCCTCGTGCAGGTCCTTCAGTGCCTTGGCCTGATGGACCTGCAGCAACGCCATGGCGTGCATGGCAGAGGCAGCTTCCCCACAGGCCTTGTAAGCCTCGTCGAATAGGTCCGACGAGTACCTACAGGCCCGGGAAGGAAGACACGGTTCTCCGCGCCGAGTGGAGTTAGGGCACAGCTGCATTGCAGCGGCCCGCTCCACTGGCGGGATGCGCGTGTATCCCTTAGCTGCCCCGCCATCAAGGGTGGTGAGGGAGGAGGAGCCACCGGAACGGTTTCTGGCAGTAAAAGGTGCCGTCCACATTCCCGTAAGCTCCTCATGCACTTCCGGGAAGAAAGGCACTGGGGTGGGTTGCTGAGAACCAGCGCGCGCCACCCCGAGATACCAATCATCCAACCTCGAGGGTTCGGGACACGGTGGAGGATTCCACACGAGCCCGACCCCGTTGGCGGCCCGGGAGAGCATGGCCATCATCTCCGGGTCCGTCTCAGGCACCGCTGGCACCCCCGAAGGAGGCAGCGGTGCCGAGTCGTCGTCCGCAGAGAAGTCTGACCCACCCTCCGATGCAGCGATCGACATCTGGTCACTGGGAGCCCCAAAGGAGACAACCGGTACACACCTCGAGGATGGTCCAGCTTTCTCCAATGGAAGCTCAACTGGCTGCGGAGCATGAGAGGGGTGAGGGCTCCTAGGGGGTTGGTTCCCCGAAGGAGACGCGCTCACCGTGATCCTCAGGTCACCCGCGCCCCCGCCCGAAGCAACCCTCTGAGGAGGATTGGAACGAGGCAGAGGCACGGGGACTCCGCCCCTTTGCAGGAACAGGAGTCTCGACCGTAGCTCCGCGATGGTCATCTTCCCACAATGGGTACATGACTCATCCACAAACGCTGCCTCAGCGTGTTCAATGCCCAGACACACGAGGCAGCGTTTGTGACCATCCTGTGAGCCCAGGTAACGACCGCATCCAGAAACACACAAATAGAAAGTCATCTTTTTCTTTTTAAAAGACGCTCTCTATTTGTGTAAGCTCTTTTAGGGACTGCTCTCACTGGTGCTGAAACACGCAGGGGAACAGTCACTGCGAACACAGACAGGAATGTGCACCTGTCTGTGCGCGATCTCTCTCTCTCTCTCTCGCTGTCTTACCAGCTGTGAAAACAGCTTTTGAGCGCTCGTACGGCGCACCTTACCAGCTGTTACAACAGCTTTTTGGTTTGCTCAACACCACAGACAGGAGAGAGAAAAAGACGACTGTTCGCGCTGCCGTGCTGTAACGCCCGCACCGGGAAGGAGAGGTCCAAAGAAGAGGCTCGCTTAGTAACACTCTGTAGGTTTAACATGAAGCGTTTGGCTCCGAAGCAAAAAGCTAGCGTGCAATCATAACAGCTGCTGTTAAATACCCGCGCTGACGAGGACGCGCAGCTGATGCAAATGATTGCATGCCAATGTGCATTGGCTTGTTTTAGTTTCACTCGAAGTAGATTGGCCTCTCTAGCGAGATTCCTATTGGTCAGTCTGACCTACGTTGTAGTGACTGACCGATAGGGAACTCATCATTCACACAGTAACTGGAATTTAAAACTGATGAAAAAGGTTCCGTTAATTGTTAGATAAATGCAATCATTTCAGTGTTGCCCACACACAATATCTACTCTTTGTTCTGTTAGGAACTTTTCATTGCGTAGCGCTGCTCACCCGTGACTTCATGTTGCTTTAAGCACATCATCATGCGCTTAAGCGCTTTTGTGCCACTTTGTATTGGAGCCTTTCATACTATGAAAGCTTTGCGCAAAATATAATTCATATTTAGCCTATTTATTTGTTCTATTATCTATCATGTCTGTTGGCGTATTAAATTAAATCTCCACCATATATTTCAAAAGAAATATTTTTTATAGAGCATATAATTGTATAATAGTAATTTATAATTGCTGTTTTTACCAAGATTTTACCAGATGTAGCAGTAAGAGGTCTACACATGCATTGACTTCAGTTGTGGCCAAAAGTGAAGTCCAGAGGGAATATTTGCTCAATGTTTGCTTTTAATGACACTTTAGAGTCTATTAAACAATCAAAATATGAGGAGTATGTTATATTGGGAAGAAGAATGCACTGAACTTGTTAAGGTACTAAAATGACAAAATTAGTTGGCAAGAAGGGCAAACCAGCATATAATTAAATATGGGTTTTATTGTATTGTGCAAAAAAAATGGCATAGAAAAACAAAAAGCTCAGAGGAAATTAAGCACATGCTGACTACAATGTAATCAGTTTTTAATATTTTGTTGGTTCTCTCTTGCTTTTGATTACAGCAGCCATTCACCTGGGCACTGACTTACTAAACTTTGCGCAACTTCTTTCCAATCCTCCTTAATTTCTTCAAAAGTTGAGCTTCATTGTAAGACCTGCATGACTTATCACAATTCAAGTTTATAATTTCCTAAAGGCTTTCAGTGGCTTTAAGGTCAGGGGATTAAGGAGGCCACTTGAAGACTTAAAAATACTGAACATGAATACTTTCATTGCGCTCAACTTTGTTGCATTCGCTGTGCGAATTGTATTGGAGGTCTCATGCAGGTATTTAGAAGCTGTTTTGAGGTGCTCCCACATTCAGGTGATTTTCATCCTCCTGTCAAAATGCTCACTAGTCTTCATTGACCAGCCACATCACTTTACATTCTGTGTGGTAGTGGTTTCACAATGCTTTGAAATAATTATGTGGACATTGTGACCATTCAATATCCAAAATGATTGACCAGATTTAGCCATTTCAACAATATCCTGCAGAGGACAGCTGCAGAGGAAACCCACAAAATAACATCTAATAATATAGCTAATACTTGCCACATAGTGATTTATTGATGTATAGATGGGGAATAATGTGTGCAAGCTATGACCACTTGGCCAAAAATGAAGTCTACACAATTTTGTATGTTCCACTGCATCATGACAAATGATACGATTGAAACGTGGAACACATACATTAGTTTTATACTCCAGGCACAACTTCACAACATGCATACAAAATATTTAATAAAAAAGTTTGAAAAAAGTGCAAAGAAGCCAATGTTCCTAGTTCGGACATTACTTTTGGCCATTACTGTGTAGGCAGGGTGTGTGTGTGTGTGTGTGCGTGCGCGCATTTTTTGTCTTTATTTATTTACTTAAATATAAGTAATGTGTAGTTACTAAGGTATAGATATGATAAATTTATCAAGAAAAAATAGGGTTACACTTTATTTTAAGGTGTCATTGTTACAGTATAATTATATATTTAAGTACTGAGTAATAATAAGCAACTTCATGTACTTACTAGACTTAGACTTAGACTTCTCTTTATTAATCCTTTTGGGATGACTCCCGCAAGGAAATTGAAAATTCCAGCAACAGTTTTAGCAAGGAGGAAAGAGAATAGTAGAAATAAAAAAGACAGTACAAAAAAAGCAAAATAACAGTAGTAATAACGATAATAACAATAATTAAAGCTGCTAGCAGCATTTAGCGGTGTTCAAGCAGTTAAGGCCTTTAAGGCCGTTAAGCACAAAAGCATCAAAAGACATTAAGTTTTATGTAGCAAGCATTTAACCATTGACATCATAGATGGAATAGACCATGTTTTAGCATGATTTACCATGATATACCAAATTTAGTGTGATTTTTCATGATCTACCATGTTCCAGTATGATTTATCATGAATCTAGCATGATTTACCACAGTTTACCATCATTTACCATGTTATAGGATGATTTACCATGATATACCACATTCTAGAATGATTTACCAGGATTGTAGCATGATTTACCATGATTCATCACATTGCTAGCATGATTTGCCATGATCCACCATGTAATAGTATTTTTTACTATGATTTACCATGTTTCTATCGTGATTTACCATGATTTACCACATTGCTGCATTGATGTGAAGGGCCAATAAAAATGAAGTGATAAACTCTGACAAAAAATGATTGTGTTATAATAGTTAACATGGAAAAACTGGTTTGCTTTAGTGCTGTGATTTACTGGTGAAAATCAAGTGTGTCAAAATGAAAGTGAGCCAATAAGTGGTCTTCTACTGCCCTCTGCTGGCCACTGTACTTATTAATAAAGTGTTTTCACAAGTGCTTTTGCATTCATATGTAGACATATGCTTACACACACACACACACACACACACACATGGGATATGTTATTGTGAAAATCTCTTTTAATGGTGTATAAGCATGCATTTCACATATTTCTTTGTGATGTAATAATATAAAACTATATTAAAACTAATAAAAAAATTGCTTTAAGCGTTTGTTTGTTAGCCAATGCTGAAAGCTGATAAAAAAGATTAAAAATGTCGGTAACACTTTACAATAAGGTTCATTTATTAAACATTAGTTAATGTATTAATTAACATGAACTAACCATGAGCAATACATTTGTTCCTGTTTTTGTTCATCTTTGTTAACACTAGAATGGCCACGACGGTCATTTTGACCGTTTTGAATTTTATATCTGCAATAACTTTGTTGAAAAAAAAAAAAATCTCCTGCTGGTACCTGACTTTTCCTAAAAGTGTCTGTATTTTCATTTAAAATGTTTTTAATATAAATTACACATAAGGCAAACAAACAAATGAACATATTTACCTATTTCGGCCATAGACGGTCATATTGACCGCACTGAATTTCGCGGTATTCTTTTGTTACATTTCTCGCGGTTGACCTTTGTCTATTAGGAAATAATCAGAAGATTCAATTGCAAAATGACAGATATGTTTATTGAGAGCTGGTCAGATGCTGGGAGAGTTAAGGTGTGCAAATGTCCGGTATGAAGCCCTTGGCAGCACAGGGACGCTGGAGTGAGTGCTGAACCAGGAGTGTTGAACACGGGATGACACACGGAAAACGTATACAGGCAGGGAACAAACACGCAGGAAAAATCCACAACGATCTGACAAAGGGCCTTTCTCAATCTGTGTTCTTGTCTGTACTTGTGTCCTTGTGTTCTTGTGAAACGTCATCTTTTGTGGCCCAAGTACTGTCCCAATACACAAGTTTGCATTTTGGCAAGAACAGTTAAAAATCCCGGATGTGTTCTTGACACGCCCATTTTACCAAGGATGCATCGGTTGGTAACTTGTGTTGACTTGACGGCAGAAATATCCCAGCATTCAATTCGGCATTCGAGGAAGGAGAGGCAGGTCAATACAGTATTTCGTTTTTCTACAATTACGTACACTATTTCATCACTAAATTCACTTCTGAGAACATTTGATGCGAGAAATCAACTGTGTAGATTTCAAATATTGGCATTTTTACGAAAATGTATGGCTAATCGAAAATGTGCTCAAACGTTTTCGGAAGTGAGAATCTCCATAAGCGCCTGCGGGTGTAACGTCAGCTATCGAGCCAACCGGCCAGTTTGCTCACAGACTCGTTTTTCCCCACAGCCAAGAGACCATTGCAGCCTGGCTGTTATCGTCAATAATTCTCGTTATGTTTGGGTACTGCAGACGGTGTCTGTGCGGGGGTATTATTGCGCAATACCAGCAAGAACACATCGTCTCAAACTGTCAGCAGCGTTCTGTGTGCTCGTTAGCTTGTGAGTTCATTCTTCCAAGAACAACTAGCAAGAGCGTTCTCCCCAAGAACACAAGTCCGTTCTTTGCATTCTTGGTTTTGAGAAACACCCAAAGACTAGGCGAGAACAGTAACACTGAAAAGGGTCGAATCGCTGATCAGTTGCAGCTGGCGCGTTGATCAGAGCGCACGTGCTGATCAGCTGCATTGATCAGCGACCACGCACACACACACACAACAAGACGAGAAAGGAGACAGCGAATTCATAAACCATGACATTGTCTCTCTCACTGTCAAAAGAATATCTAAATAAGATACTTTTAGTTGTTATTATCTTGTTCTGAGTTATGTTGAAGGGATATGGAAATATAGCTCTGTTGTGAATAGGCCCTATGCGATAATTACGGGCTACTGATATTATTATTTATAAATGTATAATTAAACTTTTTAAAATGTACAGTTTGGTGTTGTTTTGTTTTTAAAAGATATCCTAATACAACAAATGCATTAATCTCTCAATTGGGTATTTATCATTAAAGATATAGAGTTTGCAATCTAACGGTCAAAATGACCGCTTGTGGCAGTTCTAGTAGTTATGGAATTCTGGCACTTCTAGTGTTAACGTTAGTTAATACAAATCCAGCTGTTCATTGTTAGTTCAGGCAAAGAACGTATATTGACAAGAAGTGAAAGCCAATAGAACGTTCCATTGCAACACCAGCGCCCAGCAGCAGCCCTACGCGTCCGCCATTTTGGGGTGAAAGCGACTCGGCAGTCATATATTATACATATATTTAGTCCAGTGCAGAGGTCATTTTTAGGTTGAAATAATTAGGTGATTATTTTAATTCACAACAGTTAACGTTATATCCATTAAAAAGAAGTTGCTACTAGGCTTTTCCCCCACATAACTTGAGACAGGGAAGTTCAAGGATTTAATTAATTATATTAATCTCTACATTAAGTTTGACAGGTAAGAAGAATAAAGTGATGTAAGTTCATAAAGTTATAACGTTAGACCGTTTCCCAGGAGGTACACATAACCTTACATACAAAAATAAGTTCAATGAAATAAATGAATTCAGCAAATAAATGTAATTGTACTAAAATGTAAATGTTGGACAATAAATATATAACAGCAATAGAATAGCTTTACAGTAAACTGTTTTTTTGCAGTACTATTTTATATTAATGACCGTTAAAGCAAGCCTATGTAAACAAAAAAACACAGATAACGGACACACCAATGCATCATGTTAAGATCATCATGTTTGTAGCACGATCCAGGGGATTAAAACGTACAAAATATATTTCAGGCCTAGTGGAGTTGGTAACTAATAATAGTAGTAAATGTGTAAAGTTGCATAAAAATGCAAGAAAAACTACCTAAAAAACTGTTATCTGTGCTGTTGCCCAGTAACTCCAGTTGGAATTTTCACCCCAAAATGGCGGCCGCGCCACCTAGTGGCTGTTACCAGAAAAGCATCGGAGTTTCGCCTCTTGTTCTTCTATACTCTTTGGTTCAGGTTAGTTCACAGTGCATTAACTAATGTTAACAAGATTTTAATAAAGTATTTGTAAATGTTGAAATTAACATTAACAAAGATTAACAAATGCTGAAGGAGTATTGTTCATTCTTAGTTAATGTTAACTACATTAGTTAACATTAACTAAGAATGAACAATACTCCTTCAGCATTTGTATAATGCTGCTGCTCCATCTATTGGATAACAGTGGTATTACAGACTATATACAGTTGAAATAAATGAATGGAAATTTGGTTTTCACTTATATCTCGGGAACGAGATAATGAAAAAATTATCTAAAGATTGGGGGCGTTCCCGAGCCCCGCGACGATAGATTTGGATCAAGAACCCCGAGAGAACCTTACCATCAAAATTTGAGCGTGCAGCGACTTTCTGTTTTCGAGTTATGAGTGAATTTGTCCTTGGGGGGCGTGGCCCAACGTTATACTTTCGTTTTCAGCCTTCCTGTGACACAATTGTAAATAGTAATAAATAAAATAAATAAATGCAGTCCATAATACTCCAATAGATGAATTTGGACAAAATGTGATTGTAAATGTTGAAATAATGATTTTAGAAATTCTAAATATGAATTATAAAACAATATTAGGGAGTAGTATGATGAAATGACTGCAAGGGGCAGTAAAATACCACTTTGGTATTTTTTTAATAAAAAAATAGCTTTAAGCATTTGTTTGTTAGCCAATGCTGAAAGCTGATTAAAAAAAAGATTAAAAATGTCGGTAACACTTTACAATAAGGTTAATTTATTAAACATTAATGTATTAATTAACATTAACTAACCATGAGCAATACATTTGTTACTGTTTTTGTTCATCTTTGTTAACGTTAGTTAATACAAATCCAGCTGTTCATTGTTAGTTCATGTTAGTTCACAGTGCATTAACTAATGTTAACAAGATTTAAATAAAGTATTTGTAAATGTTGAAATTAACATTAACAAAGATTAACAAATGCTGAAGGAGTATTGTTCATTCTTAGTTAATGTTAACTACATTAGTTAGCATTAACTAAGAATGAACAATACTCCTTCAGCATTTGTATAATACTGCTGCTCCATCTATTGGACAACAGTGGTATTACAGACTATAAACAGTTGTATAAATAAAAACTTTCGTTTTCAGCCTTCCTGTGACACAATTGTAAAGAGTAATAAATAAAATAAATAAATGCAGTCCATAATACTCCAATAGATGCATTTTTACAAAATGTGATAGTAAATGTTAAAATAATGATTTTAGAAAGTCTAAATATGAACTATAACAATATTAGGGAGTAGTATGATGAAAATGACAGCAGGGGGCAGTAAAATATCAATTATTGGCTGTTAGCCATGCTTGACCTTTTTTTAAGAAGCTATGAGCATTCATTGAAAAGATATTGGCTTTCGGTCAAGGCTACATATTGAAGTGACCCTATTATAGTCATCCAAATGTTATACATTACAAGTTATACATTTTCTGATAATTATTGTTCTAGAGAGTACAGAGCAATAGATGAATTTGGACAAAATGTGATTGTAAATGTTAAAATAATGATTTAATAAAGTCTAAATTTCAATTATATATAACAATTTTAGGGAGTAGTATGATGAAATGACAGCAGGGGGCAGTAAAATACCACTTATTGGCTGTTATAGCCATCCAAAATGTTATAGCCATCCAATTTACACTATTACAGCCATTCAAATGAAGAAATTACACCTTTTCTGATAATTATTGATCTAGAGAGTCCAGATAATTGTACTGCACTGGTTTTAAACATTAAGATATGAAATTTTTACGATCATAGATGGAAAAGACCATTTACAGCCAATACAGGCAATTTACCATAGGAAATATATGGTTTTAAAGCTTTTTAACAGTTATAGCGCCACCTATGGTCCGATCTCCATGAAACTTCGCATGCTTCCTCACCATGGTATGACACATATGCTCATCAATTTTTGTCAAGTTCTGAGTTTTCTTTTATGATTTATAGGCTTTTGAGTGTATTTTGACACGCCCCTTTTCTAAATGACCCTGTTACAGTGAACCAAAGGGCAAAGTTCAACTTTTTTTTGATAATTATTGATCTAGAGAGTCCAGAGAATTGTCCTAGACTGGTCTGGTTTTGATCGGGCGAAAAACCAGGGACTAGTTCGCAAAAGTAGGTTTTTAACATATTCGTGAATATTTAATGAACGATTTGATTGACAGCAATGGTTCTAGAGGCAAAGTTGTTCAGCCTGAGGAGATCTATCAAATGATATGCATATTTTGGGGATGTGTGCAACACCACCTGATTACAGAGCCGTAAAACTTGTTAGCGCCAACTAGTGGCCAATTTCTTTCAAAACTCTTACAGACCTCTTGGGCCATGAGTCGAACATGCCCATCGAGTTTCGTTCCGATTGGCCTCCGTTAACCTCGTCTAATAGGTGCTCAAATTCATTGGCCGATGGCGGCCATGTTTTTTGAGTTACGCCAATTTCCTCATACACATACATGGCACCTTGGACCAAGACACTGCATACCAATTTTTAAGTCAATCTGACTAACGGTCAGGTGGTCATAGCCCCATTTAGGTTTTTTGTGTGCTATAGCGCCACCTAGTGTTAGGTCGACGCGATTTTTTTACTGTGACCTCAGATTGAACTCATACACATGTGTTCCAAGTTTGGTGAAGATATCTCATTTACTTCTCGAGTTATAGCCATTTTAGTAAAATAGGCTCCTCCCACAACGATCATTTTACTCCCCCTAGCAACCGTGAATCGAAAATTCAACTTTTTTTCAATGATTATTGATATTCAGACTCCAGAGAACATGTATGCATTTGTCTGGTTTTGATCGGGCGAAAAACCAGGGACTAGTTCGCAAAAGTAGGTTTTTGACAAAATTCAAAATGGCGGAAAAATTTGCATACCGGAAATGAAATCGGAGATATACGTTTTGTTCTTCAGGCCTCCAGCTTTCCAATGATATAAGACACTTGAGTCTACGACATACGGTTTAGGAGTTATGAGCAGTTTCGCGCAATTGATTGCTGTAGCGCCACCTATAGGCCAATCGGGGTCATACTTTCTGAGGCTCTCCTCGATTTTTGTACTACCATCTGACAAAGTTTCAGAGCTCCAGCACTTACGGTTTGTTCTGCACGATGCGTTTTACGGCAGAAGAATAATAATAATAATAATAATAATAATAATAATAATAAAAATCAGTACAAATACAATAGGTTTTCAGCACTTCGTGCTTGAACACCTAATAATAATAATAACATTAATCAGAAAATCAGCAAAAAAGGCCATACATTATTTTAAAAAAAAGTTTCAATGTTGAGTCCAGTGTTAAAGTAATAAGTAATGAAGTGACCAGGTATAATGTAAGTCCAGGTGTGTATGTATGTGTGTATGTATGTATTGTCCTCTCTACCCTATTTCCTCCTCCCCCAAGTGAGGAGTTGTAGAGTCTGATAGCATGAGGGACAAAGGAGTCCTTGAGTCTGTTAGTCCGGCACTTGGGAAGGAGCAGCCTTCCACTGAACCGGCTCCTCTGAGTGCTGATGATGGTGTGCAGAGGGTGGCTGGCATTATCAATAATGTCCAGCAGTTTGTCTAGTGTCCTCCTCTCTGCCACCATCACCAGTGAGTCCAGCTTCATGCCGATCACAGAGCCGGCCCGCCTGATCAGTTTATCCAGCCTGTGGGTGTCCTTCTTGGATATGCTGCCCCCCCCCCCCCCCCCAGCACACCACAGTGTAGAAGAGGACACTGGTGACCACAGACCGATAAAACATGCACAGCAGTTTGCTGCAGATGTTAAAGGAGCGCAGTCTCCTCAGGAAGTACAGCGTGCTCTGTGTCTTCCTGTACAGGTGGCTTGTGTGTGTTGTCCAGTCCAGTTTGTTATCCAGCCACAATCCGAGGTATTTGTATGATTTAACAATTCCCTCCAGCAGGACCGGTCGCAAACTTGATCTGGACCTCCCAAAGTCAACGACCAGCTCCTTTGTCTTAGAGGTGTTGAGCTGTAGGCAGTTAGTGCGACACCAGAGAGCAAAGTCCCCCACCAGACTCCGATACTCCTCCTCCCTATCACCCCTAATACACCCAACAATGGCTGTGTCATCCGCGTACTTCTGTATATGACACAGCTCCGAGTTGTAACAAAAGTCCGAGGTGTACAGGGTGAAGAGAAAAGGGGCCAGCACTGTGCCCTGAGGGGCTCCAGTGCTGCTGACCACAGTGTCAGACATGATGTCCTTCATCCTGACATACTGTGGCCTGTCCGTGAGGTAGTCTCTGATCCAGTCCACCAGAAAGGGGTCCACTCCTATCCTGATCAGTTTGTCCTGGAGTATAGGGGGCCGGATGGTATTGAAGGCACTGGAGAAGTCCAAGAAGAGTATCCTCACTGTGCCATTCCCCTTATCCAGATGGGAGTGGACCCGATGTAGCATGTAGAGGATGGCATCCTCCACACCAACATCTTGCTGGTACGCAAACTGCAGGCGGTCCTCAGTATAGGGTTAGGGTAGGATTAGGGTTTGGTTGAGGGTTAGTTGAGGGTATAATTTACTGTTATTACTATGGTAAGTACATGTAACATATGTAACAAGGACACTGTAAAATAAAGTATTATTACCAAAAATAGTACTAGTATCGGGTTAACACCGGTATCGGCAGATACCCATGGTTCCGTTTTCGATATTGTATTGGACATGAAAAAGTGGTGTCAAGCCATCTCTAATATTCATTTAATTCAATAGTAATTTTTTATTTGAGAAAATCTGATTCCCAGTGCGCACAGACTTGGCAGATGTACACAGTTAATTACAGTGCAAATTGCTATAGGTGTGTTCTGAAGTATTGATCTGTTAATTTTACAGATTATTTTATATTATTTATTTTTATGAAGTTCAAATCTCTTTAATTTTTCAAGTATTTGTCATTTTGTAAATATTGTGTAAAATAAATATATTATTTACTTATTGATAATATATAAAATAAATATATGATTTACTTACTTAAATGTATTATTATTGCCATAAAAAAGTCCATATTGGTTGACCATTATATTAAATTCTATCATGCAAATTTGGCAAATTGACCAACAGAAAGCTTCTTGGTTTGAAAGTGACCTCTGTTTGAGCTGTGTTTTATGCATTGCTACACTATTAACAAACTGTTTTACAGAAATGTCACTAATCTGATCATACCTTAATTTCGCTTTGTGCTTTTTGTGGACATTGCAATAGTAATTTAAGTAAATGAAAATAAATACAATAACTTAATTTAATGGTAAAAGTGTCAATTGTTAATGCTTAAATGTATTGTGGCTGGTTCATAAGACACAATATATTGCACTGAAATAGCACATGCAAAATGGCACAGCTGAATCCAAACCTCTCCTAACAAACCAGAACGTAATGTGTGACCATTCCAGGACATGGCATCTATTTTCATTGAGACAAGCCCCCAATGTGTGGGGTCTAATAAGGGAGCTAGTTTGGAAAGGTTTCTCTCCTCATTGTCTGTCTCCTTTTCCTTAAATAAAGTTGGATGTAGGGAAACGTCTCCACCAGACAGCAATGAACCCCTGACTAGTTGAAGCTCTGACAGGACCAGAAGATAAGGATACTGGGAAATGGCGTAAGTGCAGGAATATAAATATCAGGAGGTTGAAAGAGACACTTCCAGTGAGGCGTATGTGAAGGGGAAATGTCAGACTGGTCTTTTCCTGAAAGTAAACAAAAGATCTTATTTTTCTGTGTGTACAGCTCAAGCAGCAGGATGTATTTTGCTCTGCAAATAGTAAACTTTGTAGGGAGGGTGAGATAATTAAAATCCAGAGCGAGTGTGTCCTATCTCACTGCATGTTGACTGATCGTCACCCCCGGCCCAAGCACGCACACGCTCCACACTCTGTCTCAAAGTCATTACTCTTTTCATGGCTTTTCCAAAGTCAATGTTTGTTATTTTAATGAAGGCCCCTCGGACAAAATAACAGGGGAACCGACAAATTTCAGTCATTTTCCAAGCCTGAAAGAATAAAAAACACATCTCTTTGAGTCCAGCAGTCACTCACTGGAGGGTATTTCTTTGTTTTTGCTGTTTTATTTTTTCCATGCTTATTTGCTGGCTTAACTTACATATGTGCTGTCTGTATGAAACTGTCTGTCTCGACGATCCCTGGAAGTTCATAGGATCCTTAAAACGTCACTATTTCAAACTGCATTACATACATTTTAAAATAATTTTTGTCTCATGGAGACAGAAGGTGTTCTGATCAAAGTTGCGAATGCCCTTGAGGTTTAATATCTGATCACGGACTTTAAGTATAATACAATGTGACCAGGGCTTGACATTAACTTTTTTGCTCACTAGCCAATGTGGCTAGTGGTTTTCCAAAGTTACTAGCCACACAGCATTTTTACTAGCCACATTTTTGTTGTTGTGAAATTACCTGATTAAAGTTGACTATGGCGTGCTAAAATTTACTTGAACTAGATTTACAACCCTTTTAAATGTAAAACCACTGTACACACGCAAATCAAGACTAGGTATAACAATACAGGTCATTATCATTAGCTCTGATAAGGTTGTGTGTAAAGCTCCTTTAAAGCTCCTATAAAACCATGTATTAAGATGAAGACATAGCTTCTTGCATAATAAAAGTGGTGCATGGATGTAGAAGATTAATAAAAAATATAAAAAAATAAACTGAAAAAACCTTTAGCATTAGAAACACTGTCTGTTTAAATATCAGAATCAGAATTACTTTATTGAGCCCCGATGGGAAATTCTTTGTTACAAGTTGCGTTTTCTGTGTCTTTGCACAGCAGAAACGTGTCTGACTGGTGTCTGCTGGTAACGTACATGGAGGGCTATCTCGGGATTCGGGCGTTGCAGCATAGACGGCAAAATAGGCTATAAGAATATTTCGTTCTGTATTGACAGGTGCAATATTTGATTTTTTTTTTAATTATATCTGCATTTGCCAAAACCTATGGACTTTCAAACATAAAAATGCCATTTATTAATATGTGTTCGTGTCAACATGACATATTTTCCTATTCTATTTAGCCTGGAAACGCTTCCAACAGGCTTGCGTGTCGCGTGGGAAATAGGCGTCGGTTTTTTTTTCTAGCATGCACGCGTTTTCGGCGCGGCTCGAGACGCGCGTCACGCAGGCAGTGTGCAAGTTCTAACCTGTTAACATGGGAGCCGAAATAAAAACGGACACACCACGCAGCGGAGACGCGCACGCCACGCAGCCAGTGCGCTTCAGATGCCTTTTGAAAAGACTACAATTATTCAACCCGCCAAAGTGGCTAGTTGAAGTGACTGTGTTACCCGCCACGAGCAAAATCCACCCGCATTTGGCGGGTTGGCGGGTGTTAATGTCAAGCCCTGAATGTGACATTTTAAACTAAATATAGACCTATAATTTAAAACACATCCACGGAAAGAACAGGACATTTTCCACTGAATATATGCGTGTCAGTTATATCAATAGTTTGGACAACACCAGGTTGCCTTTGAAATGCTAGAGCCATTAGATATGCCTGCATATCCAGTGCAAAGCTGTGTAGCAGGACTTATGCCTCTTTATGCTGCACATTGTCTACTGAACTTGGTTTAAAACACTGTACAATGCACCATGAACACTATTATATAGTATTTTATGAAAGATCTACAAAAAACATAACATGGAAAACAATTACTCATCCACTGTTTAAAAAGGTTGGAGAAAAGATGTGGAACATGACAAAAAATACTTGTTGAT